>NW_004443949.1:20826457-20873133 GCF_000243295.1 Trichechus manatus latirostris | reverse complement strand
TTTCTAAGGTGTGTTTCTTGTAGACAGCATATTGATGGATCCTGTTTTCTTATCCATTCTGCCACTCTCCGTCTCTTTATGGGTGCATTGAGTCCATTTCCAGTAAAACACTTTTATCAATGACTATTGTCAAATAAATAAGAAATTCAGTGGTTTTCCTAATTCCTAAGTATGAAATCAAAGAGTCACTAATTTTGAGAAGAGTAATATTCTTAATACACGTTCTTCTGAAACTAATGAAAAGACAACACAAATTTTAATATCCACATATCAAACACTTACCTTTCCCTCCTTGGTTCATGGCACCAGTGTCTCGTCCACACTGTCCTTTATTATTTACACCAAACGTCCACACTTCGCCATTCTTCATTAAAACACAAGTATGAGCTTTGCCCATAGCTACCTGAATTACAAAATGGCCCTTCAAATCAGTTACCAAACCTGAAGGAAAGATACAAAATTATTAAGAAACAACAAAATACTTCTGAGCCTAATAACTCATCAGTAATGTAAAAAGACCACCCTGATACAGAACTTCTTATTTCTGTGGCAAAATAACTCACTGAAGTGAGAAATACATGGCCATAAGAGTGGTAGGGTATGACTAAATTAATTTTGTAATTTTATAACGTAGCTTTAATGAATCTCAAAATGTTACCATCCAGACTTGGGATGAATCTTTACTGCGGCATTAGCTCAAGCTTACTTCTCCTGAATGTTGCTCTAATGGCCAGTGCCTCTCAGCAATTCTCAGAAGCACTAATAGTTCTTGAACTTACCTGGTCCAGATACAATGGACCCTATAAATCATTTACTTTACCTGCTCTGACGTGCCTCAGCAGAACACAGTAAAATACTCATAGTATACTGAAATCATATTGTTTTTGTAGGAATCTGTGAGGTTTTCCAAAGCAATACTTTTCAATCTTTTTTAACCTACAATGCTTCCTTCCATAATCTAACACATAACTATTTTCTAACTTCAATATTCATTATTACTTTCATTATACCTGTTACATCCAACTGACTACTAACTGAAAGGCTGGTGGTTCAAATCCACCCAGAGGCACCCTGGAAGGCAGGCCTGGCTATCTGCTTCCAAAAGGTCACAGCCTTGAAAACCCTGTGGAGCAGTTCTACTCTGCACACAGGGAATCATCGTGAGTTGGGACTGACTCAAAGGTAATTGGTTTGGTTTTTGCCACCCATAGTATCTACTTTATATTTTTTGCATCAACTTTAAATTGACTGAAGCATTTTTAATCTTGTCAAAAGTAGTAACAACAGTAAAAGTCAAATATTGTATATTTTTTCTAATATATATTAAAATAAACACTTTTTTAAAAACTCAAAAGTATTTGTTTTATTTAAATTACAAATGTCAACTTTGTATCACATGTTGGGAAAACTGTTCTACATTATTAGCTCAGATATTACAGATATTACTTCCTTAAGGTGGCCTTCCCTTTTACTCTATACTAGCTTAGGTCTTTTTGTTAAGTATGCTTCAAAAACTCCCATTTTAGTATTCAGCATACTTAAAAAAATGTATACACAGAAATGGTACTTATTATGAATTGTACTAGCTGACATGATTTGAGCCCTTACATATGCCAGGCTCTGTGCTAAGCATTTTGTAAGTATTATCTCCTATAATCTTTTCAACAACTGTATGTAGCAGGTACTATTATTAGGTGGGGAGGAGAGGAAAGCTCTAAAAGGTTAAGTAAACTATTAACCATCTATAAATTGGTGGTGCCAGATATAAGTCAATGTTCATAACCACTAAACCACACTTCTCTTATATTTAAATTCTGTATTGCCTAATTGTCTCCCAGATCCTTGAAAAGGCAAGAACCATATCTGTCTGGTTCACCAATCTTTTACATATAGTCAGTGCTCAATAAATATCTGTTGAATAAATATGTAATCTTCATCAGTCCTAGCCAAGAAGATTTTAGCAAGCAATAGTTATATCGAATATTATTTTTAAACTGTACATGAGTCCACTCCAAAATTCTGATTCACTCTCTGACTGCTGAGGCCAATTGAGAAGCTAAGTGTTACCACATTAAGTCACTCACATATTACCTAGGTACAGTTCACTCTAATAAGTAATTGTTATAAAGTTTCAATATACATCATTTACCTAGCTAGCATCATATAATCAGTTAAGCTTCCAACCACAAAGTTTATTAATTCTGCTTTCCTTTTTCCAAAGAAATTCATACACATTACTAGCTTGTACATCTTTACCTTATATAAAATCCTTCCAAGTGGCCTGCTTCATTCAATTATAGTTATTTCTAAGTCCTAGAAAGAGTATCTAGCAACATAATATGGTGATTTTTTTAAGGTTAGAGTTTATAAATAAAATCTGTTATTTGGCTAGTAGTAGCCCTCATATCCACTACTTAAACTTTTGGTTTATCAGTCATTCAACCACTTAGCCAGTAATTATCGAGAACCCACACTGTGCCAGGCACTGTGCTTGGCACTGGGATTTAACAGTAAATAAGAAAGAGTCCCTCCTTGACAACCTAACAGCTTAAAGGGAAAGATAAATAATTCAACAATTACAAAGCAGAAAATCACATCCCAGGGTACTACCAGGGACAAGTCATATAAGCACCTAATCGAGTCTAGGGAAAGCATTCCAGAGAAAGTAACAGATAAGCTGAATCTTTACTAGCCAAGCTCTACGACTGGCTTGAAACTAATGACAGTGTTCCTTAAAAGTGACAAGAAGGAACCACAAAATGTTGTATTTTGGGGAAAAAATGTGAAAAATAAAGAGAAAATATACTACAAATGTTAATTTTTTAGCCATATTTTTGTAATACATAATGATTAGTATTGATCTTTTTTTCCATAAACTGAAATAATGTTTAATTTTTTTAACTTACTTGAACTATCGGAGTAAATGGCATCTTTTCCAAACATGTATAACTCTCCATCTTTAGAAATAACAGAACTACTTCCATTATTGCAGGCTGTATAGACCACAATCTTCCCTTCCATCTTAATTATCTTTTTAGGTTTATAGGGTTTTGATTGCCTTCTGCTCTTAGCTTAAAAAACAAAGAAATAAAATTAACACATTTATGTACAAATAACTGGAGTCCGGCGGTACAAACTGTTACTGTGCTCAGCTCCTAACTGAAACGTTGGATGTTTGAGTCCACCCAAAAGCCCTCAGGAAAATGCCCTGGTGATCTATTTCCAAAAAATCAGTCACTGAAAACCCTATGAAACACAGTTACTACTCTTACACACATAAAGTCGCCTTGAGTAGGAATCAACTCAACAGCAACTGGTTTATGTACAACAGTTTCTATATAAAGCCCAAGGGGAGGGGGGTGTTTCTTGCATTTATGATACATTTTATTTATTTTCACACAGGCCTGGGCTTTCCAACATGTCAATATAATGAGCCAACCTACAGGCCTCAGTTGGTCAATTACTATTTAGGTGATCACTATCATATCTTCTTTGTAGCACATTTGAAATTCCCAATGGGAAACATCAAATTTCTATCAAACTTTTGGGGGGGGAGTCCAATATCTGGCTTAGCTATTTACACTATCAGTATCATTGCACTATCATGTATACAAAAATTCCCTTTTCTCTCAAACTCTAGTCCACACATATTCTTATGCTAAACCCTGGAAAATAAAACAAATTCCTCATTTATTCCACATACAGTTATTAAATACCTATACCAGGTTAACTAGAGACTATAAGGACAGGAAAGACACATATGGAGAAAAAGAGAGTAAATTCAAATGCGGGTGATTTGAGCACCTTTGTTCTCAAAAACTAAGTCCCTAGAATAGACAAATGATGGGAGGTATCAATCTGCTGTTTCTTTAGTCAGCTCCTGCATATGTTTTGGAATAAAAACATACTGTTTCCTGGGTACAATTCTGGTGTTTAAAGATACCAATATATATTTTTCATATAACTTGCTCCATATACATACACATGGCAATTATTTTATCTGCTGCTTAATCAAAGGAAAAACAATGTGTTCCAAATGTTAAGCGGAAACCTGAGTGTGCTGAATTATCTGAGAGATAATAATACACTTCATGGGTATCTGAAGGGATTTTTCCAGGGCAACTTTTATTTACACATGATTTTTGCCTTATATGTTGACTTCAAAAAACTAATCCCCATAAGATGCTACTCTACAGTGCTAAAATGTATTAAGGATATGAGAAGTTACAAATGAGAAAAAAATAACACTTTGACAAAGAACCAGAGCAGAAATACAGAAAAGAGATAAAACTGTTTATTTTTTCATTTTAAACAATGGTTTTGTTATAGAGAAAAAAACACCAAGAACAGTGATCTACAACAGATATTGCTAGACAAGGTTATATAAGATTTACCTTCATTCTGAAATATCTATTCCTCCCAAAGTTTGCAGTTTCCTAAAATAATCTAATGGAATAAACAGTTTTTAAAATAACACCAACTGACAAAACAGGACAATGATATATTCTCAGATGAACAGTCATGTATCTAGAAAGCATGTAAAATTTCATGAATATGTACTCTAGAATGAAATTAGCAATCACAGTTCCTTAATGAACAGTACACCACCACCATTAACTAAATATGCTAATGTAAAATCCTCTATTATACTTGGTGAGGTTAGTGTTATTGAAATTAATATACCTTATGTTAAATAAATCCCACAGTATTTTTACTGAATGCTCACTTGCTTGGCCAACTTACTTGATTCTCCATCTTCTCCTTTACTAGCAGATCCTGTGAAGAATATGCTTCCATCTTCTGCAACTAAAAGGGCATGAGAGCCATCGTGTCCAACTGAGAAGTGGACAATCTTTGGCGATTTTGTAATTGGTAGCTCAACCCATTTTCCTGCTGAAGGACCACCTTGTTTGATTCCAAGACTCTGGTACTTGCCAGTGTAATATATCTTACATATTGAAAAATAAAAAACAAAAGATTTACATACAGTGCCTTTTTGAGCTGACAGCACACTAGGTTTCGTATGAGAGAAAAAGAAATTCCATATTTTATTGAAAGACAAAAATAACAAGAACCTAAGCCTTTTTAAATACTATTCGACTTCTGCAAGCTGAGTAAGAGAGAAATATGTACACTAAAACACAATCACACAGAGTTCATAATAGTTTCTTTATACCTATTCAAGATACTTATAATTTTTTCATATTTATGTTTATTTCCATAAATATACTTCAAAACTCACAACTGTAGGATATTTATAAAATTGTCAATTCACTTTTTCAAGCTGTAAAAAGCCCTATATATAAATATGCTATATTCATCTAGCAATTTTAATTTTCAGAATTCTTTTATTTACTTTATCCTCATGTCCACTAGACACAAAGTTTCTATCTCTATAGATTAAATTCCACAACCTATAACTAAGTATACATGCTCCTACTTCCCCCAACTTGTAGTCTGTACACTTCTGTACATTCACAAGTATATAAATTTGCAATGAATATACCATTTATAAAAATAAGTACAAAATGTAAATTTACCCCAACTCAAAAGATTATAAAGAGCTCCATAATTAAAATTATATATTTATAAAAATGTAACGTTTTATAAAGTCTTAAATGTCACAATTATCTTTCACACTAATTTTATGAATTTTACATTAAAAAAACAAAATATTTTAAAGTAAAATTTAAAAAGATGATTGACTACATTTAAACATGTGCACTATGCAACCAGTTGACTACACCAACCATCTTTTAAAGCAGAAAACGTTAATTTTATCCAAAAAAGAGTAATTTACCTTTCCACTTGCTGTTTTCATTAGTGCAAACTCACGTCCTGCACCAAGAATTGCTGACTCCTCATCAAATCCTGTACCTGATATACAACAGTACTAATGAATGCTATTATAGTTTTAGTATGAATAATTTGAAGCACAATATGTACTACTTTAAGTGATTAAAAATTCAATTAACATCACTCAAAAACCAAGATGACAAGATACATGTCTTATGTCCAGTTAAAAAAAAAAAAAACTAATAACAATAACAGGTACACTACTCCATGGAAAGACAAAGTTATCATAAACCTCAAAATTTGTCCCAAACTAGTACTAAATTAATTTTTTAAAATATAAACAACAACAGTTAAAAATTCAGTATCAGCAATATTTACTCAATGAATAAATTAAGGAACAAATTTTAATTGAGCACCTATTAGGTACCAGGCAATAAGCAGTTCACAAATCTTCTCATGTGAACTTCATGACTATACTGCCCATTTAAAAATGAATAACATATAAAGCTTAGTCACTTTAGTCCAGAACAGAGTTGTTTGAGGGCCTGAACAATGCCACACAGATATCTGGATTAATATATTTCAGATACTCTATTCCATATTTCTTCCCACAGAAGAACATTTCATGTAGCTATTCTATGAATATATGCACACAGACCCTTAGGCACATTTTAAAAAATTACAAAACTATGAATAAACAATTATGACTTGATATAGGGCATAATTCATGATTCTGCCCAACTATACAAATGACTCTTTAAATATGAAAACTATAATTTCAATTTAAATGTTTTCTACAGGGGAATTATAAAACCACTATAAAATTCAATTCAAATATGACATGTAAAGTACTAATGTCAGGTTTGTTAAATTTATAGAAAGAGCAATCAAAAAACATGGGTCTTGCAAAAAATCCCACAAGTTAAAGAATAGCACTATGAAGTCTGGAGTGGCAATGCAAATAAAAATTGAGACCCTAATGGGAACGAGTGATCCTAACTGCAAGAATAAGTATACTAAGCCCAAGAAATACTCTGTCTATATCTCTGTATCCAAATGAAAGATTACTGATTAGTTTGTTAGGCCAGTTACTATTTTCACAATCAATGGAATCATTCTATGCATATCTTGAAAATATGTTCAAAAAAACATTAAAGGTTTGAATGAGAGAATTATGTATATTACTGTAGTAATATTTACAATACAAGTTTGTAAAATTTTAACTGAAATAGAGGGGCATATAAACTAATGATGTCCACTGTGTTGCCCATCCACAATTCTTATTAAATATAATTTTGTTTTGCACTATTCAAAACAAAAATGGTAAATTATTAGTCAACTCCTTTAAACGGTCCTCAAATATACTGTTTAAAGAACCGTATTTCCGACTTATACATATTAACTCATGATTGTGCTTCACAGCAACAGACATCAAAACAGCTACTAAAAGATAAGTTAAACTGTTGAAAAAACAATGTTAGTTTCTAAAATAAGAAAGAATCTGAAAATTAAAATGTGAGGGAAAGGCTTATTTTGCCATCTTACTTATAATATGCAAGTCCTTTTCCAAATCAAATAGTGAGATACCACAGGCATGTAAGCATTTTCTGGCCAGTTTAAGTTGTAATTCTTGTTGTAGCACAGGCTCAGTGCTTGTGGCAAATATTCTGACAACAAAACCATCCTAAAAGAAATAAAATATTCACAGTTATGTTGCATAAATTGGTCTTTTTAGGCTCTATATTCTAATAAGGAGCCCTGGGGGCACAGTGGTTAAGTGCTTGGCTGCTAACAGAAAGGTTGGCAGTTCAAACCCACCAGCGGCTCTGCCGGAGAGAGATGTGGCAGTCTGTTTCCTTCCGTAAAGATTACAGCCTTGGAAACCCTATGGGGCAGTTCTACTCTGTCCTATAGGGTCACTATGAGTTGGCACTGACTTGATGGCAACAGGTTTGGTTTGGTTTTGGTATATTCTAACAAAAACTAAATAATTTAAGACAAAGGGGTTTCACTTACACTAGCTACTCATAATTCAGGGTACTTACATCCCTCGAAGCAGCTATCTGATTAATATATTCTCCATCAGTGAATAAAATATTTTGACCTTCAGTGTGGCAATCTGTACAGAAGGAAGAAAAAGTGATTATATTACAATATGATCAAACACCTCATAAAGTGACTTTACTCCTCTGTTGAAGTCAGAACGAGAGCTCTCCACGTAATAAGGATAAACTTAAACTAAAAAAGGAGACTGCACTTTTTAATAAAGAATTGCAAAGTAGCAGATACTAAGTAACTCAACTAATTATACTTATTACCTTTTTGTGCTTACATTTATAATTTCTTCCATATGCAAACACCTGAGAACCCACCTAATTTCAAAAAGAATTAGTACTAAATACAGTCTAGTAGTAAACATGCACCACAGTGAACAAACTATAATGTTGGTTATAATCATTTCAATACAATCACATGCGATGTAGGTAACACTGTACCCTCAGACATACATCACAGTAATTAGTGTCACAGAAAAATACAGATAGACCTACAGTTTCTGTATTTGAGATCTATAGTGTCCAACTACAGATATACCTTGTTTTATAAAACATGGAATTCAAAACTGGTTGTACAATTTTTCACTTCCAAGTTCGATATTTATTTCCAGCATTTTTAGCATTTTGCACGCTCTAAACTTTTTAAATGTTCGTCCTTCACAGAGCAGGCAAATCTATGCTTACGTATTTCTTTTTATCAGAAAGCAGTCATATATCTTGACTGGAGTATCTTATTTTGCCAATACTGAAAATATCTCTGTAGAACAGTATACTATATACTTTGATCAAAATACACACAGGCTCAATTGTAACAAGGGATACCTGTATTACAGAAGGACCACTGAAACACGTGTTAGTGAATGCTACTAAATAACAGGAAACTACAAGCAAAATCTAACATCTAAGTATACACTGTATCCTTTTGGAAAAAAACAAATGTTTAGCAAGCAAGTATAAAAGCACACACATTTCCCAAAATAACTGCAGAGAACTAGGATGAATCTCTCCATTAATCACAATACCAAGAGAATGCAGGTTTCTATTTGCACCTGAATCAATGAAACATAAAATTCTGTTTCTAGAATGCAGCAATGGAGAACCCCCCACCCAAATAAGCTGGATTACTCTATAATCTTTGCCCAGGAGCTTCATACTAGCATACTTCTGTATTATAAATATGCAAAAACACAGGCAGACCCTTACCAAATAGAGAATTCAGTGATCACAAACTGGAAATAGAAACTGGGAGACAAGGCCCACTGGAAGCCCAAGAGACTTGGTAATCAAAGAGAGGAGAAATCGAAAGAAAGAGTTCCTAGTCCACTGTACAGAATACAAAGAGGCACAAGAAAGATGCTTCTCAAGCTTTAAGCAGTAAGATTTTAAACTAAAAAGCAAAGAAGAAAAACTCATTATAATTTCAGGTAAATGCAGGGGTGAGGGGTGAAGCGGCGCAAGAAGAGTAGTAAACAGCCTCATGATCTGAGGCAACCTGTCACCAGACTTGGAGAGCAAATGACATAAGGATACAACATAAAAGGTATGTTGAAAAATAAAGGATAAAATGACAGTTAACAAACAAAAAAGAGTATGTTTTAAGTTCAGCAATCAAAGCCAAAACAAACCCACTACCCCTGAGTCAATTCAACTCATAGCAACCCTACATGACAGAGTAGAACTGTCCCATAGGGTTTCTAAGGCTGTAAATCTTTATGGAAGCAGACTGCCACATCTTTCTCCTGCAAAGCAGCAAGTTCAGCAACACCAGGTTTAAAATAATGTTTTTGTAAACTAGACTATAAGACAAGTTGGAACACAAAGCTCAAGGAACTACTTGATTTATGTTCATGTTAAACATCGTATTCATACGTATTCATACCATCTATAAACCCGACGATTCACTTCTGCTCCTTCCTGAAGAGAAAGCTAAAGAGCATAGCTGTCCCTATCTAGGAAAGAAAAAGTGCTACTGAAGAAAATATGGTCCAGGCCAAAGAACGGTGAATACGACGGACTTCTTTCAGACTTGAGGGCTGAGTCTTCCTGCCACGTGATTTCAGAAAGATTTTTCTCTTTATCCTTTCTTAATCCTTCATGTAATATCATAAGACAGCATCTTCAGGAAAATTCTAGGCAACATCTACTAGTTCAGAAGACACACAATATCCTCCCAAAGTCTGGTTCATTCTTCTCCAAGAACACAGTATATATTTAATAAAACACAGAATTGAAAGCCACACTTATATTTTTTAAAGTTGCATTTCATATGTTAACGGATGTAGAGGGATTTATACTGAATAAGGAAATTAACAAGACATTTTTTATCATGGTGAAATAAACACAGCAGCTTTACATAGATGTTTTCAAATTGTCTTGTCACTCACAATCTCTATTAATGATCAGGGCTTCTCAGAAGTAAATCCCTTATATTATTCATCCATTTGGGGGGTGAGGGAGATTTGCCAATTTATCAAAAATCAGAATTTTTCTTCTAGTATATTACCCTAAAATGCTTGCACAAAGACAGCAATAGGGATGTTCATTATATATCTGTTATACAAAATGTAACATGTAACAAAAAATTGGAATTCCAACATATTAATCAATGGAATATATTTTACAACATTAAAATGATATGTAGAAGATTATTTAATGACATGAAAACATATTCAGAATATTAACTGAAAGAAGTAGGTTTAAAAAAACAATATTTAGAGTATGATCACAGTACATACATACAAACAGGAGAAAAGAATGGATATTCACGAATATGTTAACAGTGTTTATATATGGGAAGTGGGTTACAAGTTGTTTTGATTTTATTCTCTTTTGCTTATATGATTTTTCTACAATAAATATGATTATTTTGTATGTATTTGTATTGAGGTATACATTTTATTATTAAAAAATTATTTTTCAAAAATAATCATTATTATTAGGACCAGAGAGATGGCCCAGGACTTGTGATGGAAAAAAAAAAAAAGAAAAACCTATAGACTCATCTGAAAATAGCCAGCAATTTACAAAACAGCTTTATTAAGTCATGTGTTTTCCAAAGCTGCTCTTTATGTGAAAGGGACAAAAAATGTTACATTTTCCTTAACATGGAATCATGTAAACTAATTTGGGTATACGTAGCAATATTCACATAAATGTCTGATAGCATTATTTTAAAAAAATGCAAAAATTAACACGCTGCCTGGGAGCAATTATCTTTCTCAATGTGCTCTTCAGAGCAGTGGTTCTCAAATGATTTCATATGGTCAAACACCTAGAAGTACTATTGCTGCTTACCTTAAAATTATTGATAGACACATTGAACATTCAACATTTTAATATAAAGAAACCATTTTGGAAAGTATAAGCGAATTCAAAGACCTTACAATGGAAAACATCTTATGCCTTTGCCCAGTGTTCCACAAAATTTGAGATTTACTGTCTCAATTTAAACAGCAGTGATTATAAGTATGAATTAAGGCAAACTGAATTGTGTCCAAACTGCCTTATCAGAGTTTTATTAAAAGGGGTAAATGTTGGAATTTTAAAAAAAATTCTTGACACACGCTTAAATCTCTGTCTCTGAAAACACTTTAAAATAAAGAGGAAATGTCAAAGTGTAGTTGTTAAAATAAGCAGAAGATTCTTTATATCAGGTCATATGAGAGCCAGTGTTGTTTTCTTAATATGAGCAACAAAGTAACATCACTAATTCAGCAGTTGAGATAGTTGGGGAGGCTGGGGAAGGAATCAGGTTGCAGATGGACAAGGTCTGATGTCTACTGAATTCACATGCATTAACTTTACATAGATTATAAACTGTTTTGCATGTCAAGATTTTTGAACCATTTGTAAGCAAGCACCATTTCTTGCTAAATGTCTAAATACCTAACATGCACACCTTAAAATCACTTGTGAAGAAACAACGACCAGCGGAATAACATACCTGGTAACATTACAGTACCGTCTTGTTCCAGTGTTTCAGGGCTTATTCTTATGGCTGTCATGCTGTGGTTACTCACATCTCTATACAATAAATAACCCTGATAACAACAAAAAGTTTTGTTGTGTTACATGTTAAAATATTTTTTTCATTACCAACTTAGCAAAAGCAGCCATACAGGACCACATTACAGTTTTCTGAGGTACAATAATACATCAGTATTGATGATGTCTAAAAAATGTAAGAGCATGGGTATACTTTAATAAGAGGAGGCATGGCACGTTATCTGGGAGTCAATTTAATCTAGCGTATTCTCAGATACATATAAACAGCACAAATATACATAAACACAAGATAAACATTTTCTTCAAGATGATTACATCACTTGCCAAGGAAATAACAGAAATGATCACTATTACTTTAACAAATATTTTAAAAGAAAAAATAATGAAATATTTAAGTTGCCATTTCAAAATGAATAGAGTAGTAGTTTTAGATGGACTGATGTATCACTGACCATATTTCTGTAAAACTATTTTTCCATGCATTATTTCTTAGAATAGGTAGCAAATAAAAAATTGATAAGACATTTCAAAACAGGTTACGTTTTAAAAAACAATCACTGAGTGATTAATTTGCTACCTAAAATTAAATTTTAGAATCTCCCCACTAGTTGATACAGCAGGATTATTTTTCATACAACAATAATTTCTTTAGCTTCTAAAATCCTTTTAAATATCTTTTATCATTTGATGCTGACAACAACCCTTTGAGCTGGGCAAAGCAGGTGTGCAAGGAAATCCTTACTCTACTTCCTTCCACAATGTAACTTGAGCTTTGCCTCTCAGGAAGGGTTTGCACGGAAATAAGCATTTCTGGCCTCTCTTTTCCATTTTTAATTTGCTTCTCTCAACGGAAGGAGGAGTGATGCATCTGACTGTTGTCTTCCCAAGAGGCTGACACCCATTCGGCCATGCTATTCAGGGGATGAGATCATGGGATTAAGAAAGCAACACAGCCTAGCTCTTTTCTCTCTTTGATGATTCTGCATGGTCCTCCATGGAGCTGACTTGAGTGTTAACCAGCAGGCCAAACTGTGATCCCTGGAAGTTACTGCTATAGATTTAGAATGGAGGAGTTTGTGCTAAGAAGCCCCAATTTGGCCTCAGGTGGCAGAAACATTCCCCAACTCATACTTGCTAATCATAAAGGTAGTCTTTGATTCTTATCTAGAAGCTCACCTAAACAAGGCATTTTTATGCCCATTTTACAGATAGATAACAGAGGACCAAGTAAGTCAACTGAGTTTTCCAAAATCACATAGCTAGTAAAAAGCAGGGACAGAATTGAAAGTAAATTTCTTATTAATTCTAAGCCAATGTTTTTTATACTATGCTATACTGTTTTTATGGGAGTCGCTGGGTGGTGCAGTTAAGCACTTAGCTGCTAACCGCAAGGCTGGCAATTTGAGTTCATCCAGACACACCTCAGAAGAAAGGCCTAGCAATCTATTTCTGAAAAATCTGCCACTGAAAACCCTATGGAGTACAGTTCTGTTCTGACACACATGGGGTCACCCTGAGTTGGAAATGACTCAATAGCAACTTTTTTTAAATACTGTTTTTACAGCAGCACTGTTTAAAATATATATATCTACATATATACACACACACACCATTTCTGTTTAAATAGGAGTGACGTTATATACTAATTAAATACAAACCACATGTTTTAAAATTTAAAAAAGAAAGTTTGGTTTATTGTGGATATTCTCCTACCTGAGCATACCCTAACCAAGACTTTTTTTCTTTTCTGTTTCTGATGCGGGATGTAGAATTGTATATATGGCCCTGCAAAATAACAAATATTGTCTATCAACAGTTTCATAATTAATAATTAATGAAAATAATTCAAAAGGATGAATGACATTTAATGTACACATTTCAATTAAGATTTTTAAAGAATTACTATTATATCAAAATTAGATGGTACTCTAAAAATGAGGCTAGAAACAAACGGAACACAATTCAGTACGGATACATCCTCTGCTATGCTTAACAACTGTAAGAAATAACATTACCCTAACTGTTCCACTGTATCCAGAGCCTATTTTGTATAAGCCATCCTTGCATAACAGATAAAGAAAAAATCCATCATTCTGAAGTAGGCACTGATCATCTTCATCAACAGATATTTCTTTTAATGGCCACTTGTGCATCAAAGCTGCTTTCTTAATGCCATTGCTGAACCAGTCCTGAATTTGGACTTTTCCCACCAAAACTGCTTGTACACTTCTCTGGAGTGAATTTAGTATCGTTGGCACCTGTTCAACAAAGAAGAAAAAAGCAAAAAGATATTTTAAAATGTCCCAAACACAAAACATGACAAATACAGACATTTTTGTAATATGTAAGTATTTATAAGAAAAATTGTTTAGAATGATGATGGCATGCGAGCAAAAAATAACAACACGAAGCTCATTTTAAGAAGTAAATCTCAAGCAGACCAAAAAAATCGTCAAATCCAAAGAAGATTAAGTTGCATTTTTTACCAAAAATACTGAAATGCGCATCTCTCGCAAAAACATCAGGCAACCTGCACTGCCTGATATATTGAGTTGAGTAAAATATAATATTAAAATTAATTTCACCTGTTAATCTTTTTACTTTTTAATGTGGCCAGTAGAAAATTTTAAATTACATATGTGGCTTGCATTATATTTCTATCAAACAGTACTGTTCTAGAGGGCACATTAAATGCATTGTTTACAGATAGAGTTCTCAGGCCATCAACTCAAGCCAAAATACATAATTCTTATTTGTATAAAAGTAATACATATAGTCTAATGCTGCTTCCAATTTTCTCCCTAGAAGCAGCCACATTAAACATATAGTTGTTTTATCTAGAATTTATCTTCACAATCCTACACAGTATGTCGAAGCTTCCTTTTTTTCAGTTTCAAATATTTTCTACTGATACCTATTAAGAAGGATGATGCCTTTCCTCCCTATCCAAATCCTTAAAATTTAACTACATTATAATTTCTGGCTAAACTGATACTCAGAGTTTATTTTATTATGCCTATGTAACATGTAGCCCTGGTGGCGCAGTAGTTAAGAGCTCGGCTGCTAACCAAAAAGGCCAGCAGTTCAAATCCACCAGCCGCTCCTTTGGAACCCTATGAAGCGGTTCTACTCTGTCCAAGAGGCTGGCTATGAGTCGGAATCGACTCGACAGTAAAACAACAATGTAAATATGCTTTAGAACTGAGCCAATATAGTATAAAATATTACATTTCCCTCCTTTTTTCTCAAGTCAATAATTACACCATTTTTACATTTGCTAAGTTTTCTGGATAGTTATCCCTAAGTGTTCCCCTAACTCCTCTCAATGAAGTCAAACATATCATTTCTACTTTTTCCCCTTGGCAACACCCCTCGCCTCTTGCTTCCATCTGGGCTGGATGATCTGTAGGCCTTCCACAGCTTCCTGAGGACTGTGTATGTGCACAGGAGGTAACACTGTTCCGTACCTGCTGTGTTTGAAAGTGTCTTCTATCTTTGACTGATGGTTGGGCTAGGTATACTGAGTATCATTTTCTCTCAAAACTCTGAAGACATTGTTCTGTTACTTCCAGTTGCCAATGCTGCTTTTGAGAAGTGCAATGCTATTTTGCTTGATCTTTTGCTATGTACTCCGTCTTTGCTATCTGGAAGTTTGACCTTCTCTTTATCATCAGTTTTAATTTTGCACTGTTATACTTGGTGTAATTCTATTTTCATTCACTGTGTTGGGCACTCAGTGTGTGTCGTGCCAATCTCAAAATTTGTATCTTTGGGGTCTGGGAATTCTCCTTATAAGATTTCTTAGGTAGGTTCCTCCCCTCTGCTGGAACTCCTATTACTCAGATACTGGAGTTTCTGGATAGTTTCTCTAATTTTATCTTATATTACCTATTTTCTAATCTGTCTCCTCTCCCAACCCCCACAACCATTCCCTGGGGATTTCTTCAACCTGATATTTTTAACCCTTCTACTGATTTTTTTTTTTAATTGATGCTATCCTATTTTAAACTCCCCAAAATTATTTCTTGTTCTCTGATTTTTTAAAAATAGAATAATGTTGTTTATTATATGCAGTTTTCTTCTCTTACTCTTATCAAAATGTTAATGATAGATTTCTTAGAAAACTATATAATTCCTCCTCTCTGTACTCCTTTTATATAAGTTTCTTCTATTATTGTCATTATTAATTTTTGGTTCATCCCTTTAGAAAGGATTTTAGTCTCCGTCAATAAAGCACTTCTCAGTACTATCATTCCTACTTTAAATTAAAACTATCAGTTTAAGCTTTCTGGAATAGACAGGTAATATGAATCCGGGTCCCAAAACAGTTTGAGATGTTAGTTATGCTTTCTCAGGGAAGACTTTTCCCCCTCCATCCAGAGATTTTGAAATGAAGCTGGTAGGTGAAAAGGAGCCAAATCATAAAGAACAATGTGAGCTTTAATCCAGGGTTTTGGCTGGAGTTGGGGATGGAGGGAGAGGGTGGGCAACTTAGGTGTTGAGTCCGGAACCTAGTAGTTCTGTATAGCCTAGTGGTTGGGCATAATATTGGAATCAGATACATCTGCGTTCAAGTCCTGTCTTTGCTATTTGACAGCTCTCAACTGCTATAACTACACTAAACTGCTTTCAGCCTTCAAATAACTCACTCTTACTCGCACTCACCTCCATGTCTTAGCACATGGACACTTGGAACATTCTCTTCCCACCCCCGCAACACCAACAACTCCCTCTGGACTGGCTAGTTTCAACTCATCCTTTAGATGTCACCTTATACCCTCTGGGAAGGCATCCGTGAACCTAATTTACGTACCTCTGCTATAGGCTCCAATGCTATTGCTAAATCTATACAAAAATAAATCAACATGGAACCCCAATAAATTCAAGTGTTTATGGTCACTATCCTATTAAATTTGCTATATTATAAATAATTCCTTTATTTTACTAAAATTTAAGAAGTGTTCATATATTTTAAACATACATTTAAATTAAATAATTTGTAGAATCCTTAAAGCGTGTCTATCAAACACAGCTTGAAAACCACTGCATTAGATGAATTTCAAAATAATTAAGGGCCATAAAAAGGGACAAGAGGATTCTGAGCAGGGCAGAGAGGCAAAAGATTAAGAGTAGAAATCTAGAGTCAGGAGACTGCTCATGCTTGACTAGGAGAGTTCAAGATCCCGGAATAAGTCACCAAAAATGACCCATATACTCCTTCTGCTGTCTTTGGCCTGCTAATGGCAGGACTGGTACAGCCCTTTTTTCTGTCCTGGAGGTTGTCCTAGGGACTAGAAAAAGGCAGAGAGCAGGGACTTAAAACTATAACTTCTTACTCAATTTCCAGAAGATCCAAAAGAATTATATCAAGTTTGCCTGTAAGGAAGGAGAACTGTACCTCCCACCACTAACAACGGTGAAAAGCTTATTCCACAATCAGATATTAAAGCTTAAAATGTTATATGCCTGACTGAAGTAACTCAGATACAAAAATCAATGTTTGAGAAACCATAATCATTCAATCAAAAATATAGTAGATTACAAAGAAGACATTCAGGTGGTTAAAGAACACATTAAGAGAAGGTTGCGGTCATTAGCCACTAGAGAGATGTAAATCGAAACCACAAAGCGATACCATCTCACTTCGGCAACAATGGTACTGATCAAAAAAACAGAAAACAACAAATATTGGTGAGGTTGTGGGGAGATTGGAACCCTTATACATTGCTGGTGGGAATGTAAAATGGTACAAACACTATGGAGAATGGCATGGAGCCTCCTTAAAAAAGCCAGAAATGGAAATACCATACGATCCAGCAATCCCACTCCTTGGTATATATCCTAGAGAAATGAGAGCTGTGACAAGAATAAACATGCACATCCATGTTCATTGTAGCATCATTCACAATAGCAAAAAGATGGAAACAATCTAAGTGTCCATCAGCAGATGAATGGATTAACAAACTGTGGTACATACACACAGTACTGCGCAACAATAAAGAATAATGATGAATCTGCGAACCATGCCACAACATGTGATGCATCTGGAGGAAAATATGCTGAGTGAAATAAATCAACCACAAAAGGGTAAATACTGTATGAGACCATTATTATAAATACTCTAAAAAAAGGTTTCTATACTGAAAGAAATATTTCTTGATGGTTACCAGAGATGGGAGGTGGAGGGAGGGAAAATCACTAACTAGAGAGTAGACTATATACAGTACATATTGTGTACTGCCTTTCCCTTCACCAAAGTTAATGGTTAGCCCACTATGACCAAGGCAAGGGAAGACACTCAGTGGTACACGAGAATAAAAGACGAGGACAATAAATACTATAACATATACAATCCTGCAACAACAGTAATAACAAACAATAATTTATGAGCAGATACATAGGTAGATACGTATGTTGAATAGGTGTAAGAGGGTGTATGGGAGTACACTCGTGCATATACAGGTTTGGCTGTGGATACTTCTACATACATATTTGTATGTGCTGCATCTATATTCAAATATATAATAGAGCACACAGGGGGCACAGTCATAGAAACATCCTAGATATAACCAAACACCTCGAGGGACTGAGTTACTGGGTCTGAAGGCTGAGGACCATAGTCTCGGGGGACATATAGGTCAATTGGCATAATCTAGTTCATAAAGACAACATTCTACATCTACTTTGGTGAATAGCATCTGGGGTGTTAAAAGCTTGCAAGCAACCATCCAAGATACGACTCTTGGTCTCTTTCTGTCTGGAGCAAAGGAGAGTGAAGAAAACCAAAGACTCAAGAGAATAATCAGTCCAAACGACTAATGGACCACAGGAACCACAGCCTCCATTAGCCTGAGACCAGAAGAACTTGATGGTGTCTGGCTACCAATACTGACCACTCTGACCGGGATCACAAAAGAAGGTCCCAATTAGAGTGGGGAAAAAAATGTAGAACAAAATTCAAATTTGTAAAAGACCAGATTTACTGGTCTGAAAGAGACTGGAGGAACCCCCGAGACACGACCCCCAGACATCCTTCTAACTTGGAAGTAAAGCCATTCCCAGAGATCACCTTTCAGCCAAATAATAGACAGGCCTGTAAAATAAACAATAACACCCGTGAGGAAAGTGCTCCTTAGAACAACCATCTATGAGACCAAAAGGGCAATATCTGCCCAAAAGCAAAGATGAGAAGGCAGGAATGGGCAGGAAAACTGGACGAATGGAAAGGGGGCACTCAGGGTAGTAACAGAGAGTGCCGACACATTGCAGTGATTGCAACCAATGTCATGGAAAAATCTGTATATAAACTATCGAATGGCAAACTAATTTGCTCTGTAAACCTTCACCTGAAGTACAATAAAAAATATATATATACCTATATATACATACACAAACACACACATATATATTGTAGATTGAAACCATATCCTTTTCTTTTAATAAAGAAAAGAAATTTAGAAGCCAGGAAGGAATTTCTAAGCAGCAATAAACTGAAATACCTGAATAGTTTGGCAAGCATGGCTGCCATTGTTGGTGAGGATAGCAGAGATGGCCTGAAGTGTCCTTCCTGTTTCTCCCCAAGAAGCCACCAGGCTAAAGAGGCAAGCACAGGACAGTGCTGTCAGGGACTGTCCTGTGCTGTCATTCATTCCAGTACTTCGAACAGTGATTTCCAAAAGGAGCTGGAAGAGAGACTCTGTGGATAAAATATAACTCAATTATATTCATCCAACATACAGAACACTGTATGTATATATTTATTTATTTATACCTTGCATCATTACAAAAACTATTTAAGGCAGTTAAAACACTTACATTAATTCCTTTCTAGTTATCTTTTATCCCCAAAAATTCAAATATGTATATAACAAGGGCATTAAAGAACGTTCAGTACAACCGTTTATTTTTGTAAATGAAGAAATGAAATCTGCCCAAGGTCATTTAAAACAAACTTTCCTAAAGGTATTCACATAGTCAAGAAACTCATTCTATCAAGCAACAGACTACCCGTTGCACTTATTTTACCATTTAGACTGAGAGGGATATGGGCTTCTTAAAATGTTAATTGTCCAGAAACTGTATATTTAAAAACAACAAAAGAATACATAGAACACATGCTATAATTTGTTTTAATACAAAACTGGTTTTGTTGTTAACATAACAGCAGGCATGCTTATACAGGGAGTATGTAATCCATTTTATATGCTAGAAAAACCTCTAGGTCAACAGGACAGACATCTTCCTTTAATGAATAATGAAACTGAGAAACAGAGAAGTTAAAAAATTTTTCCCAAATCATAAAGCCATTTAGTGGCAAAGATGGCAAATGTAACACAAGACTATTCTATGACCAGCAGAGGTCTCCAGAAAAGATTCCTAGAACAACTCCATTCAGGATTGAATCAGGAGACATCCTCTGGATATTTCCTCCACAGAAAGAAAGGGGGATCTGAAAATACTTAAGAGTGAATAATGAGAAACAGAGAGTGTGTGTGTATCAGAAAAAAGTGACCGAAAAACAGAGAAAGGTGAAGAGAGGGCAAAGGAAAGGGGAGGGAGGGAAGAGAGCAAGAGAAAAACTGATGTATTGTAATTCTCTGAAAACTAAAAGGTCACGTATGATTTATTTGGTAACTCCTAGAAACCTAGGAATCATCCTGACCTCCTGCCTATCCCTCATCTTCCATATCTAATCCCAAATTAAGCCCTATTAATTCCACTTCCTGATTAATTTCTCCACTTATCTCCATCTCACCACCATCTTCCCAATTCATGCTAATACCATCTATTAACTGGACTACTAAAAAAATGTTCATAAATTATCTCCTACCGTTCAACTTCCTAGCCAAAGTAAATTTTTAAAACGAAAATCTGGGTTACTACCTAAAATCCATTCATTCCTTTGTTAATTCCTTCCTCCCTCTCCTTCTTTCCTTTCTGCCTCCCTTCCTTCACTTGTATCTCTATTCCTCAGTCTTTCCTTTATTCCATCCATCCTTCCCTCTGCCTTTCCCTCCAACCGTCTTTTTCCCTTCATCCTTTCATCTATTCTTCCTTCTATCTGCCCATCCTTCCTGCTGTCTATCCTTATATCATCCTTCTGCCATTCTATCTTTTACTTATTCAGCAAATGTTTACTGAATTCTTACTGTATACCAGGAACTATTCTAGATTGGGGTAGTATAGTGGTAAACAAACAGGCAATGTTTCCACCCTCAAAAAAGTTACATTCAAGTAGAAGATAAGTCAATAATTTAAACAAATAATTTCATAAAATACATGCTATAAAGAAAGGGCAATGACATAGAGTGACTTTTCATTCCATTTACAATAATAACCAAACTCCTTAACATGGCCCATAAAGTTTCCCAAGATCTATTTCCCGCCTTACTTCACACTGTACCACAAGGCCCTTCCACCCTTCACAGACTAGCCATACTAGTATTTTTCCAGTCTTCCCCTTTTCTATCTCAGAGCATTTCTACATACTGTCCTTTCTGCCTGGAACACTTATAACCTGGTTACCTTCTTTTCATCCTCAAATCTCAAATGTTACATCTTCGGAAAGCCCATGATAGACTCTCAGAACTCTATCTACCTTGCTCCATATTATTAATCCACACTTGTAATTATACATGAGAACAACTGTCCAATGCTTAAGTTCTGTAACGACAGCAATGGTGTTTGTATTGCTCACCCCTGTATCATATTTTCTTAGCACATAGCATAGGAAGTGCTCAAAAATTTCTGTTGAATAAATGATCTGATAAACCAAAATTTAGCATATAATTTTGCAAATGTAAACTAAGAATTTATATTTAAGTGAATAATTGAAAACATACACTCTAATCTTAAACTGAACAGAAAGATAGATACAAGAGTTTTTTTTTAAGTAATGAAGAGTAAATCAACATCCATTTGTAAAGAGAAGTTTGGTGTATACTAATTATTATGCTATTTCAATAATGTGAGTTATACAAAAGATAATGTGAATAACAAGAAAGTAACCAAATAGGAAAAAGGTAAGTAATGTGATTGTGGTAAGATATTGGATCAAAGGAAAAAAGCAGAGACAGGCTTGAAAAGAAATAAGGATTTAAAGAACAAAAGTACTACTTACATCTTTGAGCTAATTAAAGAAAACAGAAAATATGAAGGGATGATAAATCCCTTATACAGTAAAATTAAACAAAGCAGTGAAGAGATCAGAGGTAAGAGATGAAAGGATCAAAGAGAGACCAAAGAGTGTATCCGTATACTATATGGACAAACTACTTTTTTTTTTTCAGCAGTATTTTAAATTGTTAAAAGAACCGCCTGTATTGCATAGACAGGACACAATGGAAAATGTACAACTGATAGGAGACAATAGAGTAGTGGAAGACCTAGGAGGAAAAGAAATGATGAGCATGTTGTTTAAAATAAGAAATATGGAAAATAGGTTTTAGTGGATATTTTAAATATTCCAATTGTTTGTTAATCGACAAACCAGAGCTAATCGACAGGTGTTTGCTTCTTAACATGAGTTCTTATTCAGTAGTAGCATTTAATAACGTTTAGGGGGAGTTGGGTTGTTTTTAAAAATCCTCAGCTTATTTTAATGGCTAGGATAATTAGTACCCTCCTCCCACTAAAACAAAACAACAAAAATAATCGAACACAAAAACTAAAGCACTAAATGTGACCAAAAGAAATGAAAAACTATAGTCCAAACCAGCAGTGTGATCCCAAGAGCAGCAGTATCAGCATCAGCTGGGAACTTATTAGGAGTGCAAAATCCTGGGCCCCAGCCCAGACCTACAGAATCAGAAACTTCACAGATAGGGCCCAGATGACTGATAAATGCTAGTATTTGAGAACCACGGCTCTAGTGTGTCTGAGAATTTTCCTATGATACCAGAAGGATCCAGAAAACTCTAGACTCTTTCAAGGCCTATAGTTAGCATCAAAGAAAAGGAATCAGCCAATTTAAAAACTATTGCTTCCTTTATATTTCTATTCCTTAACACCATTAAAGTAAAAGCTTCTATATGGTTTATAGAATTAAGTGTTGAGCCTAGGTCACTAGCACGAAATGCAATCATTCATAAAATTCATGAAAAAAAAAGAAAATATATTTACTTAATGGAAGTTGCTACTAATTCAAAAGTTTTATCCATGACATAAATAATAGATTTCTGTCTATGAAGAATACCAAAGAAATGCTCTCTGTTTAGAAATCAACCATGCTGTTTTCAGTACCATCTGTTCCCTTTTTCTCTATTTTTTAACTAAGTATCCAGAGTAATATGTAAAATCAGAGAAAGTGAATGCTAACTATTTGGGGAAAAAGTTTAATAAGAACGATGTATAGTAACAACTATAAAGATTGAGGACTATCTCTGGGTTCCAAGGATTTATGTTTTGTTTTTTCCCTGTCATCACACTAATCAAGAAATGTCTGTGCATGAGCTATAATTCTCTTTTTTTTTTCTTGGTAAAAATATATATATAACAAAAACTTGCCAATTCAGCAATTTTTACACTTATACTTTAATGACATTCATTATGTTCAACAAGTTGTGCAACCATTACCACTATCCTTTTTTAAATTATTCTGCCACCACTAATAGAAACTCAGTGCCCGCTAAGCAATGACTCCCTCTTCTCTCCTCCCTCCCACCCCTGGAAACCACCAATAAGCTTTGGTCTGTATACATTTGCCTATTTCATATAAGTGCGACTAACTTATTTCACAGAGAATAATATTTTCAAAATTCATCCATGTGGTAGCATGTATCAGGACTTCATTTCTCTTTATAGCTAAGTAATATTCCATTTCATGTATATACCACATTTTGTTTATCCATTGATCTGTTGATGAGCAACTAGGTTCTTTTCACCTTTTGGCTATTGCGAAGAATGCCATAATGAACACTGGCGTACAGGTTGAACTGTAACTCTCAAACCGTAACTTCCGGAGAGCATAGTTAGCAAATACCTTCAAATTTATGTACCTACTGTTTCACTACCATGTTGTTGTGTGTGCTTCTTAAGAGAAGCTATTTAGTTTTAAATCCTACATTCAATGAGTCTGGGCTCTTACCTAGGACCTCTGGTGGCTCCGACTGCAGGCCTTCTGGCTGCTGACCCTGAAGTACATTAAGCAGGGCTTGGAGACTCCTGAGACAGAGGGATGGATGAGAAAACCGCGTCTCCTTGATCAATTCAAAAACTTCACAAAGTCCAACCTCAATAATCTATTTCAGATGAAAAAAAGAATTATAGTTTATAACATGTAAGCTAACAACACTTCCCAGTCAGTTGAGTTGGTGCAAGTTATTTCCACAGCAGAGACTAAAACGTTGAAATATTAAAGAGGAAAAAACAAAAATAAAACACATAAAAATAAAAAGTATGTTTAACCTCAAGATTTAGAAAACCTTGATACTAGACTGCATTCACTCAAAAGAAATAAACTGTATTGATTTACAAAGTTCATTTAGTTATGCTCAAGTAAAACCCAGGAGTCTTTCATCAAAACTCATGTTAACTGTTACTTATGACCAGAAATAAAGTCAATATTTCAAATAAAGTCAGTATCACATACAGTGAAAAGATCAGAAAAGGAGCTTTTCATCTGAATTTTTCTTACAATGGTACAATTTTTGTATTATTATTTATGTCCCTTATTTTAGCAGGATTATCACAAATTAACAACTGCTTAGTTAAAATATCACTGGTACTTTTATTCTAATTATCTTATCATTCCTCATCAGGAGCAAGAGAAATCTAACACAGTATGTAGCAAAAGTAAAATAAATCTGTACCTAAAGATTGAAAGAGTAAAATGTAATGAACCAGTAAAGGAATATAGCTTTAAAGGATTGATAAAAATAACAGACAATGAAATGCCATTTTTCAGCAATGTCAACATTTTGAGAACCAGATGTGTAGGATCTCTTCAGGAGGTGTTAATGTAAATTATTTGGAGAAGTAAAAGAAAAAATTAAAATAATATTAATTAGTAGAAATGCATCAAAGCATTAATTCTATTGGACATGATAGTGGAAAAACATTCTCTCTGCTGAGATTCTTGTATTCATTCATATATAAATATTTCCTAAGCACTTATTTTGTGCAATTCACTATAGAAGATATGAAAATGCATTGTACCGAACCTTGTCATCTAAGAGTTAAAATCTAATAGAGAAAATGAGCCATGTATATAATTCTAACCCAGTCAAAACCTTTGTTTCATCATTTATTACATTATAGTGTAACTGTTTTGTTTCTGTTTTTCCAACTAAGCTATTGTCTCCTTGTAGAAAAGGAATATGTCTTAAATAGTATAATATCTTCCATGCCTAGCCCAGAGCCTGGCACATGGTAAATATACAATAAATATTTCTTTACTCACTCATTTGTGTGGTAAAAACCACTGCAACTCAGAAATATATTTTCCAGACAGGGGTCAAATCAGTTGCAAGCAAGTCAGATGCAGTTCTGACTGATATCTGTAATGTTTATGAATAATATAGATATAACTAAGAAGTCAAAGTAACTAGCAGGATTGTCTTTAGAGAATTTATCTAAAATCCTAGCAGGCTTGACTATAACTAAGATTACAGAAGTGCTTGTATTGAGTTTCATTTTTCCATTTGATAGTTTCTTTTCCTGGAATGGACTAAAAAATAAAAACATGCTGTCCAAGATTTCCATCTGCCTATATACTTAGAAGAAACAGAAATCTGCGGTTAAAGATCTCCTAAAGTACAAAATGTAGGGCTCTATTCTCAGGTCATTGGAAAACAACTACATCCTACCAATCTTTAAAACTGCTTACTCTACAACCAACCATGACTTCTCATAGTCCCAAGATTCTTCATTTCACAGAAGACATTTTTGGATAGGGTTTGTTTATATATATGGTTCCTCTAGTGACAGAGAAATTACTGAAACTTGCCAGAATAGTAAGACTGCTTACGGAAGAGGTCCCTGAGTTGCCTCTCTGGTAAGTTTAAGTCGTAATAGCAAATGTATGACAACAGGCAACTCAGGGAGGCTGTGTAAGACAGAGTACTAGCTGATTTTAATGAGTCATATCCATAAAACTTTAGTCATAATGATCATGATAGAGAATTTCCCACCTGCTTAGGTTAAACACTGTGGAGTCTCACTAATCATTTATATACCAGCTCATGTTGTTTTTTTCATTTTTTGTTTTTTTAAATAAGGGGAGAAATGAATTCATTCCCAGAAGAGTAATATGTACTTAACATACAACAAAGTAAAAATCAACCTCAGGTTTTCCAATGATTAAAGAAATATTACTATTTAGCTCTGAATTATTAAGACAGGAAACAAAGGTGTTCTGAAATAAGTCTTTTTATGAGGTTTGGATGAGCAGAGAATATTTTACCATAAATATGAACTCGGAAAGTGAACTTTACGCTTTGAAGAATATCTTAGAGTTACAGAGAACACTCTATACTTCTTTCTTCCTCATAATATTAGGAAGGAAGAGTATAAAGAGAAAAAAAATACTACTGCAAATACAGTATGATTTCATTTGCACAGAAATAAATCTACTCTTTAATATGTGCGTAGAAAAAAAGAGAAAGGAAATAAAATAGTAGTAGTGGGCATTTTTTGGTAATGGGATTTTAGAAATTACTTTCCTCTTTATTAAAAAAGTTCTGCATTTTTCAAATTGTCTACAATGAATATGCACTTCTTTGATAATTAGAAAAATAAACTAATAAATGTAACATTTAAACAGAATAGTAATTAATTATATAATAAGATGACACTAAACTTCAATGCTTTTCAGTGATTAACTATAACTAACCACCCAACACATGGTTTCCTTCCATTTCTGTTCAGAATAGTCTTTTAGCAAATTTACTGAATTTTACCTTTACTATTGCCTCTGAATAATTAAATACTAAAAGCTCTCTGCTGTACTTGAAAGATGAAGGAACACAAAGTACAAACAACTACCTAACACAGCCAATCCAACGTCACTGCTGGGAAGAGTGTGGAAAAAATGACACAATGAGTCTTTCAAGGTTTTACTTTGCTCCCACCAAATCATGCATTCCCAAAGTTGGCTTTGTTATTTCACTAATAAGCACGAACATAAACATTTAGTTATATCGTGTTTACCTTTAATAATTATTAACTCTTTGCCATTAGAAATTGTATCTTGTTCTAAAAAAAAGTCCTAGAATCAGTTCTAATATATATAGAATACATTTGGAAAAGCTTAAAAAGAAATCAAAAGTAGATTTATATATTACTACAGTATGAAGGCAGCCCTGGTGGCACAGTGGTTAAGTGATACGGCTGCTAACCAAGAGGTCAGCAGTTCAAATCTACCAGCTGCTCCTTGGAAATCCCATGGGGCAGCTCTACTCTGTCCTCTAGGGTTGCTATGGGTCAGAATCAACTCCATGGCAACAGGTCTTGTTTTGTTTTGTTTTTGGTTATAGAATGAAGGGAACCCTCACGGCACAATGGCTAAGTGTTCGGCTGCTAACCAAAAGGTCGGCAGTTCAAATCCACCAGCCGCTACTTGGAAACCCTACGGAGCAGTTCTACTCTGTCCCATATGGTCACTATGAGCCAGAACTGACTCCATCAGCAATGGGTTTTTTTAATAGTAGGAAGAAGCACTGCACCACAAGACAAAGTCTGAAATCCTTTGCATGACACATAAGATACTTCATGATCTAGCTCCTGCTCTTTGTCTCTTGCCATATCTCAGCCTCATACTCCAGCCAAAATAGACTACTTGTACTTTTTTAATGATGCCGTTTCTTCTGCCTGAAAGTGCATCTTTAGTCAGTGTTACCTCCTTATTTTTTCAGTCAGGTTGTTAGCACACCCCTATAAATCCTCAAGGCACTGGGAGAAAAGTTGGCTATTTACATGACTATTATCCCCACTAGACAATACTTCGTTGAAGATGGACATTGAGTGTCACCTTTTTGTTCTCAGAGCATAATACAATGCTTGCTACAAAATCAAAAAGAATTTACTAAATAAATAAATAAGTCTGCATAAGCTTACGTCTTTTAACAAAATGTGTGACATGACTAGCCTCAAATGAGTTTAGCTGGGAAGTACGAATCCTAAGTATTATTATTAAAAAAATTATATTGTTATGGACTGGGAGAATATCTTCGGAAACCTTATATCTGAAAAAAACCTAATAACCAAAATACACATAAAACTTCAAAAACTTAACAACAAAAAGACCAACAATCCAATCATAAAACAAGCAAAGCACTTGAATAGACATTTCACCGAAGAGGGCATTCAATTGGCCACCAAACACATGAAAAGATGCTCAACATCATTACCCATCAGAGAGATGCAAATCAAAACCACAATGAGATACTATTTCACGTCCACTAAATGGCTAAGACAAACAAAACAAAACAAAACCAGAAAATAAATGTTGGCGAGGATGTGAGGAAATTGGAACCCTTATTCATTGCTGGAGGGAATGCAAAATGGAACAGCCATTGTGGAAAACAGCATGGTGGTTCCTAAAAAAACTAAACACAGAACTACCACATAACACAGCAATTTCACTCCTAGGTATATAACCAAAAGACTTGAAAGCAGAAACTCAAACAGATACTTGTACACCAAGGTTCACTGCAGCACTATTCACAATAGCCAAAAGGTGGAAACAAGCTAAATGCCCATCAACGGATGAGAAGATAAATAAAATGTGGTACATACATACAATGGAATGCTACTCAGCCAGTAAGAGAAATGAAGTCTTGATACATGCTACAATATGGATGAAGCTTGAAGACATCATGCTGAGTGAAATAAGCTAATCACAAAAGGACAAATATTGTATGAACTCAGTTATATTAAAAGACAGGAAAAGGCAAGTATACAGAGACCAAAGTTTATCAGTGGCTACCAGAGATGGGAGAGAGGGGGGCAACAGGGAATTACTGCTTATAGAGTACTGACTTTCAGTTTACGGTAATGGAAAAATCGCATTGATTTAGGGTAGGGTTGCACAGTCAATTAATGTAACTGCTGTCAGTAAGTTGTACACCTGTAAAAAGTTGAATGGCAAAAGTTGTCTGACAGCTATATTGACAAGAATGACCAAAAACAGAGTAGCTGCTGAGGCTGCTTATATATGAACACCTCACGGGTTTCAGTTTCTTGGTTTGGAGTTTTAGGGTCCTGATTTCATGGGACATCCCAGTTAACCAGCCTAATATCATGTTTAGTACTTCTGTTCTACCTCCTAGTTTGCTGCATAGTGCCTGGGGTCTTAAAAGCTTGCAAGCAGCCATCTAAGTTACAACAACTGTTCTCTATTCGCCTGGAGCAACACAGGAAGAAGAGTCAGGAATAGAAGAAATGGAACGTGTGCCTAACTGCCTCCATGAACAACTACCTGCCTCCTTTGCCATGACAACTGGATGGTGCCCTGCTATCACTATTGAACGTTTTGATCGAAGATTCTATAGAAGAATCCTGATCCAAAGGGGGGAAACACAGAACAGAATTTCAAATTCTCATGGAATCTAGATTTTCTGGAACCATGGAGGCTAGAAAAAGCCCTGAAACTATTGCCTTGAGACAATCTTTAAACCTTAAACCAAAAATATCCCTGAAGTCTTCTTAAAACCAAACAATAGTTAAGCTTAACTAGGAAGAATGTCTACCTCGAGGATTATGCTCTTTTAAGATCTACCTATGTGGGATCAAATTGACAACAGCAACTCAACAGATTAGATAGGAACCTTAGGGGACAGTAAATTAATGTTAATGAGGGAGGAACAACTCAGAAAAGTAGGGTGAGTATAATTGCACAACTCAAAGATTGTGATCAATGTCACTGAATTGTACATGTGGAAAATGTTAAATTGGTGTATGTTCTGCTATGTATATTCCCAGTAACAACCACAAACATTAAAAGAACTATGTAGCTATAAAATATGGAAAGCTTTAGAGGATCTGGAAATCAGATTGTGAAAAGAAAGTTTAATCTATGCAAAAAACTTTTTCGGGAGGTAGGGGGTAAAAAAACAATATAGAAGCATTAAGGTAGGGTAACAAAACTTCTTTAAAAAATATCAATGATTACTACCCATAAAACATGCATGCACACACACACACACACACACACACACACACACACACAACCTGACAACCAAGGTCTACATAAAAATCAAATTTGATTTAACTTCTAAACATCAAGAAGGGGAAAAAATAAAATTGAATTAAAATGATACTTCTACAAATAAAAATGGTCTTAACCATGAGGAGAAAAAAGGAGTAGAAGAGAAAGAAACCTCAGGTGAGGAGAAAAACGAGCAGCTACACATGCAGGAGCAAGGGAGAAGCAACAAAGAAAAAGAAGAAACTGAGATAAAAGACAGGAGCATTTGAAGTAGAGATACAAAAAAGGTCTAACAGAAAAGAAAATGCCAACATTTCTCACCTGGCCTCAAATTCCCATCACCTCAAACCTAAAAGCCCCATCTCTTTCTTTGTGCCAATCCTTCATGTCTTGTTAACAGCTGCCAAAAACATCACCTCAAAGATTCACTCCCCAGAGCCCATGCCCCAACCCACAGTACTCTGATTTCCTCTGTATAAAGGCATCCCATTGCTTCTTTTTCCCTCTCCATACGTCATTCATCACATGATCTCACTGATTCTCCAGAAGTTTTCTTTCCTTAGATATAAAGTATTACTTAATAAATTTAAGAGTTCCTTAATAAGTAACTCAAATTCACTTGCAGATATACATTTTGTTTGCACCTAACCTGACGTTTGTAATTATAGCTGTCATTTATTGAGCACTTACTATGTACCAGGAATTGTTCTCTCAAGCACGTGACATCCATTAACTCATTTAATCTGTGCTACAACCCTATAAGGTAATAATCATACCCATTTTACAGATGAAAAACCCAGGCACACAGAGGTAAAATAACTTTCCCAGAATCACAGTAAGTTTTTTATTTTTGTTTCGTCAGGGGGTGGGGGTATTTGAATACTAAGCGTCCTGGTGACGCAATGGTTAAGCACTTGGCTGTAACTGAAAGGTTACTGGTTCAAACCCACCCAGCAGCTCTGCAGGGAAAGACCTGGCAATCTACTTCTGTAATGACTATAGTCAAGAAAACTGTATGGGGTAGTTCTACTCTGTCACACAGGGTTGCCATGAGTCAGAATCTACCTGACAACACAAAACAACAACATACGAACCCAGGCAGTTTGATTCCATAATCCACGTCCTTAACCACTATATTGTCTTCCAATGGGTCGGTACATGGCAAAAAAAACTCATTCTTATTCATTTGGGCTATCTGATTTTCTTTTAATTTTCTTTGAAAGAGCCCCTTTAGTGACTCTTTGTACTCTACTTTTGACTCTGCTAATGATGCCGAAAAATAGTCTGAAGAATGACTGATAATTTATTTCTTCAATACTCATTTATACTGATGTTTTAAAAACAAATCAAGAATCAGTTTTCTTGATTCTACAATACTTTTCATTTGAAGCACAATTTATGGTTCAAAAGCTATATATCTGCATGAAAGATTTCTCCGGGTTTTTATTTTACCTTTCAATACTGAACCTTAAGCAGGGTGATTACTATAGTACAGTGTGTTTTACCCGCATACAGAGCAGTATTCTTATCAAGAATATATTAAGATCTGTAGCTTCACAACCTAATCTATTTACTTTTTTCTTAACCTCCCTAATTAAGCATAAGAAATCACCATTAGAGACCATGGTCCCTACCAGGAGGGGCTTAATACATGAAAAAGATGAGCATGTTTGTTTTAAGTAGAAGAAAACAAAGTAGCAGCAATTACAGACATTACAGAAAAAGAGAATAAGGGAAGGAGAAGGGTCCCACTCTGAAATGGGAAGAGATAAGGGTATCTGAATATGGTTGCTTCAGAAGCTGAGGAGTTCACAAAGCTTCTATTGTTCTATGAAATAAAAAGCAAGTCACTGCTGAGAAGAAGGACCTGACAGTATGACTAAGGAGAGCGGTGCACTTAGGAATAGATAGCGCGAGAAGTGGAAGAGAAATCATATTTACATGATATCTTGTGTGTGTGTGTCTGTGTATGTTTTCAAAGAATAGTTTTGTTATTGGTTTATTAAAAAGGCAATATACACGAATCATTTATAATAAAGGAATCATTTAAAATATATTTAGAAAAAAGTAATATACATGAATCATTTCTGATAGTTAGCATTTAAAATACGTCAATATTTTCACCTATTCTGTTAGAAATACTAACTACATCTACTATGTAGAAAAAGTACATACTACTTGTTAAATAACATTATAGTCTTAAAATATACCAATATTTAACAGTACAGAGTATATTAAGAATAGTTTTTTCTGCTACATGTTTCTATACCAATTAGCTTATATGCTTCTGGTAAATAAAACACTGACATAAGAGTAACACAGAAGTTCTGTGGGTTTTTATATAATTTTTTCCTAGCAAGGGGAGCCAAAATAGCTAAAGTAAAATTATAACCTTAGGCAGCAAAAGAAAAAGCTCTCAGTTTAGCTGCCGCACAGCCAGGAGCCCTTCTACTTCTATTTCAAGAAAAATAAAAATGTATACCTGCTTTTAGGGCCCCCTCCCCATAGGGGAGCATCCCCAGCTTTCACAGCTCTCGGCTTGTGGCCGTTTGTACTGCCTCCTGTGCCAACCTTAATGGCAGCTCACTGTCTCAGAGTTCCACTTCCATTTGCAATGGCTCAGTGACTACATGCCAGCACATCTACTCTCTGCTTTTGTACATTTTTAATATACCCTATAGCATACTCCAACCCAATGATCTCCCTGTCTGGGCTTTCCAAGTCCTCCCCACTGAGTTACCACTATTGACTTTATAAGTGCTCTGGTTATAAAGTTGCATAAAGTTTTCCTGGTCTATCCCCAGGCCTGTTTTTACATGGCCCTGTTATTTTTACAGAAAGCAAGGTATTTTAGCTACAAACACACACACACACACAGACACAGACACACACAGACACACACACACCTGTAAGTATGCATCTAAATAGAAGCCAGTGACTTACTTTTGGAAGCTTGATAGGGGGCTCTTTGGATTCCTCCTCTTCATCACTATCTGACTCTCCACTCTGCACAGAGTTCTTAGACGCAGCTGCCAATGATGTTTCCTTTTTCTGCCATTCCAGAACGCAATGGCGTACATTGCAGTATATATTGAAAGCAGAAGGATTGCTGTGTAGTTTGATATCTGGTATGATTACTGTATTCTCCAAGTTTTCAGACTGAAATACAAGATACAGTACTTTACTGTCATATTCTTTTCATCATCATCAACTCCCATGTTAAATAACAAAATATTAAAGATTAGACAGGCTGACTTGCAGAGGTCACATAAGTGACATGGTAAAGACTGAACCTAAGTCTACCGACTCAATCTAAAGTACCTTTTCTATTGTTGTTGCGTGCTCATCAATTCTGATTCACAGTGACCCTACAGACAGAGTAGAACTGCCCCATAGGGTTTCCTAGGGTGTAATTTTTATTTCCTAGGCTGTAAGCTTTACAGGAGCAGATCGCCAGATCTTTTCTCCCACAGAGTGGCTGGTGGGTTCAAACGCTGACCTTCTGGCTAGCAGCCAAGAACTTAACCATTGTGCCACCAGGGCTCCTTCCCTTTCTACTACACTACAGTATTTTTTGAGTAACGTGGCAATAACCAACCTAGAAAAAATAAAGACTTTTTATCAAATGATGCAGAATCAACTGGGAATTAACGTGGAAAAAAATAAACCATAGCCATTGAGTTGATTCCGACTCACAAAAACCCTACAGGACAGAGTAGAACTTCCCATAGGGTTTTCAAGGAGTGGCTGGTGGATTCGAACTGCTGAGCTCTTAACCACTGCACCATGACCAGACCCCCATAAAAGCCTTGAACCGTAAAGGCTCAAATGGGCTTCTTTGGGCAGAGACATTCAACACATGTCCCTGGAGTTCACTGAGGTTCTGTGAGGCCCTAGACACGAAAAGGACTAGGAAGCCTGTGTTTTAACTCCCTAGATTCCAGTGATACATATCTTTTTTCCTGTTGCTTTTGCTCTGTATCCTCTGCTGTAACAAATCTTAGCCTTGAGTCTTGTGAGTCCTTCTGGTCAATCACCAAAGTAAAAACCACCTAACCATCCCACCCCTAAGTATTTACTCCTGAAAAATGAACATATATATATCCACACAAAGACTAGTACACAAACGTTCATGGCACCTTTATTTGTAATAGCCAAAACTAGAAACAACCCAAATATGCATCAACAGGTGAACAGACCAACAAATTGTGATATACTATATAATGGGATACTAGTCAGCAAAAAACAGGAATGAATAATTGATATTTACAACAACACAGACACTGCTCAAAATCATTATGCTAAGTAAGCTAGATGCAAAAGAGTACATATTGTATAATCACATTAATGTGAAATCTCAGAAAATTAAAAGTAATCTAAAGTGACAGAAAGCACATCTAACCCTGCTTAGAGCCAGGGTTGTTAGGGAAGGATGAGGAAACTTGTGGGGATGATGGAAATGTTCTGTACTTTGATTGTAGCAGTGGCTCAAGAATGTATACATATTTCAAAACTCACTGAATTGTACACTTTAAACCCCTGTGTCAAGGCTCTGCTGTTAAGAAACCTGACCTAAGACAGATACATCTGATAGCAGGATGTTGCGGAAGGTTCCTGTGTAACGGATTTCATTTCTCCTGTAGGGAAGTAAGGTCATATGCTGGAGGGCAGGATTTAGCACAGGTCTGAGGAAAGTGGTAAAGGGTTGAAATAGTCATAGGAGAAGATGGGAGAAGCATTTGACCAGAAAAAATGATAGGACAGTATGGTAGGGTCCTTTAAGAGGGTCCTTTAAGACTGGTGATCGTGAATGTGTATTAGTATCAATTAACTCTTGTTTAACTATCTTCAGCAATATATGGTACTCACATGCTGGGAAAGAGAAAAGATAGCTGGATTCATACAGGACTGAGTTTTGTCAAATGAGCAACAAATATACATGGAAAAAAGAGAGATGTGGTGGGCAAAATAATGGCCCTCAAAAATGTCTACATCCTAATCCCCAGGATCTATGAATATGCTACCTTACATGGCAAAAGGGATTCTGCAGATTTGATTAAATTAAGGATCTTGAGATGAGGAGATTATCTTGGATTACCCAGGTGGGCCCAATGTAATCACAAGGGTCCTTACAAATGAAAGATGGAGGCAGGAGGGTCACAGTCAGAGAAGGAGATGTGACGAGAGAAAAGTGTCAGCATGAGGCAGCATGAGAAGACCTGACAAACCACTACTAGCTTTGAAAATGGAAGGGGGCCACAACCCAAGGAATGAGGGCAGACTCTAGAGAAAGCTAGAAAAGACAAGGAAATATATTCTCTTCCAGAGTCTCTTGAAGGAATGCAGCCACTGCCGACACCTTCATTGTAGCCCAGTGAGACCCATCTTGGACTTTGGCTTCCAGAACTGTAAGAAAATAAACTTGTAGTGTTTTAAGCCTCCAGGTGGTGGTAATTTGTTACAGCAGCTACAGGGAACTAATATAACAAATAAAGCAACAGTTTTTCTAAAAAGATGGACTGTGGTATATAAGTTAGGTAAGAAGGAAATTGAAGAAAGGAGATGTTTGATGGATGAGGAGAAATAGAGGGGTCAATGACAGCAATAAAGAAAGATATAAAGAAGTATCAACAAATGGCATTTTTAAAAATGACTTTTTAAAAAAGAGCGGATGAAAAATAGTCCAGAAACAGCAATAGAGGGCAAAGAGACTAACAACACCATTTTACTATTTTATATGCTCACATGAGCAGGAAATATTATCCATCTCTGTATGCCAAACAGCTAGCATAATGGCTGCAGATGGTCAACATGCAATTGATGTTTGAGGAATAAATGAATAAATTTACTTATAACACAACTCTCACAAGCAGTTCCCAAAAAGCAAATGTAGAAAATGAGGCCAAGAAAAGAAAGATGAACTACTAAGAGCACAAAGCTAGTTAGAAACAGGACTGAAGGGATAAACACCTCAACATCCCACCTCTTCCTGGATATCATATGTCACCTCTTTTCCGAGACTCATCAAATGAAATCTCTAAAGAACTTAAAAAGATGCTCAAGATTCCCATACTTTAACTTTGCACCCAGCACTAAAAAGTGGAAAGGAGTAGAGATTGGAAACATGAATGACAATGTATTTGTTAGAGACTGATTTGTATATTAAGAATGCCCTCCAGGAGAAGTAATGAGAGATGTGATATAGTGCATACATAATATTTATCTGTTAGCAATTTTCTTTAGGGTAAACAATTCTCCCCACTACGTACGGCCAGCCCATCAGGGTGCTCACAAACCAAAGTACCCCATCTCTCTGGCCAGGTCAATCAAAAATCCTACCTAAGACTTTCTCCCAGAACTAGGAGAAGATTCTGCCTCTTGCTTAAAGAAAATGAAGTTGGAGCTGCCAGCAGCCTTGTTCCTCAGCCAAAGACAGTAAGCCCACACACAGAGGAAAGCAGAGGCAAGAGATGAAGACATAGATTTGATGACATTATTTAATCCCTGGATCCACCGGTATCTCAAGACAGAACCAGCAAATAAACTCCATCCTTCTACCTTTTTATTTGTTTGTTGGTTGGTTTACTACTTTGAAGTAGATTACTCTTAGTTATAGCAGCAAGAACACTAAATAAAAAGGCCAAGAAACTATTGTCTCTGAAACTAAAATATGATACAAAGGTCCAGGTAAGCTATTGTTTCTCTAGCCAAAAGTAGAGCTATTCAGAAATCATAGTTAGGACCTCCTCTTCCTCCTGTCTAGCATTCTTAGCACTGTTCAACAGAAAAGAGACTCTTAGAGAAAGTGAGCTCTTGTCATTAAAAGTGGTTTTAAAAAAATAAAAAATTAGATGGATTTTCCAGAGAAGATATCTGTATTAGGTAGCAGAACAGATCATTGATCTTTAAGGTCTCACCTAATTCAAATACCCACCCCCTATATTTTTAGAGTGAACTTTAATCCAATTTTCATGAAGATTCATGCCAATTCAAAAACACTGCTATTTGCTTGGTGCTAGTAATATAGTAATTCTCTTTTGCATCAAAAATTAGGAATTATAGTCACATAGGAGAAAGAAAGTCTGGCTTAGATTCCTCAGTGGTCAAATCTACACCAGCAAAAGCAAATGGAAAAATGATGCAACTGTATACTTGGATGTTTAAAGCCAAAAGCATCTTTATTCCAGTTGTTCAAATTTGGCATTAAGGTTTGTAATGAGTTGAATATTTTCCTACTAAACTTCATGTCAACCAGGAACCTCAGAATGTAGACCTTATTTGGAAATAGAGTGTTTGCGGATGTAATTAGTTAAGGATCCGAAGATGAAAGAATCCTGGATTTACAGTGGGCTCTAAATCAAATGGCTGGTTTCCTTATAAGAAGAGAAGACACAGAGACACACACAGAAAAGAAGGTAATGTGAAGATGGAGGTGGAAATGGGAGTGATGTGTCTACAAGCTAAAGAACACCAAGGACTGTTGAGAACACCAGAAGCTAGGAGAGAGGCATAGGATGATTTCTTCCTCTCAGGCTCCAGAAGGAACCAACCCTTGATTATTTTATTTTTTATTTTTTTTTAATTTCAGATTTCTGGCCTGAATTGTGAGAATAAATTTCTGTTGTTTTAAGCCACCAAAGTTGTCGCAATTTGTTACAGCAGCCCTTGGAAACTAATACAAGGTCTCCTTTCTCTATTTTAAAGAAATGCACAGGAAAATGGACAATGAAGTCCTTGCTCATTTGAATCGCCAACTTTCTCTTAAAGCTCTGAGTTATGGTGTCACGAAATAAGGACATTTTCTCTGCCAACCTGCTTGCTCTTTCCTGGAATCATCACCCTACATCACCAGGATCCAAATAAGTGACAACATAAGCCACAAGTAAACTTCTATTTTAATGTGTAGCTAAACATTAAATATATATTTTCATAAACGAATTTCTACAACTCAACTGTTTACATTTTACTTTGAAGATAAATAACTGCTGGAATACTGAATCTACTTCAAAATTTGGTCACATTGAGCCATTTTTCTCAGTCATAAAATAAATACATAGCAGATAAGGATAATTCTGTAATTCTGCCTCTAGTTGTTAGCGCAACAAGAATTCAGACTTCAACTATCTCTGTGGCCCTTTTCAAACCAAGCCACCCAATGCTAATACAAATGTAAACATATCTATCAGTCAACCATTAGAGGCTGAAGAAATATCTTGGGAGCTAAAATGTAAACTTTCATTTGGTTCCAAGCCTTGTAAACTAAGCATCTCACTGTTACACAATAAAACTGGCAGAAGTCAACCTTTTCTTCACCAAAATAGAATAAAATTCAATTAAATTAAAATAAGCATATAAACAAACATCTAGATTGGATAACTTCTTGGAGGCTAAAAGACATGATACTTCTAGCTCTTGAAAGTTTAAAATAAAAAAATAAATAAATTTCCATTCTCTCACACAGACACACACAAAAACCCCTAAAATATTTGATTTGTTTAAAGGACTCTGCATCAGTGTCAAAGTAAAAATTGTGTATTACTGAAGTGATGAAATTGTAGCACTAAGCATCACAGCTTTGACCTTAATAGGCTCCTAGTACTGTACTTTGACTTAGACTGGAGTTGTATGTGGGCTCTTTTTAAAAAAAACTCCCCATGCCCCTCCCTCCTACTCCCTGGTAACTACTAATCTTCTTTTATCTCAATGGATTTACCTATTCTTCATGTTTCATCTAAGTAGGGTTATACAATATTTGTCCTTTTGTGTCTGGCTTATTTCACTTAGAATAATATTTTCAAGGTTCATTCACGTGGTAGCATGTATCAGAATTCATTCCTCTTTATAGCTGAATAATACTCCATTGTATGCATGTAACACATTTTGTTTATCCATTCATCTGTTGAAGGTACCTCGGTTTCCACCTTTTGGCCATTGTGAAGGATGCGGTAATGAACATTGGTATACATGTGTTTGAGTTGCTGCTTTCAATTCTTTTTGATATATACCTAGGAATGGAATTGCTGGGTCACACGGTATTTGTTTAACTTTTTTTTAGGAATTATCACTGTTTTCCACAGGGGCTGCACTGTTTTACATTCCCACCAGCAACTTAAAAGTGTTCTGATTTCTCCACATCCTCACCAACACTTGTTTTGGTATCAGTTGATTCTCACTATTGTTCTTCTATTCTCTACTTTATTTATCTCTGCTCTAACCTTTCCTTCCTTTTGGTTGCTTTGAGCTTCATTTGCTCTTCCTTTCCTAGTCTCTCAAGGTGTCTTTCTTTATCTCTTATGACAATTCTTGACTTAAAGTCTATTTTGTCTGTTATTAACACAGCCATCCCAGCTCTCCTTTGGTTTCTTTTTGCATGGAGTTTTTTTTTTTTCCCCAGCCTTTCATTTTCAACCTATCTGTATCTTTTGATTTAAAATGAGTTTCTTGTAGACAATACACAACAGGGGTCACGTTTTCTTATCCATTTGCCAACGTGGGCCTTTTGATTGTTCAATCCATTCACATTCAAAGTAATTACTGATAAAGAACTTACTTCTGGCATTTTGCTATTTGTTTTCTGTGTTTTATACCTTTTTTGTCCCTTATTTACTCAGACAGTCCCTTTATCATGTGTTTAGTTGATTTTTGTGGTGAGTCATTTTGTGCACTTCAGAAATTTTCTTTGTGGTTATCATGGTGATTTATCACCCTAGATTTATAACAACCTACTTAACATTGATACTACCTTAACTTCAATAACATACAAAACTTTTGTTTGTGTATCTCTCTCCCCTGCACTTTTATGTTACCGACGCCACAAATTACACCTTTATACATTATGCACCCAGTATCACGTCTTTATCATTATTATTTATACACTTGTTTTATATCATATAAAATATGGCAAATACAGTTATAAACCAAAAATACAGCAAAACTAGCCTTTTTATTTGTCCTTGAAAATACTTTTACTGAAGGTCTTTATTTCTTCATATAGGTTTGAGTTACTATCTAGTATCCTCCCCTTTCAAATTAGTGGACTCCTTTTAGCATTTCTTTTAGAGCAGGTCTGAGAGTAACGAACTCCTTCAGCTTTTGTTTATATAGAAATGTCTTCATTTCACCCTTATTTTTGAAGGACAGTTTTGCTGGGTACAGGATTCTTGGATCACAGTTTTTTTTTTTTCTTTCAACACTTTAAATATATCAGCCCACTGCCTTCTGGATTCCATGGTTTCTGAAGAGAAGTGACAGTTCACTATTCTCTTGCTGCCTTCAAAATTCCCTATCTCTGGTTTTCTACAGTTTGATAACGTATTTTGGCATGGATCTTCTTGGGTTTATCCTACGTGGAGTTCAACAAGCTTTGTGTAAGTACAAATTTACATCTTTCATTGAGTTTGGAGAGTTTTTAGCCATTATTTCTTCAAATAGTCTTTCTGGCCTTTTATCTTTCTCCTATCCTTCTGGTATTCCCATAAGGCATACACTGGTCCACTTAAAGGTGTCTCATAAGTCCCTTATGCTTCGTTCATTTTTCTTTAATTGCTCTTTTCTCCATTCTTCAGACTGAATTATTTCAAGTGTCCTACCTTCAATTTTGTTGATTCTTCTTCAAATCTGCTGTTGAACCCTGCTGGTAAATTTTTAACTTCAATTATTATACTTTTCTGCTCCAGAATTTCTGTTTGGTTTATTTTTATAATTTCTACCTCTTTGTTAATATTCTCACTTTGTTCATACATCATTTTCTTGATTTCTTTTAGTTCTTTGACCCTAGTTTGCTTTAGTTCTTTGAGCATATTTTAAAAAGTTGTTTTAAAATCTATACCTAGAAGGTCCAATGTCTAGTCTTCCTCAAGGATGGTTTCTGTTTATTTATTTTGTTTCTTTGAATGACACATCCTTCCCTATTTCTCTGTATGCCTTGTGTTTTTCTGTTGTTGAAAACGGGCATTTGAATAACATAATATAGTATTTCTAGAATTCAAGTTTTCCCTCTTCCTCAAGGTTTGCTAGGATTTTTTTTCTTTCCTTCTCTTCCTTTATCCTTTCCTCTCTTTTTCTATTTTTGAAGGCTGTGGTAACCTGTTAGCTTTGTGACTTTTCTAAAGTATTTTTACAGAAACGAATGGAAGAAAGACCACTGAAAACAAAAAAATCCTCTTCTAGTCTTTGCAGAATGGCTCCATGCTGGGGGAATCCTTAACCAGATATACACTGAGCCAGGAGATCCATCTGAGGTAGAAGCTTAGGATTACCTCAGATCTTTCTAGGCACGTATCTTGCCCTGGGCATACAGATGGGTCTACACCTGGGTGTCTTTAAATGCCCCAATTTCCCAAGGAAATTCTCTCCCTAGGGTTTTGACCCTGGCTTCTCTATCACACTCTTTTGTTCCAGGAGACCACAAGCTCCTCAGTTCACCTTACAATGCCTTGGGCTATGCCTGGTACTCCTTTGCCCTGAGTGATCTCCAAGGCGGACAAAACAAGGACAAGCACTTTGCTTTAGTCCTTCAGGTAGTCACCTGACTGATTCGAACAGGCCAACACCATACTTGAATAGAGTGTGCTCTGCTCACTCTAGAACCAGGGGCCAAGATTCCAAACTGGAAACATAGCTGCCACTTCCAGCTGACTGCAGAACACGGGTGAGTGTGGTGCTCAACCCAGTATCCAAAAAAAAAAGTCTCAGAGTCTTCCTATGGTTCTGCAAGCCTTTGCCCAGCTGTCATGACCCCCCTACTGTTCACCGAAGTTTTGATATGCTAGTACTGTCATTTTCTGCTTGTTTTTATGCTTTTTATGTGGGTGGACAGGACTGTAAAGCTTCTTACTCTGCCGTCTGTTTGTGGGCTTTTTCTAATTCAAATATTCTATGATGCCTTTTCATTTGCACAGCCACCAACAGACAAAAGACACTCAGAACATTACAGATGTACCAGAGTCTCATAAATTCACCTACTTTGTCATGTCAAGACAGCAAATGATAAACCCAAACCCAAGTCCCAACTCACAAATCAATTTTACTCAGATTCTAGTAGATGTAGTGACAGTGAAAAGGGAGAAGAGAAACAGGTATGTTTTCCCAAAGAACTAAAGATAACAACAAGAATAAATAATAAATAATTTTAAGCACCCAAATATTAACTACCAGGCTACTGGTCAAGAAACATCCAAAACTACAGATGAAACTAAAAGTAAAATCCAAATAATAAGGAGCTTTTAAAAAATTATTAAAAAACTTTGAAGACTAAAACAGGCAATGTAAATACATACACACACACACCCCCCCCCATATATATATAGTTTGTTTTTGTTTTGTTTAACTTGAAATAAAAAGTATGCTTCTAGCATTTAGCAATCTGTTAGGCACTCTTTCTGTATTTAATGTAATTTCAGAATCACTTATCAATCCATATCTTCATTTCTGTACAAAAAGAGTAAAAAATCAAAATTAGTCTATTTCATTCATTTTTATTTTGAGTGTGTCAATAAGGTTGGTTATCCCAAGACAGATTCACTATTTAAAAATTAAAATTTACGTATGTGCCTCCTACGCCACATTATACTTCAGCACATAGAAATGGAATAGTTTGCTAATTATACTCACATATTTGCATTTTTATTCAAATTACTGTTAACAAAGTCCTTATTCCCCATAAATTGTAAGCAGCTTTACCTTGCTTCTTGTCTTCACTTTTGATTTGCTCTTCTGTTTTCTTTTCAATTTCTTCTTATTTAAAATTTTCTTATTCCTAAAAGAAAATTTAAAAAAATTATGAAGTTCATATTAAGATATACAAAGCAATTAAAAATAGATATTTCCAAAGTAGGCACTTAAATATTTCTCCTCCAAACTTTCTTTCTATGAAACAACACACTCTAGGGGTACATATAAGATACTAACATGTAAAGTAGCTACTGAAAATACTGGACAAAAAAATGCATACTAATGATTATGGATTATAAAAATTGCATTCTGCAAATACTTCTATAAAATTAAAAAATAAAATACATCAAATGAAGAAACGTATTTTTTTTTTTTAACTTATTCAGCAGTGGGAATGCTACTAAATATGAGTTATGTTCCCTTCCCAGGGGCAGGGGGAACTGCTCTTTGTGGTAGTGAGGGCTACAGTGTAAAAAGGCTCAAGAGTATATTTTTTATTAAATTAATATGGGAAAACCCCCAACTCATGCACTTTACAAACCAGCAGTCAGATTTCCATTACCTCAGAGCCCTAAAACTGAGTTATTCTTTAAACTAAAGTTGAAGTCCCTGAATGACTTGTAGAAAGAGAAAAATATGTGGTAAAGAATAAGAATTACAGTGGGAGAAACAAGTGACAAGGAAAATATTTTATTTTCATTTCATTTTATATTTTTTATGTTTACCATGCTAAGATGCACACTGATAGGTACTAAAGATATAAAGTGACAATGACAATTCTTGTCCTCAAAAAGCTGGAGGACTTCAATGAAAGCACAGTTTAATGATGTAGCAAGCGTATAAAACCAAAAAACCAAACCCGCTGCCATCAAGTCGATTCTGACTAACAGTGACCCCAGAGGACAGAGGAGAACTGTCCCATAAGGTTTCCAAAGAGTGGCTGGTGCATTTGAACTGCGGCCCTTTTGGTTAGCAGCCAAGCTCTTAACCACTGTGCCACAAGAGTATATTACCACCATAATAAAGACAACAGGTAATGAGATCCCAGTAGAAAACAATAGTGGTGGTGATTAAAAAAAAAAAAAAAAAGACAACAAAGCAAGCAAACAACAAAAATAAACAGAAGAGATGCTAGATGTTGCAGAGGTTAAGTCCTTAAGACCTGATGACTAATTGGAAGGAAGCAATGAGAAAGAAAAAAGTCTAGGTCACTTGGAGGTCAGAGATGTCACTTGTAAAATAAAGAAGTCAGGAGGAAGAGTTGGTTTGGAAAAGGGAAAAAATGGCTTCCATTTTGAAGATGCTTGAGTTCAGGATGCTAAAATGTCAACAAAACAGACATGAGCAACAAGCATATGAAAATTTTATCCTTGACATTTCCTTCAACTTCACTCCTCAAACCAAAATGATTACTAAATCCTTTCAATTATATTTTGTAAAAAGTTGTTGAATCTGTCCACACACTGTCTACTGCTGCTATGTTAATTATCTATATTACCACCACATCTCTTGCCTGGACCAGTGCAAAAGCTTCTTAACTCATTTCTGCACATCCACACCTGTCCTCTTTCAATCTATTCTTCACAAAGAAACCTGAGTCAAGTTTTTAAAACACAAATCTGAGTGGGTAACTGTCCAACTAAAAACCCTTAATATCTTCTAAATTCTCTTAAAATAAAGTACAACAGCATTAACATGGTTTAAAGATCTTCCACCAAGATCTGACCTCTGCCAACCTCTTCTGCCTCATTTTGCATCCCCCTCCAATTTGTTCACCATACTCCAGCCGCAATGACATTCTTTCAGTTATTGAACCTGCTAAACTCCTTAGGGGCCTTCATAAAGGTTTTCTCCCTGCTTGGAATGCTTTTCACATCTTCTACTAACCACTACTCATCCTTGAGGTCCCAGCATAACTGTCACTTACTCCAAAATGTCTTTCTAATCCTGAGACTGGGTTAGTCTCTCTAATAGACACTCATTCCATCTTGCACTTTTGTTTCATTGCATAATCTACAATTATGTATGGAATTATTTGTTTAATGTTTCGCTCCCTCACCAAGCTGTAAGCTCGAACAGTGCAGAAGGCATGCCTTTCTTGTTCACTACTCTAGCCTCTTTGCTTAGAAAAGTGCCTGGAATATAGTACTCAAAAGTATTTTGAAAAAAAGAGAAAGTGAAAGGAAAGGAGAGAAAAAAAGGAGCTATAGCAACACATCTTAATCAGAGAGTAAAACAAGCAGAGGACCAAGGACAGATCCGTAGATACACTAATGCATTTATAGAGTTAAAAAAAAAAGTTTCCATCAAGCTGGTTCCAACTCATGATGACCCCAATGTGTGTCAGAGTAAAAACTGTGCTCCATAGCGTGTTCAATGGCTGACTTTTTAGAAGAAGATCACCAGACCTTATTCTGAGATGCCTCTGGGTGGACTTTAACCTCCAACCTTCCAGTTAGCCACTGAGAGTGTTAACTGTCTGTACCACCCAGGGATTACATTTAAAGAATGCTTAGCCATAAATGTCCAGTAAGGAGTTATCAATGGGATTATTTTATACAGATTTTAGTGCAAAGGGGGTAATATACACAATGTATGTGAAAAAGATTTCATCAAGATAGTATGTTACAAAAGTAAAGAAAAAAAGAGTGATTAACAGTGTCAAATGCTACATACACAAGCACAGAAATGCCTGCTTACAATCTATTCAGCTATGAACACTGTGAGAGCATGAAGACTGCCTATGTTAACTTTGTACTTGCAGCACTTGTATCAGTATCTGACCTATCATGGATGTTCAAGAAATGTTAGATGAACAAATAAATGAATGAAAAGCAATGAGTATTCTTCATGCGTGGTTCAGGAAACCAACGTTCCTGTATATCAGTTTATTTGAGGGAAAATCAATCATTTGGGCAACGAGAATATGTATTTACTAAAAGGTTCATCCCTTTTATACAATTTAAAAAGCATTAAAGTTCATTCAAAACCAATCTTCAGAGAAACAAGATGTAAATCCTAATTCAGGTGGATTTCCTAGAGCCAACATTATCAATGACTAAAATTTTCACAATTATAGAGCAATGGTTTTGTCTGTTTGTTTAACAGACTGTTTGTTTTGTCTAAGTTCAAATAACTTTACATGCATTCCTAAAATGCTTCTTTATACACATTTTGGCATTTAATTGGTTATAACAAGTTTAAAGAATCTGGATATGATCCCTGAATACAGATTGGCTCAAGAATCAGCTTTCCTCAAATTTCGACAAATTAATTTTACTATTTTTTGCTGGTTTTGCTTGTTTTAGAGGTAAAAAGTTGCCAAAAAGCAACTAATGAGTTGAAATTTTTATGAAGAAAATATATATTCAACATAGAAAATAAAAATGCTGTTCATTAGTAATATAACATCTCATTATATGATTGAATTTGAGAACTAAGTTTAAATAAACTTTTCATGACATCTGATGATAAATAGATAAAATAAAACTGTAGAAACCAGTCTTACACATTGTCATGGATTGAACTGTGTCCCCCAAAAATGTTTGTATCAATTTGGCTGGGCCATGATTCCCAGTATTGTGTGATTGTCCACCATTCTGTCATCTGATGTGATTTTCCTATGTGTTGTAAATCCTGCCTCTATGATGTTAGTGAGGGCGGATGGGCAGCAGTTGTGTTGATGAGGCAGGATTCAATCTACTGGATTGGATTGTGTCTTCAGCCGGTTTCTTTTGGGATATAAAAGAGAGAAGCAAGCAGAGAGACAGGGGAACCTCCTACTACCAAGAAAGCAGTGCCAGGAGCAGAGTGCGTCCTCTGAACCCGGGGTTCCTGCAACGAGAAGCTCCTAGTCCAGGAGAATATTGATGAGAAGGACCTTCCTCCAGAGCCAACACAGAGAAAAAGCCTTCCCCTGGAGCTGATGCCCTGAATTTGGACTTTTAGCCTACTTTACTGTGAGGAAATAAATTTCTCTTTGTTAAAGCCATCCACTTGTGGTA
>NW_004443949.1:20812791-20826357 GCF_000243295.1 Trichechus manatus latirostris | reverse complement strand
GCTGATGCCCTGAATTTGGACTTTTAGCCTACTTTACTGTGAGGAAATAAATTTCTCTTTGTTAAAGCCATCCACTTGTGGTATTTCTGTCACAGCAGCACTAGATAACTAAGACACACATTAACAATTAACTTTGGAATTTCTAATGGTTCAGGGTTTTACATCCTGAATCAACAGAAGCTTAATGAAGAATGTCTGGAATTGGTCCTATAAGATTTGTAGTCTTCCACAAAAAGAACCTTATGAACAAGAGACTTGAAAGAATTATGGTCGATAATGAAAGACAAATGGCTATAAACATGCCTTAAATATCTATTTTAAAATACTTACTTAAGGAAGCATAGTCAAGATGGTGGACTAGTCAGACTCACTAAGCAACAAAGACCCAAAAAACCAAGTAAAACCGACATAAACGTCAATCCTGGAACTGTGGACCTTAAAATGAAGGGATAAACAATTAGATAGGAAGCCACCGAGAAGAAGAAACTGATAGAAAACAACCAGCTAGTAGAGACACAGAGTGGAGGTTCTCAGCCAACTGGCAGGACACAGCATGGCCATCTTGGAATAAAGCCAACAGCACCACACGAAGAACACAGAAAGGCACTTTCAGGGAATTCACTGACAAAATCTTCCAGAGAATATAAAAAGAGAGAATACTTTCCAACTCATTTGAGACCAACGTAAGTCTGATATCAAAATCTGAAAAGAACTTTTCAAAATAAGAACATTTCAGACCAATATAGCCCATGAGTATAAATGTGAAAATAGTGCCAGCCAAAAAGTGAAAACAACTGAAATGTACATCAGTGAATGGATAGAGAAACAAAATGTGGTATATTCATACAAAACCAAAAACCATTGCTGTCAAGTCGATTTCAACTCATAGCAACCCTACAGGACAGAGGAGAACTACCCCAGAGGGTTTCCAAGGCTGTAAATCTTTATGGAAGCAGATGGCCACATCTTTCTCCTGTAGAGCAGCTGGTGGGTTCAAACTGTCGACCTTTCGGTTAAGAAGCTGAGTGCTTTAACCTCCGTGCCACCAAGTCTCCTTTATATTTATACAATGGAATATTATTTAGCCATAAAATAGGAATGCATTACTGATATATGCTACAACATGGATGAACCCTGAAAACATTATGGAAATTAAAGAAACAAAGGCCATAAATTATATAATTCTAATTATATAGAATGTCCACAACAGGAAAATCCATAGACACAGGAAGTAGATTAGCGATTGCCAGGGGCTAGGGGGCATTGCTAACGGGAACAAGGTTTCTTTTGGGGTGATGAAATGTTCTGGTTGTACAATTTTGTGAATATACTAAAACCCAATGAATTATATACTTTAAATAGGTAAATATTATGGTACATCAATTATATTTCAATTTTAAAAACTGTATTTAAAAGAAAAAAAGCCACTGAACTAAACAAAAATTTACAGCGTCCGGAAACATATAACAAGGATAATACATAACCATCAAGTAGCGTTGATTCCAGAAATGCAAATTTCAATCAGTGTAACTCAACATAATAACAGAATAAAGGGCGAAAAAATATGATCATTTCAATAAAAGCAGCAAAAGTATTTTATAATACTCAACAACCATTCAAACTGAAACTCCTCAGTAGACTAGGTACAGAAGGGAACTCCCTTAATCTGATAAAGATTACAGAAAACCTATAGCTCACATAGTTAATGATGAAAAATCATATACTTCCCTTCAGTATAGGGAAAAAACAGATTTTATACTATCACCATTTCTATTCAACACTGTACTGGAAGTCAGTAAGTCAAGCAAAGAAATAAAAGGCATAATGGTTGAAAAATAAAAAGTAAACTGCTTGTATTTGTAAATAACGTAACTGTATTCATAGAAAATGGAAAATAATCTACAATAAAGAATTAATAAATGAATTATCAAGGTCACTGTACACAAGACCGATTTTTAAAAATCAACTGACTAATAAGATACCATATGTACACTGAAGCTTTTCCACAGAAAGTCAGACTCAGTCTCCTGTACAATTAATGCAATGATACTACATTATTGTATTCCAGCATCACTGAATAAATTAGGGAAAAATAGTGTTCTGATTATCAAGTAGAAAACTTTTATTTACTTAACCTAGTCTGATAATTAGTAATAAGAAAAGATTTTAACAGTGCAAACTGACCTAGGGGGGAGAAGCAAGCAGATTTCCTATATATAGCTTTAGTTTCTTAATCTCTTTTGGAAGTCTTCATATCAGGGGAACTATAGGTTAAGCTACCTTGGCAGTAGGCACCACAGCAGAAGAAAATGGAAAAGAGGTACAATGGGGATAAAATGGAAGGAAGTTTCTAAAAACCTGTAGCTATAGACCATGCCTCGTGCAGATTTATACCCCAGGTACATATAGCCTAGTTAAGCCAGGGAAACACAAGCTATGAAACAGTTGCAAAACTTTCTGAAGACAACTTATTCATCCTAGGCCTCAGAGAGCTGTAAGGCCCTGGTTAGAGATTTATTTCAAAGTGGCTAGAAGGAAAGTGAAGAGAATATATTTCTAACGGCATCCCATTTTTAGCAGTTAAGAAGAGGGTTAGATTACTCACTCTGAGTTAGGCGGGTGGATGTGGAATTTTAAAGTGACTAGAAAAAGCTTTTCATGGTGGACGTATCTTTATTGTCACAACTGACTCTTGACTAGCCTTCTAAAGACATCATGGACTTGCAATAGTTATTATTGTTTAAGATTGCTATAGCTTATTGAAAACAAGGTTTGTAAATCACCAATATAGAAATGAACATAGGACATGAATAAATAACTCACAGTTAAGGGACAGGAAAAGGAACAAAAAGGAGTCAGGAAAGAAGACTAAGAAGGAACCATCATCAAAGGTAAGAGGAGAACTAAAATAAAGGTTGTTCTAGAAGCCAAGGGAGAGATAGTATTTAAAGAAGTAGGGACGGTTTGACAGTAATCAGAAGAATGTGAAGGATGCAGAAAAATGTGAAGGATAAAAGACTGAAGACAGGCAGCTGAACTGGCAACAAGAAAGTCTGTGGTATTGAGATGTCACACAAACCGGTAGGATTTTGACAGTAGGGTTGAGAAAGTTCAAGACAATAAAGACTATTTTTTCCCCCAAGAAATTTAGGGAGAGGAATGGAGAATTATTTAAGCTTCCTCCTCCCCCACTCCAGCCCCAATTGGAGGAGGCCAACAGGCCTCTATGGTTAGAAACCATAGAAAAAGGAGAGACTAAAGAGTGAATAATGAGAGGGTATCAGTGATTGAGCCAAATCTCAAGGATGATAAATGAGACAGGATCCAGTGTATGAGAGTAAGGGTACACTTCAATGCGGCCATTACCTCTTTAGGGATGTGAGAAGGCAGGAAAAATGGCGGGAAAAAAGAGAGAGAGAGAGAAAGAATAGTGATAACTAAAGAACTCTGGGAGATGATGTAGAACATGCCTCACAGTTTTCTTAGCTGAAAGGTGAGAAAAATGAAGTATTTATCTACCAACTCTCCATCCATCATTGGTTGAAAACTCTTCAGAGAGCACTAACTTACCTAGCATTTCTGACTTGCCCTCCACACAGACAATGTATGTCTCCATGGCCGGAAAGCAAGGTCTCAGGAAGAAGTCATAGGTGTTTGCAGTATACAGTAGGACGATGAATGCCAAAGAGATGTGACTAGCACACTAAGAACATCTGCTACAGCAGATAAATTAGTCCTTTGTTTCTTTCCTCAAGCTACCACATTCCTTCTTTGTGTTCAAACACTAACTTCTAAATACTCTACTCCATTCTCCATCTAACCTAAATTCACTCTCCCAATGAAACGTTACCTCTCCCTACCTTCTGGAAAAAATGTGCAGGTAAGTGCATATAGGGTTATTATGATCTCTTAGTACCAGCTTTAAGATCCTGTCTCAGACTTCCGTTTAACTGGCCTACAGAAAAAAGAGGCAGTTTGACAGTTAAAGTGTGTTCCTGAGTGAGGCTTTGAATATATTGAACATAATGTGTTTTGAGACAGAAATGAGAGAATCCTAGCAACAGACTTTTCAAAATATGGGTCCAGAGGCAGGGCCAAGATACTGGAGTAGTCAGACTCTTCCTGTGGTCCCTCTAACAACAAAGACCCAAAAAAACAAGTGAATCGATTATATACGACAATCTAGGAGCCTGGAACATCAAAGGCAAAGTTGAAGAATCAGACTGAGTGGCATGGGGAGGGAGAGACAGTTCAGAAGCAGCAAGGAGTTGCCAGACCTGACCCAGATAGGCTGGCGTGCACAGCGAGGCAAGCAGTGGCACTCAGGAGGCGTTTTCCACATCAGGAGAGACCGAGCAGCAGAGAGTCTACTAGGGACTCTGGAACCAGTGAAAGCGGCGCTCAGTCGGCAAAAGATAATAAGTACATGTGTCTGACCTACCACGTGGATCAAAAAATACCCTTTGGGAAAAATTTCTCTCCCATTTACCTGCCCCCTCCCTGCTCTGCACCGGGTACTGGGCTGGCTTCAGTGATTGCCAAGTCCAATGGGCCAGAAGTAGGACCTGTCACGTGCCCTGAGCCATTCTCCAGACCTTGAAGAGGAAACAAATTAACAAACAGGAATAAATAATCTACCAGCTCGCCTAAACTGGGAACTCAGGGTTGGCACAGCTCCTTTGCCTAGGGAGCCTTTCACCTCTGCATAGACCTGTGTGGGCCCATTTCAACAGCAAAGGCCCTCATTACCACAGTAAAATAGGGTATATACCTGAAGCCTAACTTCAACTGTATCAGCTATATGGTGAAGTGGCAGGTTCACGACATTTGACACTGCTCTGCCCTTTAAGCACGGTCCTCACCTACCCACATCAGGGGCCTGAATACTGGTGGCTCCACACAATCAACCTAGCCACCCATGACAGAGGTCCAAGAATAAGTGATGCCTCCCAGTCCTTATAGCCAACAGCACTGGGTGCCCACAGTCTGGATGGAAAACTCACCCACCTACGTGCTCTAGGGAACAGGGACACGCTTTCCTCCCAGAGACTCAGGGGCCCCTGACTTGCTCAGTGTGTGGCCCCTTATTGCAGCCAGATACCTGTGCCTAAACCAATCACCCCTGCCTGTCCAGGACTGTAGATGAGAGCCTGTACTACACACTTGGTTACTGACTACCTGGACACCTAAGCTGAATCCAGACAAGAAAAGTAAACAAACCCCTGGGCTCATATACCTAGTAACAGATCTAACCGCCTGGTGACAGGATGTTAGAGCTTCAAAGATGCCAATGATCAAACTAGCTCACACAAGCAGCTTATCTGGGCTAATCAAAACAAAACAAAACAAGAAGCTAGGACACAGTAAGCAAACATAAAATAAAGAAATATTATAATAACTTATTGACGGCTCGGAGATAACAGTCAATATCAAATCACGTAAAGAGACAGGCCATGATGGCTTCAGCAAGCTCCCAAAACAAAGAATCAAGAAATTTTCTGGAAGAAGAGAATTTCTTGGAATTACCAGAGGTAGAATACAAAAGAGTAATACACAGAACTCTTCAAGATATCACAAAGGACATCAGTCAAAATGCAGAACAAGCCAAGGAACACACAGACAAAGCAACAGAGGAACTTAAGAAGGTTATACAAGAGCATAATGACAAATTTAACAGCTTGCAAGAATCCACAGAGAGACAGTAAAGAGAAATCCAGAAGATTAATAATAAAATTTCAGCATTAGACAACTCAACAGAAAGTCATAGGAGCAGAACTGATGCAATGGAAGTCAGAATTAGTAAGACTGAAGATGAAGCACTTGACACCAACTTATTTGAGACAAAATCAGATAAAAGGATTAAAAGAAATGAAGAAACCATAAGAATTATGTGCGACTCTATCAAGAGGAATAATCAATGAGTGATTGGAGTACCAGAACGGGGAGCATAACAGAAAATACAGAAAGAATTTTTGAAGATTTGTTGGCAGAAAACTTCCCTGATATCATGAGAGATGAGAAGATATCTGTCCAAGATGCTCGTCGAACCCCACATAAGGTAGATCTCAAAAGAAAGTCACCAAGACATATTATAATCAAATTTGCCAAAACCAAAGAAAAAAAGAGAAAATTTTAAGAGTGGCTAGGGATAAACGAAAAGTCATCTACAAAGGAGAGTCAATAAGACTAAGCTCGGACTACTCAGCAGAAACCACGCAGGCAAGAACGCAATGGGGTGGCATATATAAAGTCTTGAAGGAAAAAAATTGCCAGCCAAGAATTACATATCCAGCAAAACTGTCTCTCAAATATGTTGGTAAAAATAGGACATTTCCAGATAAACAGAAGTTTAGGGAATTTGCAGAAATCAAACCAAAATTACAAGAAATACTACAAGGAGTCCTCCGGTTAGAAAAACTATAATATCAGACAACAACCCAAGACTAGAACACAGGACAGAGCAATCAGATATCAACCCAGATAGGGAAGTCACAAAAATAAATCAAAGCTAAAACACTGAAAATAGGGAAACAGAGATGTTAATATGTAAAAGATGACAACATTAAAACAAAAAAACGGACTAAAAAAATGTAGTCATAGATCTTTCATATGGAGAGGAAGTCAAGGTGATATAAAGAAATAAGAGTGGTTCAAACTTAGAAAACTAGGGGTAAATATTAAGGTAACCACAAAAGAAACTAACAATCCTACACATCAAAATAGAAAAACATAAGGACTCAGCAAATACCAATCAGCAACAATGAAAAAGATGAAAATCAAATACATAAAGAAAAACGACTCAGCAGAGAAAATTAAGTGGAATAAAGAAACTGTCAACAACACAAAAAAAACACATCAAAATGACAGCACTAAACTCATACCTATCAATAATTACACTGAATGTAAATGGACTAATTGCACCAATAAAGAGAGAGTGGCAGAATGAATTAAAAAACACGATCCAGCTATATGTTGCCTAAAAGAAATACACCTTAGACTTAAAGACACAAACTACAACTCAAAGGATGGAAAAAAAATATATCAAGCAAACAACACTCAAAAAACAGCAGGAGTGGCAATGTTAATCTCTGACAAAATAGACTTTAAAGTAAAATCTACCACAAAGGATAAGGAAGGACACTATGTAATGATTAAAGGGTCAACACACCAGGAGGACATAACCATAATAACTATTTATGCACCCAACGACAAGGCTCCAAAATACATAAAACAAACTCTAAATGCACTGAAAAGATAGACAGCTCCACAATAATAGAAGGAGACTTCAACACACCACTTTCAGTGAAGGACAGAACATCAAAATATGGGTCCAGAATTCAAGGGAGAGGTCATAGCTACAAACCACTGACAAGGAAGTCAAATGCAATTAGGTGCTACTTGAAATCATAAGACTGACTGAGGTAACCAAGGAAAAACATCTAGAGAGAATGCCAAGAATGGACTCTTGAGAAACTAGCTCGTCCTCCTTTCCTATCTGGATGAATAGCATCATTTTTTCCAGTACTTGAAATCTTCATCATTTTAATACCAAAAATCCTCTTAAATCCATTCTATTCCCATTGCCTTTTCTCAGGGTTTATCATCACTTGTCAGAACTACTATAATTGCCTCTGTAAAGTAGCCTTCTATTGGAGATCTCTTCTTTTTCATTCATTCTCTACAATGCTTCCAGAGATACTTTTACCAACTGGAAAGTTTAATTCTACCACTGTATTGCCTAAAAATCTATGATGGTTCCATACTGTTCTCAGATGAAAGCAATACATGAATAGCCTGGTCCTAATATATCCTTCTAGTTTCATCCTCAACCCCTCATTCTCATTCGCCCAGCTCCCTACGCTTTACTCATTGCCAATATTTGTGTTTTGTACTTCTCAAATCCTTTGAATTCACAGTGCAGCTCCAGTAACCATCACCATCTACCGTTGATGTTGTTGGCTGCTGAGGAGTTGATTCCAGCTCATAGTGACCCCACAGGGTGACCTGGGCTGTAATTTTTGTGGGAGCAGATCACCAGGTCTTTTCTCCCGTAGAGTTGCCAGTGGGTTCAAACTGCCAATCTTTCAGTTAGCAGCTGAGTGCTTAACCACTGAGCGACCAGGGCTTCTTACCATCCACCTTAAGAGAAACCATACCCGTTGCCATTGAGTCGATTCTGACTCACAATGACCCTATAGGAAAGAGTGGAACGACCCCGTGGGGTTTCCAAGGAGCAACTGGTGGATTTGAACTGCCAACCTTTCAGTTAGCAGCCAAGCACTTAACCACTGAGCCACCAGTACTTCTTAAAATCTACCTTAGGGGTCGGCAAAATCTGTTCTGTTACTACTTTTTATAAATAATGTTGTACTAGAATACAGACATGTTAACCTGTTTACATATTGTCTATTGTTGCTTTCAAGCTATAATGACAGAATTGAATAGATGCAAGAGAGATCATATGGCCTGCGAAGCCTAAAATATTTACTATCTGGATCTTTTCAGAATATATTTGCTGACGTCTCACCATGGACAATATCAAACAGTCTTATATGTATATAGCTGGAATTCCAGAAGGAAATAAGACAGAGTCTGGGTCTGAAATAATATTTGAGAAAATAAAGGCCAAAATTTGCCAAGTTAAACAAAAATTAATATTTCACAGTTTCAAAAGCAAAATGAACACTAAATAATATAAAGGAGCACACACGTATTTAGGCAAGGCATTGTCAAACTGCTAAAACTCAAAGATAAAATCTTCATAGTAGTCAGAGATGGGAGTCTTGGTTCTGGTATGGTGCTGTAAGTCCAAGTACAACCCAAGTCTTCCACTGATTACGACTGAAAACCTTAGCTGAAATACAAAAAATAAAAGAGTGAGAGAGAGAAAAAAAAATTACCCAAGGATATCAAAAAGCAAACAAAAACAGATTGTGGAGAGGAGTCAAAACTTGGAAAATCAACCCACAGGAGAATGAGTTTCTGAGTTTTGTTGTTTTTATCATGTCTCTAACAGCTTTGCCTGAAGCCCAGGAACCAATCACTGCCCCACAGAGCAACAATCTAGGAAGTTAAAACTTCAAGAGAAATCCTATCTTTCTGACCAGACAACTGGGAAAAGAAGATGATGAAGAGAGGAATCCTCTATTCTGTCAATAAACTCACACAAGTCTTGGGCTTAATCTGGAGCTGAATATGCATGGGACAGGCCCAAAACAGCATAGCAAGAGCTCTAAGAATTGAACTGAGATTTCAATCACCAACAACAGTCTGAACCTAAGTGGGCTGATAGTCTGCTAAAAGAAAAAAAAAAAATCAACCTTTTACAGAGAATTATAATAGGACACAGAGTTTACAAAACAACTTCCAAGATACAATCCAAAATTCTCACAATGCAAGAAAAAAGAAAATGTGATCAATTTCAAGGGAAAGATAATCAACAGACAAACAATTATTACAAATATGCTCCATCAAATAAAGGCAAACACACGTGAAATTAATGGAATGAAGTTGTCAGCAGAGAAACAGAAATTATGAAAAAAACATTTTTTAAATTTTAAATTTGAGAGAGGCAGAGCCAACATGGCGCTTTAGCACCACCCCATCCCTTCACAGTAAAGACCTGAAAAACTAAGAAAAACAGAGACAGACATCAATTCTGGAACCCTAAGCATCAAATGAAGAAATAAAGAACTCAGCCAATGACCAAATGGAATAAGAAACTGACAGAGAACTGAGAGTGAGGAGAGTTATGATCAGAGGTCCCTTATCAGCGAACACGGATCCACCATCTTGGACTCCTGTCAGAGATCGGCAGACAGGGAGTACAGGAAAGCAGATTTACGGACCTCCTAGCAGGACACAGAGCACCCAGTAACCAGCGATACATGCTTTCCTACTCCCCACCCTGCCCCCCCTTGCTCGGACTTCGCCACTTCCCAGAAAGCTGATCCACTGCTTCCAAGCAGGCCGCAACAGTGACACGGGGAGGGGGGGCGGGAGGGGGTGCTGGTTCTGTGCTGCATGGATCTGCCCCACCCACAATGGTTGGCTTCCTCAGTGACATTTCTTTGTTACTGGTGTTGCTTTTTTTGGCCTCTTTTTGGTTTCTTCCCTGCCTCTCACCTCCTCCCCCTCTTTTCTCTTGAACACCTGACTCCGTGTGCTATCTTTGCTTATTTACAAGCTATGAAGAACCACTTGGCTGGAGAACTGCTTAACCAGTCCGTGCCACCATGCTTGTGGGATCCCTGGAGGCTTTGTTCTTTCTTTCCTTTTTTTTTGTTTGTTTGTTTGTTCATTTGCTCATTCTTTTTTCCTTTCTATTTTTATTCACTTCTTGATTCCTTGTCTCTTTCTACTTACCTCCTTTTCCTGTCTCCTGAATACTTGGCACTGTGTATCATCTCCATTCCTTCTAGCCGGGCTGTACCACACAGTTTGGGTTTGGGAGTCGCTTCCCCGGTCTGTGCAGCCACACCAGTGAAATTACTGGGGGCAGATTTTTTCTTTTTTTAAAAATTTTTATTTATTTTATTTTACTTTATTTTTTATTTTCTTTTTTATTCCTGTAGTTTTTCCACATTTCGCAGTTTCTCCTCTCTACACTCCAATGGCAGGCTCCCTCAGCACCTTTTATTTGGCTCCTGTTTTTCTCTTCTTTCCCATACACAACCTAGCTTCACACATTACAACCTCCCCCTCCTCCTCCCTCCTGCCTATCTGCACCGTGTGCTAGAACATTACACTTCCAAGCAACACAGGTACAGCCTACCAGAACCTGCCCTGCATTGACCCCCAGCTCACCTTGTTGGCCCAGTACATGCCACAAACAACTCATCCCAGCTCGTCCTCTTCAGCTGGATCTGCCCTACTGCACAACAGCTGAGTGAATGGCCCTGGCCACTAGTCAAGGAGGCAAAAAGTATCATGCCCACAGAGAAGTAAACAACAAAGAACGCACAGCGCACCTGCTCAGACACAACCAAATAAAACAAAAAAGCAAGATAAAACAAACAAATTTACAATCAATAAATGAAAAAAAAAAACTACTGAACGTCCTGAAGACAAAAGACAATATCAAAACATATTAAAAAAAAAAGGACAGGAGAGTTCCAGTAGACATCCAAAATAAAACAACAGATGACTTCCCAGTAGAAAAAAACGTACTAGAACTACCAGATGGGGAATTCAAACCTCTTAATATTCAGAGCTATCCAAGAGTCAAAGCAAAATGCAGATAAAAATGAGGAAAAAAGAGACAAATTCATGAAAAAGGCAGACAAATTCATGGAAAATACAGACAAAAAATGGAAGAGTACAGGAAAATAATACAGGAACAAAACGCCAAAATAAATTCACAACTAGAAAACACACAAAAATATCAGTTAGAAATTGAAAAGATAAACAACAAGATTTCAGAAATGGACAGTGTCGTCGAAGGGTTGAGGAGCAAGTCTGAAAACATGGATCAGCGAAACTGAACACAAAAACTTGGATACAACTTTGAGGAAAAATCTGAAAAAAAGAATGAAGAAAAATGAAGAAACCCTGATAATTATGCAAAATACAATCAAAAGCAAAAATCTCTGAGTGATCTGAGTTCCAGAACAGGGAGAGAAAACTGAAAAAACAGAGGATCACTGAAGAATTGCTGACAAACAAAAACTTCCCTAATATTATTAAAGATGAAAAGATGACCACCCAAGAAGCTCAACGAACCCCATATAGGATAGACCTCAGAAGAAAATCACCAAGGAATATCATAATCACACTCCTTAAAACCAAAGACAAAGAAAGAATCCTGAACTGCTCTAGAAAAATGAAAGTCACATCCAGAGGGGCAACAATAAGACAAGCTCTGATTACTCAGCAGAAACCACACAGACAAGAAGGCAACGGGATGACATATATAAAACACTGAAATAAAAAAAAAAACTTTCAACCAAGAATTACACATCCTGTAAAACTCTCATTCAAATACGGTGGTGAAATCAGGACATTTCCGGAAAACAGAAATTAACAGAATATGTAAAAGTCAAACAAAACTTACAAGAATTATTAAAGGGAATCCTTCGGTTTGAGAACGAACAACATCAGACTACAGCCTGAATCTAGGACGCAAGATCACACCACTCAGATACCAACCTAGGAAATGAACTCTCAAGAACTATTCAAAACCTAAAGATTTACAACAAGGAAACAGAGAGGTTAATCTGTAAATGACAACAATGTCAGAAAAATAAAAGAGGGGATGAATGGTATAGGTATAGAACTTTCTAATGCAGAGGAAGGCAAGGTGATACCAAGTAATAATATACTGGTTCAAACCTAGGAAGATAAGGGTAAATTTCAAAGTAACCATAAAAGAGTCAACAAACCTACTCATCAAAATGAGGAAGAAAAAAATAAAGTCTCAGTAAAAACAAAATCTACAAAAGAAATGAAAAAAACAATCCATAAACAAAAGGAATTCAGCACAAGAGACTAAGAGGAACAAAGAAATCATCAGCACCACAAACAAAGCACTACAAAATGACAGCAATAAACTCACACCTATCAATAATTACACTGAACGTAAACAGTCTAAATGCACCCATAAAGAGAGAGTGACAGAATGGATAAAAAACCAGGACCCATCAATATGCTGTCTACAAGCAACACACCTTAGAAACAAAGACATAAATTTATTAAAAATCAAAGGATGGAAAAAAATATATCAAGCAAACAGCTACCAAAAAAGAGCAGGAATGGCAACATGAATCTCAGATAAAATAGACTTTAAAACAAAATCCACCATAAAAGACAAAAAAGGGGACTATATCAATATTAAAGGGAGGATCCAGCATGAAGACATAATCATAATAAATATCTACGCACCCAAGGACAGGACTCCAAAATACATACAACAAATTGTCACAGCACTGAAAAGAGAAATTGACAGTTCCACTATAAACTTCAACACACCACTCTTGGTAAAGGACAGAACATCTAGAAAGAAACTCAAAAATGATACAGAAGATCTAAAGGCCACAATCTGCCAACTTAAACTCATAGACATATATAGAACACTTCACCCAAGAGGTGCAAAGTATACATTCTTTTCCAATGCACATGGAACGTTCTCCAGAGTAGACTACATCTTAGGCTACAGAGCAACCCTCAACAAAATCCAAAACACTGAGATAATACAAAGTATCTTCTTTGATCACAACACCATCAAACTAGAAATCCACAACAGAGAACAAGGAAAAAAAAATCAAATACATGGAAACTAAATAAAACCCTGCTTAAAAACCACTGGGTAATAGAAGAAATCAAAGATGGATTCAGAAAGTTCCTAGAATCAAATGAGAATGAAAACACATCATATCAAAACCTTTGGGACACAGCAAAGGCAGTCCTCAGAGAACAATTTATAGCAATAGATGCACACATCAAAAAGAAGGGACAAAATCAAAACATTAACTACACAACTCAAATAGAAAGAGAACAGCAAAAAAGGCCCAAAGCCACCAGAAGAAAGGAAATAATAAAGATCAGAGCAGAAATAAATGAACTAGAGAA
>NW_004443949.1:20777846-20812156 GCF_000243295.1 Trichechus manatus latirostris | reverse complement strand
ACGTGATCATCTCAACTGATGCAGAAAAGGCATTTGACAAAGTCCAACACCCATTCCTGATAAAAACTCTCAATAAAATAGGTATAGAAGGGAAATTCCTCAACATAATAAAGGACATCTATACAAAACCAATGGCCAACATCATCCTTAATGGAGAGAGGCTGAAAACATTCTCCTTGAGAACAGGAACACGACAAGGATGTCCTTTATCACCACTCCTATTTAACATTGTGCTAGAAGTCCTAACTAGAGCAATAAGGCAAGAAAAAGAAATAAAGGGCATTCAAATTGGTAATGAAAAAGGAAAACTGTCCCTATTTGCCCATGATATGATACTATATATAGAAAACCCAAAAGACTCCACGAGAAACTACTGGAACTAATAGAAAGATTCACAGAGTAGCAGAATACAAGATAAACATACAAAAATCAGCTGGATTCCTATACACCAATAAAGAGAATGACGAAAAGGAAATCAGGAAAACAATACCATTTTTAACAGCCCCTAAAAAAATAAAATACTTAGGAATAAATCTAACCAGGGATGTAAAAGACCTATACAAAAAAAACTACAAAACACTACTGCAAGAAACCCAAAGGGATCTACATAAATGGAAAAACATCCCATGCGCATGGATAGGTAGACTCAACAGAGTGAAAATGACAATTCTACCCAAAGCCATTTACAAATACAATGCAATCCCAATCCAAATACCAACAACATTCTTTAAAGAGACGGAAAAACTAATCATTAACTTTATATGAAAAGGGAAGAAGCCCCGGATAAGTAAAGCTCTACTGAAGAAGAAGAATAAAGTAGGAGGACTCACACTACCTGACTTCAGAACCTACTATACAGCTACGGTAGTCAAAACAGACTGGTACTGGTACAACGACAGATACATTGACCCATGGGACAGAACTGAGAACCCAGATATAAATCCATCCACCTACGGTCACCTGATCTTTGACAAGGACCCAAAGTCCATCAAATGGGGAAAAGACAGTCTTTTTAACAAATGGTGCTGGCAAAACTGGATGTCGATCTGCAAAAACATACCTTACACCATACACAAAAACTAATTCAAAATGGATCAAAGACCTAAATATGAAACCAAAAACTATAAAGATCATAGATGAAAAAATAGGATCAACGCTAGAGACCCTAATACATGACATTAACAGGATACAAACCCTAACTAACAACATAGAAATTCCAGAAGATAAGCTAGATAACTGGATTCTTCTAAAAATTAAACACTTATGCTCATCAAAAGACTTCACCAAAAGAGTAAAAAGAGAACCTACAGACTGGGAAAAAATTTTTGGCTATGGACAAATTTGGTATAGGTCTAATCTCTTAAAAAACTACAGGAAAATCCAACACCTATACAACAGGAAAAAAAAATCCAATTAAAAAATGGGCAGAAGAAATGAACAGACACTTCACCAAAGAAGATACTGAAGAGGCTAACAGACACATGAGGAAATGCTTGTGATCAAAACCACAATGAGATACCATCTCACTCCCCGGCATTACTGGAAAGAATCAAAAAAACAGAAAATACCAAATGTTGGAGAGGCTGCGGGGAGACTGGAACTCTTATGCACTGCTGGTGGGAATGTAAAATGGTACAACCATTTTGGAAAACGATATGGTGCTTCCTTAGAAAGCTAGAAATAGAAATACCATATGATCCAGCAATTCCATTCCTAGGAATATATCCTAGAGAAATAAGAGCCATCACACGAATAGACATATGCATGCCCATCTTTGCTGCAGCACTGTTCACAATAGCAAAAAGACAGACACAGATGAATGGATAAACAAACTATGGTACATACACACAATGGAGTACTACATAATGATAAAGAACAATGCTGAATCTTCAAAGCATCTCATAACATGGATGAATCTGGAGGGCATTATGCTGAGTGAGATAAGTCAATCACAAAAGGACAAATATTGTATGAGACCACTACTATAAAAACTCATGAAAAGGTTTATACACGAAAAGAAATAATCTTTGATGGTTATGAAGGAGGAGAGGGGTGGGGGCGGAAAAACACTAAATAGACAATAGGTAAGTGGTAACTTTGGTGAAGGGTAAGACAGTACACAATACTGGGGAAGCCAGCACAATTTGTTCAGGGTAAGGTCATGGAAGCTCCACAGACAAATCCAAACTCCCTGAGGGACCGAATTACTGGACTGGGGGCTGTGGGGACCATGGTCTCCAGGAACATCTAACTCAATTGGCATAATGTAGTTTATAAAGAAAATGTTCTATATTCTACTTTGGTGAGTAGCATCTGGGGTCTTAAAAGCCTGTAAGCAGCCATCTAAGATACTCCACTGGTCTCACTCCTTCAGGAGAAGGGGAGAATGAAGAAAACTAAAGGTGGAAGGGAAAGATTAGTCCAAAGGACTAAGAGACCACAACTACCATGGCCTCCACCAGACCGATCCAGTCCAACTAGATGGTGCCCGGCTAGCACCACTGATTGCTCTGACAGGGATCACCATAGAGGGTCCCAGACAGGGCAGGAGAAAAACGTAGAACAAAATTCTAACTCAAAAAAAAAGATCAGACTTACTGGCCTGACAGAGACTGGAGAAACCCGGAGAGTATGGTCCCCGGACACCCTTTCAGCTTAGTAATGAAGTCACTCCTGAGATTCACCTTCTAGTCAAAGATTAGACAGGTCCACAGCACAAAATGAGACTAAAGGGGCATACCAGCCCAGGGGAAGGACGAGAAGGCAGGAGGGGACAGGAAAGCTGGTAATAGGGAACCCAAGGTCCGGAAAGGAAGAGTATTGACATGTCATGGGGTTGTTAACCAATGTCATAAAACAATATGTGTGCTAACTTTAATGAGAAGCTAATTTGTTCTATAAACCTTCATCTAAAGTACAATTTAAAAAAAATTCTTTTTAATTTGAACAATACATTATCTGATATAAAAAAGTCACTGGATGGGCTCAATAGGAGAATGGAGATGACAGAGAAAAAGTCTGTGAATCTGAAAATGAATTATAAAAATTATCCACTCTGACAAACAGAGAGGAAAAAGACTAACAAAAGAAAAAACACATAGTTGAGGATCTGTGGGACTATTTTTAAAGTTTTATTATAATTGTCACTGGAGATCAAGAAAGACAGAAGAAAAAATTGGGGCAGAATATTTGAAGAAACAATGGCAGAAGAAACACCCCAAATTTAGTGAAAGACATAAACTGAGGAATTCAAAGAGATAATCAGCATTCTCCCAGGAAAAGAAACTCAAACAAAATGCACAGACATATTAAATCAGAGAACAAAAAAAAATCTTGAAAGCAGCTAGAAAAAAATGATACATTTCATAGAGGAGAATAAGATTCAAATCATCAAAGATTTCTCATCAGAAACCACAGAGGTGAAAAGACAGTAGAACACATCATTAAAATACTGAAAGGAAGTAAGTACCTACTCAGAATGCTATATCCACTGAAAATATCTTTCAGGATGAAAGCAAAATAAAGACATTCTCAGATGAAGAAAAACAAAAATAATTTATCCCCAGCCGACTTCTCTACAACAAATGCTAAAGTAAGTTATTTAGGCTAAAGGAAAATACTGTATCTTCAGGAAAAAGAAAGAGTAGCAAAACTGTTAAATGTATAGATACAGAAAAAAAGATTATTTTCACCTTTAAGTTCTTTCAAATAGGTATGCATTTGACAGCAAAAAAATAAATATGATGAGGTTTTCAAAGTATTTAGATATAATACGTATGACAATTATAACAGGTCAGTGAAGGGAGGAGGGGAAGAGAGTCTGCATGGCTGCAAGGTTTATCTACTTTAAGTGAAGCAGTATAATTTGGTTAACTCTAAGTACAATGTATATTGTTATCCCTAGCATATTAAAAAATTAATACAAAGAGATGTAGCCAAAAAAGACAATATGTAAATTAAAATGGAATATTTTAAAAAATAAATAAATAAGGCATACAAAGACGGAGAGAGAAAAAAAGAGGGGAGCAGAAGACAGTAAAATGATAGACCTAAAGCTAACCATACCAACAATTATACTTGTATTAATTATCTGAACACTACAATTAAAAGACAGAGATTGACAGTGGATTAAAAAAAAAAAGCAAAACTCCATACATGCAACCCATGACAGAGAAGTTTTAAATATAAAAATAGAGATAAGTCAAAAGTAAATAGATGGAAAAAGTACATCATGGAAACGGTAAGCATAAGCAGACTAAAGAGGCTATTTTAATGCTATATGAAATAAATTCAAGGCAAACAGTATTACTGAAGAACACTGGAATAAAAGAATAATTCATCAGGGTATTTTAACATTTATAAATGCATATTCATCTAATAGCAGAGACTCAAAATACATGAAGCAAAAATTGACAAAATTAAAGGGAAAAGACAATTCCACACTTAGACTGTGATATTTTTAACACCTCCTCTCAGCAACTGATACAACTATGACAAAAAAAAAATACATACATAGAAGATGCAAACAACATAATCAACCAACATTAACTAATTGAGATTTAAAGAACTCCACGTCCAAAAATGGCAAAACACATTCTTCTCAAGTGCACATGGTACCACTCACCAAGGCAGACCATATCCTGAGTTTTAAAACATATCTCAAAAAAAAATTACAAAAGGTCAAAATCATACAAAGTGTACATTAGAAAGTAACAGCAATATGATACATAAGAAAACACCAACTATCTAGAAATTAAACAAAATAAGTGTAAACAATCTATGGGTCAAAGATGAAATCAAAAAGGAAATTAGAAAATATTTTCAACTATATGACAAAGAATATACAACGTATCAAAAATTGTGGGATGTAGCTAAAGCAGTGCTTAGATGAAAATTCAGAGCTTTAAATACAAATATTGGAAAAGAAGAAAAATCCACAATGACCTAAGTTTCAACCTTAAGAAAATGAGGAAAGAATAAAGTAAACTCAAAGTAAGTAGAAGGAAGTAAACTATAATGATGAGATGGTAGTCAATAAAACAGACAACAGAGAAAATTAACAAAGTCAAAATTATTCTTTGAATTTGTGAACAAAACTGACAGTTCTTGCTAGACTGATGAAAGAAAAAAGAGAACCAAAACCCCAACACACAGAATGAAAAAGGGATTACCACTACAGAACCTGCAGCTATTAACAGGATTATAAAAGAACACTATGTACAACCCGGGAGTCGGAATCGACTTGATGGCAACAGGTTTGGTTTTGGTTTGGTTTTACAACTGTACGCCAAAAATTTCAACAACTTAGATGAAACAGACACATTTCTGGTAACAAAAATACAAGTTACCAAAATTGACGTTAGAAATAACAGAAAATCTGAATAACCTTATATCCATTAAAGAAATAGAATTTGTCAAAAGCCTATAGTGGATTCTATCAGCTATTCAAGGAAGAAATAACACCAATTTCGTGCAATTTTTTTTTTTTTAAATACAGGAGAAGATTACTACCCAACACACTTTATGCCACAAGGATAACTAATACCAAAACCTGACAAAGGCATTACAAAAAATGATTACAAATACCCCTCATGAACATAAAACCAAAAATTCTTAACAAAATATTAGAAAATCAAATTAATACACAAAAATTGATAATACATTCACATATAAGAAGGTTTTATCCCAGGAATGCATGGTTAATTTAACATTCAAAAATTAACGTAATTTAATTTTTTCCTTTTATTCTAACATATAATCATTTCAATAGATTAGAAAAAGTATTTGACAAAATTCAATACACATTTATGATAAAAACTATCATCAAACTAGGAACAGTATGGAATTTCCTCAAATTGATAAAGGCCATCTACAAAACACCTCCAGGTAACATACTTAATGGTTAAAGACTGATTTGTAGTTGTTTCCCTCTCAGAAAGGAACAAGGAAGTATGAGGCTTTCACCACTGTATTCAGCATTGTTGCAGAGATCCGAGTAACTGGAATAAAGCAACCAAAAAAAGAAAAAAAAGAAGAAACAAAAGGCATAGAGATTAAAAAGAAAGTAAAAGGGTCACAATTTGCAGATGATACGATTATTTATACAGAACACCAAAGAGAATCCACAAAACAACTTTAAAAAGTAATGAGTTTAGCAAGGTCACAGATACAAGGTTAACATACAAAAGGAACTGTCTTCTTATATACTAGCAATTAAAAAATGAAATTTTTAAAGTTATAATAGCATTAAAAAGCATACAATGCCTAAGAATAAATCTAATAAAACTTCAAAGACCTCCACACTGAAAACTGCCGAGAGAAATTGAAGTAGAAACAAACTAAATTTAGGCCAGTGGGTGGTGCCAATGGTTTGCTCTCGGCTACTAACCAAAAAGTTGGCAATTCAAACCCATCCAGTGGCAGCACGGAAGAAAGGCCTGTAAATCTGCTTCCATAAGGATTATAGCCAAGAAAACCCTATGGAGCTCATTTCTACTCTGTCACACATGGGGTTGCTATGAGTTGGAATGGACTGAACAGCAATGGGTCTGGTTTGTTTTTTTAACTAAATTTAAAGATACACCAAGGTGACAGATTAGAAGACTCAGTACTGTTATGGTGTCAATTCTGGCCAAATTGATCTAAAGCTTCAACATAATTCCAATCAAAATGCCAGCAGGATTTACTGTAGAAACTGATGAGCTGATTACAAAATTTATACGACAGTGCAAAAAAAAAAAAAAAAAACCAGCCAGAACAATTTCGTAAAAGAACAAAACCGGAAGACATATGGTGATTTCAAGACTTATAAAGCTACAGTAATCAAAACAGCATGGTAGAGTAGGTAAAATGAAAGATTAAAACAACAAAAATGCACAGACCAAATGTTGCTGAAGCTGTGGAGCAACTACAACTCTCTTACACTGTTAACGGAAACGTAAAAGGCTATAATTAATCACTTTGGGAAAGTTTGACAGTTGCTTATAAAATTAAATATACACCTATTAGCTGATTTGGCCCTTCCATTGCTAGATACTGAAACAAGAGAAATGAAAACATGTCCACACAAAGACTTATGCATGAATGTTCATAGCAGCTTTATTTGTAACAGCCCAAAACTGGAAAAACTCAGATGTCCGTCATAACTGTACAAAGGTATATCACGAATATAAAGAATTTCTACAAATCAACAGATAACTGTTTTTCTAAATGTGCAAACTTAAAAAGGATGCTTTAAAATGCGCGGATACTGAAAACTGACCGGATACTTAGAGAGAGAGAGAGAGAGAGACAATATTTAAGTGAAATGACCAGTACACTTATCATCTCTATAGTCAGAAATGCAAATTAAAACACAATGAGATACTACTACGCGACCAGAATAACTCAAATTAATGAGTTACTATATCAGAGGGTCAGCGAAAAAGAGGAAGACTCAATGAGATGGATTGACACAATGGCTCCAACAATGGGCTCAAACATAGCAATGATTGCGAGGCTGGCACAGGACTGGGCAGTATTTCATTCTGTTGTACACAGTGTCGCTATGACTTGGAACCAACTCAATGGCACCTAACAACAACATACCAGATATTCAAAGGATGTGAAGCACTGGAAGTCTCATACTAAATTAGTAGATGTGTTATTTAGAACAACTACTTGGAAAACTGTTTGGTAGTAATAAAACTAAATATACTTGTGACCCAGCAATTCTGTATCAACAAAACTGCATCCATATGTGCACCAAAAGACATTTAAAAGCTTCATTCACAACAGCCCAAAACTAGAAACAGCACTTGTCCCTCATTACTAGTTATATAATACTGCGGACTAGTCATAAAATGGAATGCTATACAGCAATGAAAAAGAACAAACTACTGTTACACTCAACAACACAGATGAATCTCAGGGGCATAACACTGTGCGAAATGTGCAAAAGAAGCCAAACACAAAAGAGTGCACATATAAACCTTAAAACAGGCAAAATAGAATACTAGTTACCTTTGGAGAAGGCAGGGTAATGACTGACAGAGGGCACAGGGAGGTTTCCGGAAGGTTGATGTTATTCTATATGTTCATTTAGCAGTGGATTACTTTGCAAAAAATCAATTGATATGTGCATTCATTATTAGCATATGTTTCTGTGCCTATGACATACTTTTTTTTATTTTGATCCCTAGGGGACATCTGGCACTGTCTGGAGAAATTTCTGATTCTCAGAACTGGGGGTAGTGGTGAGGTGCTACTGATCTCTAACGGGTAGAGGCTAGGGATGCTGTTAAATATCCTCCACTGCACAAGACCTGTTAGTTGCCATCAAGTCGATTCCAACTGGAATTATCCAGCTCAGAATGTCAACTGTGCCAAAGCAGAAAAATCCTGCTCTAGTCAGACCTCTCTTTTGAGCTTCGCACTAAACATCCAAATACCTACACAAGAAGTCCACTTGGATGAAAATTTTAAAGATATTTCAAAATTAAGTCAATGATTTCAAAATTTATAATAAGGCCACAGTAATCAGGGCAATATGGTATCGACACAAGGATAGAACTGAGAGAAAAGTATTTAGAGTCCAAAAATAAATTCTTCCATTTATGGTCAATTAATTTTCAATGAAGGTGTAAGTACAATGCAATGGGGGAAAAGATGAGTCTTTTCAACTAATTATACTAAGACGATTGGATAATCACATACAAGATATATATATGTATGTATATATATATGAACTTAGTTACTTTACATCATAAATAAAAATTAATTCAAAATAGATCATAGAAATGTGGAAAAAAAAAAAATCCCATAGGCCTAAAATTAAGAGCTAAGACTATAAGACATCTAAAAGAAAACAGGAGAAAATCTTCATGGCCTTGGGTTGGGCAAAGAGTTCTTAGATACAGCACCAAAAGTAGCACTGCACTTCAAAAAACACCATTAAAAGAATAAAAAGACAAGTCACAGAACGGGAGAAAATATTTCTATATAATTTATCTGACCAAGGATTTGTATCCATAATACATAAAAAAAATTTCTCACAACTAAATAACAAAAAGATAACCTAATTTTAAAAAGGGCAAAATATTTGAATAGATATTTTACTAAAGAAGATAAGTAAAGGGCTAAATACATATATATGCATATACATAAATGGCTAATAAGCACATAAACAGATATTCAACATTATTAGTCATTAGAGAAATAAAAATTAAAACTATAAAAACAACTACATACCCACTAGAATGGCTAAAAAGACAGGCAACAGCAACTGTTGGCAAGATGTACAGAAACTGGAATCTTCTTGCATCGATAGTGAGGGAATGTAAAATGGCACAGCCACTGGGGAAGACAGTTTGGCAGTTTCTCAAGTAATTAAACATAAACTTACCATATGACCTAACAATTCCCCTCCTAGTAATCTAGCCAATAAAAATGAAAACTTAAGTCTATACAAAGACGTATGCCAATGTTCACAGCAGCATTATTTATAATAGTCCAAACTGGAAACAATTCAAACGTCCGTTAACTAGTGAATGAATAAACAAAAGGTTATATATCCATAAAATGGAATGTTACTCGGTAATTAAAATAAATGAATTTTTTAGACATATTACAACATAGAAGAACCTCAAAAATATGCTAAGTGAAAGAAGCCAAATGCAAAACACTATATGCTGTGTGATTCCATTTATATGAAGTGTCTAGTAAAGGTAAATTTATAGAGACAGAAAAGAGTAAGTGGTTGAGTAAGGCTAGAGGTAGCAGTGGAAATTAACTACAAATGAGCACAAAGAAACTTATGGGGGAATATTCAAAAGCTGGATTGTGGTGATGGTTGCACAATTCTATAAATTTATTAAAATCATTAGATTGTTACACTTAAAATACATGAGTTTAATAGTGTGTAAATTAGACCTCAATAAAACTGTTTAAAAAATTAATATATCCAGGAGTGACCAACTGATCTTCCCTCACAAATCTGCTCTTCTCCTAACTTGTGCCGTTACAGTAAATAGAACCCTCCATCATGCAGTTGCTCAGCTAAAAATCTGAGTCATCCTTCACATTGCCTTTGTCCTCATCCTCTACATCCAGTCCTTTCTATTAAGTCAACAGTCAAAGGACATCTCAAATCTGTTCCCTTCTCTCCCTCTCCTCAGCTACCATCCTACTCCAAATCAATTATTTCTTCGCTGATCTCACTTCTACTCTTGCCCTCCCCACTAATCCCTTTGTACCATGATACACAGAGCAAAGACATCTTCTTAAAAGTATCTCTTTAGTCATTTCCCTACTAGAAACCATTCAATAGTTTCAAATGTACTTAAGATGAAGTTCAAAATCCTTAACAGGATATAATCATCTATATAATCTGGTACCTACTGACCTCAATTCCACTGATCAACTCCATATTGTTCTTCCTTTAGTTACTCAAATCCACCAAGCTCTTTTCTATTTCAGGGCCTTTGCACATGCTGTTCCCGCCACCTGGAATACACTTTTCCCCTATTCTTGACCCAGTTCATTTCTACTCAACATTCATCCTAAGGGTCAGGTTCCAATTCCTTTCCAACCAGGGCACTGACCATGGCAAAGTCAACTTACTGAGAATTCAACCCTCCCTGGAGATCTGCTACCCTTAAAATTAAGTATTGGTTTTGATTCTTAACTTTTTCTGTCCTCCTACTGCAGAAAACCACCACACATCATACTGTGGTGGCTTGCATGTTGCTGTGATACTGCAAGCTACGCCACTGATATTTCAAGTATTGGTAGGGTCACCCATGGTGGATAGGTTTCAGCGGAGCTTCCCGACTAAGACAGACTAGGAAGAAGGAACTGGCAGTCTACTTCTGAAAAAACTGGCCAGTGAAAACCTTATGAATAGCAGCAGAACATTGTCTGATACAGTGCTGGATGATGAGCCCCTCAGGTTGGAAGGCACTCAAAATACAACAGGGGAAGAGCTGCCTCCTCAAAGTAGAGTCGACCTTAATGACGCGGACAGAGTCAAGCTTTCAGGATCTTCATTTGCTGATGTGGCAGGACTAAAAATAAGAAGAAACAGCTGCAAACATCCATTAATAATCGGAACATGGAATGAACGAACCATGAATCTAGGAAAATTAGAAATCATCAAAAGTGACATGGAATGCATAAACATCAATATCTTAGGCATTAGTGAGCTGAAATGGACTGGTATTGGCCATTCTGAATCAGACAATCATATGGTCTACTATGGTGAGGACCGACAAATTGAAGAGATATGGCGTCACACTCATTGTCAAAAAGAACACTCCAAGCTCTGTCCTGCAGTACAATGCTATCAGTGATAAAATAATATCCGTATGTCTAAAGGAAAACCAATTAATACCACTATTATTCAGATTTACTTATCAATCACTAATGCCAAAGATAAGGAAATTGAAGATTTTTTTTTACCAACTCCTGCAGTCTGAAACTAATCAAACATGCAATCAAGACGCATTGATAATTACTGGTGATTGGAATGCAAAAGTTGGAAACAAAGAAGAAAGATATGTAGTTGGAAAATACATCCTTAGTGATAGAAATGACACCAGAGATAGCATGATAGAATTTTGCAAGATCAACGACTTATTCATTGCAAATATCTTTTCTCAACAACATAAACGGCAGCTATACACATGGACCTCACTGGATGGAAAACACAGGAATCAAATCCACTACATCTGTGGAAAGAGACGATGGAAAAGTTCAATATCATCCAACGGTCAGAACAAGGCTAGGGCCCGACTGCAGAATACATCATCAATTACTCATATGCAAGTTGTCTTAGTTATTATCTAGTGCTGCTGTAGCAGAAGTACCACAAACGGATGGCTTTAACAAAGAGAAACTTATTCACTCACAGTCTACTTAGTAGGCTAAAAGTCCAAATTCAGGGCATCAGCTCCAGGGGAAGACTTTCTCTGTCAGCTGTGGAGGAAAGTCCTTGACAAGTCTTTTCCTTGGTCTAGGAGCATCTCACTGCAGGGACCTCAGGTCCAAAGGATGCGCTCTTCTCCTGGCACTGCTTCCTTGGTAGTATGAGGTCCCCAACTCTCTGCTTGCTTCTCTTTCCTTTTATTTCTTGTAAGATAAAAGGTAGTGCAGGTCACACCCCAGGGAAACTCCCTTTACACTGGATCAGGGATGTGACCTGGGTAAGGGTGGTGTTACAATCCCACCCTAATCCTCTTTAAGGTAAAATTACAATCACAAAATGGAGGACAACAACACAATACTGGGAATCATGCCCTAAGTTGACACATATTTTTGGGGGGACGTAATTCAATCTATGACACAAGTTCAAGCTGAAATGGAAGAAAATTAAAACAAGTCCATGAGAACCAAAACACAACCTTGAGTATACCCCACCTAAACTTGGAAATCATCTCAAGAACAGATTTGATGCATTGAACACTAATGATCGAAGACCAGATGAGTTGTGGAATGACATCAAGGACATCATACATGAAGAAAGCAAGGAGTCATTAAAAAAACAGGAAAGGAAAAAAAGACTAAAATGGATGTCAGAAGAGATGCTGAAACTTGCTCTTGAATGTAGAATAGCAAAAGTAAATGGAAGAAAGAGTGAAGAGATGAGCAAAAGATTTAAAAGGGCGGCTCAAGAAAGTAAAGTATTATAATGAAATCTGCAAAGAACTGGAGTTAGAAAACCAAAAAGGAAGAACATGCTCGGCATTTGTCAAGCTGAAAGAACTGAAGAAAAAATTCAAGCCTCGAGTTGCAGTAGTGAAGGACTCTATGGGCAAAACAATGAACAACGCAGGACATATCAAAAGAAGGTGGAAGGAATATACAGTATCACTGTACCAAAAAGAATCGGTGGACGTTCAACCATTTCAGGAGGTAGTATACAATCAAGAACCAATAGTAGTGGAGGAAGAAGTCCAAGATGCACTGAAGGCACTGGCGAAAAACAAGACTCCAGGACTTGATGGAATACCAAGTGAGATGTTAGAACAAATGGATGCAGCACTGGGAGTGCTCACTCACCTATGCCAAGAAATTTGGAAGACAGCTACCTGGCCAACCAACTGGAAGAGATCCATATTTATGCCTATTCCCAAGAAAGGTGACTGAACAGGTGCAGAAATTATCGAACAATATCATTAATATCACATGCAAGTTAAAAGTTGCTGAAGATAATTCCAAAACAGTTACAGCAGTACATTGATAGGAAACTGCCAGAAATTCAAGCCAGATTCAGTAGAGGATGTGGAACAAGAGATATCATGGCTGATGTCTGATGGATCCTGCCTGAAACAAATAATACCAGAAAATATTTACTCGTGTTTTACTGACTACGCAAAGGCATTCAACTGTGCGGCTCATAACAAATTATGGGTAACATTGCGAAGAATGGGAATTCCAGAACACTTAATTGTGCTCATGAGGAACCTGTACATAGACCAAGATGCAGCTGTTCAAACAGAACAAGGGGATACTGCTTTAAAATCTGGAAAGGTGTGCATCAGGGTTGTATCCTTTTACTATATTTACTCAATCTGTATGCTGAGCAAATAATCTGAGAAACTGGACTATACAAAGAACACGGCATCAGGATTGGAGAACGCCTCATTAACAACCCGTGATATGCAGATGACATAACCTTTCTTGCTGAAAGTGAAGAGACTTGAAGCACTTACTGATGAAGATCAAAAACTACAGCCTTCAGTATAGATTACACTTCAACATATGAAAACAAAAATTCTCACAACTGGACAAATAAGCAACATCATGATAAATGGAGAAAAGACTGAAGTAGTCAAGAATTTCATTTTGCTTGGCTCTTCAATCAATGCCCATGGAAGCAGGAGGCAAGAAATCAAATGACATACTGCATTAGGCAAATCTGCTGCACAAGACTTTAAAGTGTTAGAAAGTAAAGATGTCACTTTGAGGACTAAGGTGCACCTGACCCAAGCCATGGTATTTTCAACCCCTTCATGTGCATGCAAAAGCTGGACAATGAATAACACAGACCAAAGAAAAATTGATGCCTTTGAATTATGGTGTTGGCAAAGAATACTGAATACACCATGGACTACCAGAAGAACAAACAAATCTGTCTTGGAAGAAGTACAGCCAGAGTGTTCCTTGGAAGCAAGAATAGTGAGACTGCATCTCACGTACTTTGGACATGTTATCGGGAGGAACCAGTCCCTGGAGAAGGACAGCATGCTTGGTAAGGTAGACGGTCACTGAAAAGAGGAAGACCCTCAACGACATGGACTGACACAGTGGCTGCAACAATGGGCTCAAACATAGCAATGATTGTGAGGATGGCGAAAGACCAGGCAGTTTCTCGTTCTGCTGTACACAGGGTTGCTATGAGTCAGAACCAAGTCAATGGCACCTAACAACAACTAACAACTACAGGAAATGAGTTTCTTTATATACTGCTAAGGAAATCATCTGACTCACATTCTGCCCCCAATTAATTACCTTCAGCCTTTCATTGTATTTCTCTAATCTGTCAACGTCACTCAACAATAATCACTCAATTACACTGTCCTTATAATTTCCCTGAACCTCTCAGGAGTCTCAAATATTGGACCCACTGGTGCATTCCCTTTTACAGGTGCACTCCCATTCCAGTTCACCACCAGGGAAAGCTTTGACAGTTGCACAACTACAATGCACACCAGGGGTTACCAGTGCTCCATCTACCTCCAGTAATGAGGTTCTCACTGCCAGACAACCAGCAGATAATCCAGCTCCAAAATCCCATTTTAAAGTCTACTCCTGAGACCACTCCTGGCACTATTTGCCTTGGGTGGGGTTCCCCCAGGAAACAGACTCTGAAATGGAGATCTGCACACCAGAAGTTTATTGGGAACTGTGCTTCAAATCAACAACTGTGGGGGAGTGAAGGAAGTAGTACTGAGCTGAGGAGAAAGGTGAATTTTAATACAGTCACAGGCAGGCCTTAGCCAAACACATGGAGAGCTCTGAAGTTGGGATGTACCTTCACAGTTGTCCTGCCTTAGGGCAAAAGGGGTAGGCATTTATACCCCTACAAATAATAGATGTTGGATGTAGGCTACCCTTGGAGTGGGGTCATGAATCTGGGGGAGCAGCTCTGTTGGCTGAGGGCAATTCCTGGAGAATGACTCAGTTCCACTGAGCTTTAGTTACCAACACTCCCAGCAGCTAGAGAAATATGTGCCTGTATGGGGAAAACTAGGTGGCGAACTACAGCATCCACTACACCACCATTGGACTATTAACACTAATTTAGTTAATGAGGGGAGATAATTAAGCACTTACCCTGCTTTTTTAGGAGGGTAAATGAAGGGTTCACTGAAGAAGCCCTGCTGATGCAATGGTTAAGCACTTGGCTACTAACCGAAAGGTCAGTGGTTCGGACCCACTAGCAGCTCCAAGGAAGAAAAGACCTGGCGATCTTCTCCCAGAAAGATTACAGCCTAGGAAACCCCATGGGGCAGTTCTACTCTGTCCTATAGGGTCGTTATGAGTCAGAATCAACACAACGTCACACAACAGTAACAGTTCATTGCCAACTGATGAGGGAAAACTCTTCTTTACAGAATTTACAGGAGAAGAATACTAGCTAATAAACGTACAAGGAATAATAGAATTATAAAAATCATCATTTTGAAACCCTGAATAAAATTTACTCAGACAATGATTATCAAAGGATACTAAAATCATTAGGTGAAAATATGCACAGTGTGCCAAAGTTATTATCCCATGATTACTTGCTTATTACAAATGGAAAAATCATACATTTTCAAGAGAGATCTGGTAGGTACCAGCTTAACCAAGAAATCAAAGTTAGCATCATTAAGCAACGAGACAACCTGACAACCTCCTGATGGGATGCAATATGTAGTACTCAGCACTACAGACAAAACATTCTTGCTAAAAAATGTTTAACCAAAATCTAATCAAGCTGTTTAAGACCTAACTTCCATTTACTGGAAACAGAAGAGACAGAAGCTATGGAAATGAACAATATCTGGAGCCCTGACCTTAGGAAGCTAGGTTTATATGACATTCTGGAAAATGTAAAATATTAGTGACAGGAAACTGATCTGTGATAGCCAGGGAGGAGTAGGAGGAGAGAATTAATTGCAATAGGATCTGGAGGAACTTTATGGAGTGGTGAAATGTTCTATATCAAGATTGTGGTGATGGTTTATGTTGCTAGGTGTCGTCAAGTCACTTCCAACTCACAGCAACCCTATGTACAACAGAACAAAACACTGCCCAGTCCTGCGCCATCCTCACAATTCTTGCTATGTTTGAGCTCACTGCTGCTGGTACTGTGTCAATCCATCTAGTCAAGTGTCTTCCTCTCTTTCGCTAACCGTCCACTTTACCAAGCATGAGGTCTTTCTCTAGGGAATGGTCCCTCCTGACAACATGTCCAAAGTACGGGAGATGAAGTCTCACCATCCTCGCTTCCAAGGAGCACTCTGGCTGTATTTCTTGATGGCTTATAAAATCCATCAAAATGAACACTTAAAAAGGATTAATTTTATTGTACGTAAATTAAATATCAATTAACCTGCCCTCCCAAAAGTGAATGTTTAACCTGTTTTTGAGTAAAAAAGACTATTCTGTTGATTTTTTAAACAGATATTATAAAATGCAAAAGCATTTTTTAATTAATTTTTTTTCTCTTTTCATTTTTATTTTCTTTTTAAGCCCATAGGCAAGATTTTCTCTTAGCTTAAACTAGGTGACCAATTCATTTCACATTTCTACTACCAATATGCAAACAGAGCAGTTTTTGCCTTCACATGTGTTTATATATTTCCCAGTATTCCACAGATGTAATAGCTATACGAAAAAAAGTTACTACCTATCCACAAATCATAAACATACATAAAAAGATTCAATCCCACATCATTTGCTAAAACATTCTCACAATAACATCTCTTCATTGCTCAAAACTGTCAGGGGTTCATCAATGTCTACTGAATAAAATCTGTTTCTTATCTTGCTTGCTGTTCAAGGTGCCCTACCCTGTGGCTAAAGCCTCCATTTCCATTTCCAGAATGAATTCACACTACTCTCCCTCAGACACCTACACTCTAATGGAATTCTTACCATTATCTAAACGTGAACTGTGCTTTAACACCTTTGCTCATGCTTTTGCACTGGCCCAAAATGCCATCCCTTTGATATAATAAGCTATGCCTTCTTAGTTATTACATTTAACACTTCCATAATTATCTGCCTTTGTTATCTTTCATCCCAACTGGACAGTAACCTCAAATGTAGGAACTGTCTTATAAATCGTTATAGGGTCAATGATTAAGGCCAAGTAGTAATCCCTGGCCGTCAGTTAGATTAATTAACCACGTACGACCAAAACCCCATACCATTTCTAACACAAAAGAGAGAAAGTAGCTGAAGGAGCTAAATGGGTTTCGCTTACAGAAGAAAAGCCAATTTCTCATTTTAACCACAATCTCCTCTATTGTTTCCACTAACTTGTTCTTCTTCCACTTCATGACCCAGATACCCTGATTCCTCTTTATCTTCCAGTCTATCAGTTCCCTCCTGGCATCACTTTCCTTTTTACCATATGGTCAATCATTGTCACCAAAAACCTTCAATTTCTTTGAGTTCCTGTCATACTTCAACCCTGAATCATCTCCACTGACAGTTTTCTCCATTTCTCTTTTGAGTGAAAAAAGATAAAATATCATACTGACTGGAATTTTAAATATGCGCTTTCATCAATAATAACAACAATAGCTAACAGTTAATGGGCACTTATAATCTATAGGCACCATGTCCTGTCAATAATCCTATAAGATTACAAGTAAAGAAACAATAAAAAAAAAAAGCTAATTAACTTGCCCAAAAGGTAGAACTGGGATTTGAACTAAGGCAGTCTGCCTTCAGAGTTCTAGCATTTAACCACTGTGCTACGGTGCTTCGCAAATGCAACGCAAAACTGTCATTCACACTCAGAACTGATCAAGAATTCCTTTACTCATTCCTTTTCCAACACCTTCCCCCCAAGCAAATGTTCCTATCTTGATCAGTCTCATTCCTACAAAAACATATTTATTCAGTCACTGAATACATGAAAGTTATTCACACATTCAACACAGTCAATGAGACAAAAAAGGAGTGAGACGTGGTCCTTGCCTTATCTTCAAGTTCCCAAACCCCATCTGACCCCCACTCTCAGTAGAAAACAACAACAATATTTAGTCACACTTAATGTGCCAGGCACTTGACATATATTAGTTTATTTAATCTATAAAACAACCCTATTATTATTATTCCCATCCTACATATAAGAACAGTGAGGCACACAGAGGATATGTAATGTACCCAAGGTCACACGGCTAACAGGCAGCAGAGCCAGGATTTAAAACCAGTCTAACATCAGAGTCCAAGTTCTTAACTACTTCATTAGAATGCCATCAAAGTGACTGACTCCATTAGGCTTGAGTCTCTCCATTTCTCTACCTTACATCGAAAACACAATCTACAGTAATTCATTCATTCAACACTGCCTTGTTTTTGTTCCCTGAACCCAAGGTTGTTCATACCTCAGGGCCTTTATAATTGCTTAAAACACTCCTTTTCTAGATCTGCCTCCTCCTCATTATGTTTCAACTTTAATGTCAGTTTCCAAAGACACCTTACCTGTCCACCCTATCTAAACAGCCCCACTGCAAATCGCTCTAACACATGCAATCAGTTTTATTTCCTTCATAGCTACTTAAGTCGATTACTCATCTGTTTATTTATCATGGAAATCTGGTGGCGCAGTGGTTAAAGTGATCAACTGCTAACCAAAAGGTCAGTGGTTCAAAACTACCAGCAGCTCTGTGGGAGAAAGATGAGGCAATTTGCTTCCATAAAGATTCACAGCCTCAGAAACCCTATGGAGTCGCTATGAGTTGGAATCGACTTGACGGCAGTGGGTTTGGTTTTGGTTTTGGTTTACTTATCAGTTGTCTATTTCTCCCCACTAGAGTGGAAGTTCCAAAAGAATAGAGATCTTGTCTATCTTGCCTACTACTACATCCTCAGCACCTAAAACAATGCCTCACTCATTAAAATATATATATATATATATATATAGCCACAGAGTCAACTCCAACTCATGGCAACCCAGTATGTGAGAGAGTAGAACTCTGCTCCACAGGGTTTGGAATGCACAGGGGTTGGAATCGCTGCTTTTTTGGAAGCGTATCACTAGGCCTTTCTTCCCAGATACCTCTCTATGGACTAGAACCTTCTGGTTAGCAGCTGAACATGTTAACACTTTGTACACCCTGGGATTCCTGGCACAAAGCAGGCACTTGATATTTACAGAATGAATGCCAAAAATTGTGCTAAACATTGAGATTACCAAAATGAATACGATGTGGTTCCTATCCTCCAGGAGCTCTCAGTCTTTATATTTACAAATACCTCCTCCCCTTCTCGGACTTAGAATGAGGGTATCATTGCTGATGTCAGATGGATCTTGGCTGAAAGCAGAGAATACCAGAAAGACGTTTACCTGTGTTTACTGACTATGCAAAGGCATTCGACTGTGTGGATCGTAACAAATTATGGATAACATTGCGAAGAATGGGAATTCCAGAACATTTCATTGGGCTCATGTGGAACCTATACATAGACCAAGAGACAGCTGTTCAGACAGAACAAGGTGATACTGCATGGTTTAAAATCAGAAAAGGTGTGTGTCGAAGTTTTATCCTTTGAACATACTTATTCAAACTGTATGCTGAGAAGATAATCCGAGAAGCTGGACTATGTGAAGAACGCAGTATCAGGATTGGAGAAAGACTCATTAACAACCTGCGATACACACATGACACATCCTTGCTTTGAAGCACTTACTGATGAAGACCAAAGACTACCGCCTTCAGTATGGATTACAACTCAACATAAAGAAAACAAAAATCCTCACAACTGGACCAATAAGCAACATCATGATAAACAGAGAAAACAGTGAAGTTGTCAAGGACTTCATTTTACTTGGATCCACAATCAGTGCCCACGGAAGCAGCAGGCAAGAAATCAAATGACACATCGCACTGGGCAAATTTGCAGCACAAGGGTCTTTAAAGTGTTAAAAAGCAAAGATGTTAGTTTAAGGACTAAGGTGAGCCTAACCCAAGCCACGGTATTTTCAATTGCCTCATATGCATGTGAAAGCTGTAAAATGAATAACAAAGACTGAAAAAGAATTGATGCCTTTGAACTATAGTGTTGGTGAAGAACATTGAATATACCATGGACTGCCAGAAGAACGAACAAATCTATCTTAGAAGTACTGCCAGAATGCTCCTTAGAAGCAAGGATGGCGAGACTTCGTCTCACATACTTTGGACATATTATCAGGAGGGACCAGTTCCTGCAGAAGGACACCGTGCTTGGTAAGGTAGAGGGTCAGTGAAAAAGAGGAAGACCCTTAAGGAGATGGACTCACATAGTGGCTGAACAATGGGCTCAAACACAGCAACAACTGTGAGGTTGGCACAGGACCGGGCAGTGTTTCATTCTGTTGTACACAGGGTCACTATGAGTTGAAACCGACTCGACAGCACCTAACAACAATAACCTCCTTCTTTATTAAAGGAAGACAAGTCCCTAACTTCTTTCAAAGGCTAATCTCTTCACCTGTGGTCTTAAATCTGTCCTTGAGATCTCCCTTTGACTTCTCCCCATCAATTATCCCTCTTTCTCATATCTTTAATCTCTCCCTCTCAATTACGGAATGCTCACAACCCTCCATCCATACTCAACTATCCTTGTATTCACAACACCTCCCATTCACTTCTCACCACATCCCTCTACCATGACCACTTCCTCAAAAGTTATCAATGACCCGGAAATTGTTCTCACTTTATTCAGCATTTAACATTTTTGTGGACTTTGCAATCTACTTTCTTAGGACCAGAGACACTACTGTCTCCCAGTTCACTTCTTAATTTTTCTCTTTTTTCAGCTTCCTTTATTGTCTCCTTTCTCTCAGATCTTTATAGCTGATGCTCACTAGGGCTTCATCCTCTAGTCTTGCTCCATTCTCTGTCTCTGAATGATCACATCCTCTCATATAACTTCAACCGGTGTCTCTACACATGTGATTATTTTATATCTCTCTATCATCTCTAATAAGAAACATGACTGAATTCTTATCAAATTCTCAATAAAGAGAAGTTACAGACTAAGACGTAGAAAAAATAATGCAGTAATGTTCTGAGACAGCAATATTATATAACTTAAGGCTGGTTTCCATGAGTATTTCTTGGAATACTGGAACTAATTGTTCATTTTAATCGACAGCTGGTATAAAAACAGATCAAAGACTAAAACCTCATTTACAAATTTTATGTATATGGTTAACATATTAATTTTATCTTAAACTGTTAATACAGTTGTACTTACATAGAAATATTATTTTAAGAGTAGAAGAAAGTCTGAAGGAGCTCTGGTGGTATGGTGGTTAAGCACTCAGCTGCTAACCAAAAGGTTAGTGGTTTGAACCCACTAGCAGCTCAGCAGGAGCAAGATGTAGCAGTCTGCTTTGGTAAAGAATGACAGCCTTAGAAACCCTATGAGGCAGTCCTACTCTGTCCTATAGGGTCGCTATGAGTCGGAATCGACTCGACGGCAATGGGGTTAGCAAAGTGTCAAAATAGTAATACACCAGTCACAAATTATTGCATAAGTCTCGGAACAACCTATAAAAAGAATTCAAATTCTTTCTGAGAGGTTTGTAAAGATGTACCTACAGTGCCATAATTCAGAGACTCACAGATCTAAATTATACCTAATTAACAGAGCAAACTATCTGATGAGGTTTTGTGCTATTTTCAAAGGCATTAGCAAAAAACAGACCTGTGCCATTTTGGCCATCCGTTTAGATAGCAAAGGGTAGTTACACATATTTATATCCATATGATACAATTACTCATGTGTCCAAACTTGTAAACAATTACAGAAATGAGAAAACTGATTTACCCAGACAAAATGTGAACAAAGCTCCATCTTTACAACTCTCCCCAATGGCAAAGCCACAGTAGATACTGATAGACTACAAACCCCTGACTTAAAGCCTCACCCCTTTCACAATGGGAGAAAAAGACATGTGGTTATTGACTAACAAACTGCACACTCAATAAATACAGTAAACTCTTTAACTCATTTGACAAAATCCTACTATCCTTTTCCCGTATATTGCAAGAAGCTGTGGGAAAAAAGATGAAACCAACTCCCAATTACCACTGTCAAATCCAAGCTGGTGAAACAAGTCAGTCACTTCCCTTCAGGGTATGTGGCATGTAAGGACATGGAAAAGAAAACAATAGGAGAGTTCTTAGCAAAAAAGGCACTCACATTTTAATAAAAAGGAAATGAAAGTGACTTAACATGTACCACATCAAGGAAGCTGAAGATGCAGTGAGCCTAATTAGACTAGGAGCTACTCAAATTTTTTAGTTGGTGGCAGTTAAATACCAGCTGTCAAATTTAAAAATTCTCCCATTTGGCTTTCTCTTTTCCACTACAAAACCCCTCTACTCTAAAGCCTTTATTTAAGCAACAGAGGAAATTGAACAGAAGATGAAGGGAAATGGCCGATGGGGCATCAGAACACAAGAGCAGTTGCAACCGTATCTCCAGAACACCAAAAGGACCAGTTATCAAAGTACAGCTCCAAAAATCTCCACCTTTCACATCCACACAACTCTCCATCTGCATTGCTTACTCACTTAAAATGAAACCTCATGCCTATCTGACAGCTTGATTCTCGAAACTCATCCTATAAATATGACATTATCCTTAGCCTATCCTACTGCTCTCTTAAGAGAAAGATTTTTTTTTTTTTTTTTAAAGCGGGGGAAAGGGGAGGATGGAATGTCATCGGGGGAGGGGGGAGGGAGGTTGAAGTGGTGAAAGATACGTGCAAAAACCATTGCGGCGGAGACACTGGAAACGCCACTTCCCTCACTACTCTTACAAAATTCTCTTCGTCTATTACTGTCTTACCCTCTAACCATATTTCCCCCTTCTCAACAACACACACACGCACGCACACGTGTCATCGCACCTTCACCTTTTCCAGCCTCACAAGCTAAGCTCCTACCCTCACTAACCCCCCACATAGACACACACACTTAGGGCAGAAGCTACAGCCACCGCACCCTCCTATCTCATTAAGTGCCCGTACCATCCAACATTAAGCACTTAATAAAAGACTACTCAGTAAATACGTACGGATCACACACACACACAGAGGAGCGCACACGCGGCATGTGGCGCAAGGAAGGCCACCCGAGAGACGCACCTGGAGGCCGGGTGTCCAGCGCTGCTGCCCCCCTGGTCTCTGTCACTGAGCGCAGCTGTGTAAATCCTCCGGTAGCGGTCTGCCAGGGCCCGGCCTGACAGCAGCAGCTGGTAGTTACCCCGGGAGTCCGCAGCAGGCAGCCCCAACCCCAGCCCCGCCGCTGCCCCGGAACCCTCGGAAACTGGCATGAACGGCGCCCCTGGCGCCGGGGAGGAAGAGATGGTGGCCGCTGGGAAGAATCCGTCCCCGCCGGGCCCCGAGGAGACGACGGCGGGGGAAGCAGTCGCTGAGCACATCATCATCCTCGCCGCCGCCGCCTTGTCCCCGCGGGCCGGGCAGGCAGACACGCGCGCGCACACAGCCCTTTTCCAACGACGACAACTCCGGCGGCGGCCTCTCCCTCCCGCAGCAGGGAGACTACAAAGACAGCGACCTCCTCCTCCTCCTCCTTCTTCTCCTCCCCCCCGCGCCGCCCTCGCCGCCACTGGGGCCGCTCATCTAACCCCGCCACCCGGGGAGTGTGAGGAGGAGGCGGTGCCGTCGCTGCCGCCGCCACCACCACTGCCACCGCCGGAGCTACCCGCAATGGGAAGCTGCTGGCTGCAGTGAGCATGCGCCACTCCTCGCACATGCTCAGTCACTCGAACCCCTTTCCCTCCCCACCCCCCTCTCTGCTACCACACCATCCTCCTCTGGGATTTGGGCGTGAGGCGGTTGGTCGTGCAGAATCTGAAGGAAATCCGCGTCTCCGGGTTTTGATAGCAACCTGAGGGAGAGTAAGCCAAGTTATGGGGAAGCTGTCAGCTACAGGCGTTGTTGGACTTCAGGTACTGGGGTTCCCTCCACGTGGGAAAATTTAGGACCAGAAAGAAGGAGGGAATGTGCCTATCACCAGTGAATGAGTATTACGCACTCCTGGTACTTTCCCCCGAAGTCTGTGCTGCCAACATGAAGATTTGCTGTGAATAGTGCTGGTTAGTTCAGAATTCCAGGCCATCTGAATTAGAAGTCGCTATGAGTCGGAATCGGCTTGACGGCAACGGTTATTTTTTGGTTTTGGGGTTGTTTTTTTTTTTTTTTCTTTGGCGATTTTATTTTGAATTTATTGTGATTAGGATTTAAATCTGTTTAAAATAGACTTTACTTACAAAGACGGGGTAATCTAGTGTTCTTTTTTCTGAGGAAGACTGTAGATGTCAGATCTACAAAGACCTTATTATTGTCATCTATAAAAGTGTAACGTTCTCTAAGTCCCTATTCCAAGCTATTCTATTAGCCTCTTCTTAAAAAAAAAAAAAAAAAAACTGTAAATATGTGCACAAATGCACCATGATTCCTAAGTTTTATACCTTTGGCCCTCAGTTTAAAGAGTTTTCATAATTTACACTCCTGACAAACCTAAGTGCTATATCCTTCATTTACTTCGTTGTTAGCTGCTATCCAGTCAACTCCGCCTCATGGTGACCTTATAAACAACGGAACATGTTGCCTGCTCGTGTCGTTCTGACAATCGCTAGCATGTTCGAGTACATAGTTGTGGCTGTTGTGCCAATCCGTCTCACTAAAGGTCTCCCTTGTCCTCGCTAGCCCTCTACCAAACATGATGTCCTCTTTCCTAGCAATCCATCCTTCCTGATGAAATGTCCAAAGCAAGCAAGTGGGACAGTGTTCTATTGTGATCCATAAGGTTTTCATTGGCTAATTTTTGAAAGTAGATCACTAGGGCTTTCTTCCTAGTGTGTCTTAGTCTGGAAGTTCAGCTGAAACCTGTCCACCATGGGTGACCTTACTCTATTTGAAACACCAATGGCATAGCTTCCAGCATCATAGCAACACACAGGCCACCACAGTACAACAAACTGACAGATGGGTGGTGGTCATCTACTTACTAGTTCTCATATCAGTGCCTCTTCTTTAAATATCCTTCATTTAAAAAAAAAAAAAGTCCTTTTTAATGTTTTGAGAAGTACAAACAAGGAGTGGGGAAGTAAATTAATTCTAGCTTTTGGGAGAAGGGATGCTGAAACGAATGCATTTGTTCTGGGGCTGTGAATGATAGGTATAATTCTGAAAAAAAGGTAAAGATGGGATGATAAACAAATAGGGACAAATGCATAGACATGACGAATCATAGTATTTTAGTACTGTGAGTTGCCCTATTAAAGAGATTGGCATTTGGTTTGTTTTTTCAATGATCTTATAAGTTCCTTCAGAGCTTCTTATCTTTTTTTCCTCCTCAACCCCTAGTATACAACCTTGTCAGTAGTAGGTATCCAGTAAGTATTTGTTAGGCTAGGTTGCTAGGCTGATGCTTCAATACAGTTACAAACCTAAGAGTTGAACAGCTAAATTCTAAAAGTGGAATTAAACGCCTGACAGGTAGGTGCTACAAGCGTGCATTACTGTCGCGAGATCCACCAAGTTAGTGAAAAGGCTCTGAAATCAGACATGGATTTGGATCCTGACTCTGCCACTTAATACTTGTATGTCTTTGGGCAAGTTTTCTCCTCTATATTGTTGTGAGTTGCTGTCCATATGTTACAGAGTAGAACTGCTCCGTAGGGTTTTCTTGGCTGTAATCTTAATGAAAGCAGATTGCCAGGCCTATCTTCCGTGGTACTGCTGGGTGAGTTCGAACCACCAACCATTAGGTTAGCAGTTGAGTGCTGTTTGCTCCACCTAAGGACCTCCTCCTCTATATAATGGACAAAATATTATTTACTGTTACTACATGAGATTGGGGGAAGGCTTAAAGCATACAGGACTGTCCACCTTGGCACACGGCTTTCCACAAATGGTAGCACTTACAAAAAAACAAAACACACGCACAGACACACACACACAAAAAACTTGTCCATAAGGGCCGTAATGGTGTCTGTTCTCCCATTACATTCCCAGTGCCTAGCACAGGGTCTAGCCTTAAGTTTAAGAAATAGATATTGGTTGGATCAATGAATGACTGTTGCCTGCACAGGTGGTAGCATGTGCAATCAGAGCCCGTTTAGAGTTTCTAGTGGAGAATGACCCGTGCTGCACTGGGCTCCAGGTTCCTCCCACCGCTTTCTTAATTTTGCTTCAGTCCTTACTATTATCCTACAGTCCCAGACAAGCCCCTTCCGGAGCCTTGCGGATGCACTCAAAACCCGGTAACTGGATAATTTCCTAAGGAACCCGATGTCGCTGGGTGGCGTAACTAGGCGTGCGCCGAGTCGTACACATGCTCACTTAGGTATCCGAGGGTGGTGTTTCTGTTGCGGTTAGCAGCGTTTCCTTCCACGGCAGCGGCAACGGTCGCTGTACTCTAAATTGATAGTCAATGCAGCGTTTTTTTCTCCTCCTCTTCCTGCCTCCGCATTGTGCGATCCCCCACCACTGCAACTGCTTACAGCTACTGCCTTGGCAGCTGGGCACCTTAGAAAGCAGCCCTGGGATGGCGGGGAATGGGGGACACGTCAAGAAGAAAGGACGTTTGGAGTCATTCCACTGTCAAGGGGATTTGAAGGGGAGGGTGAACCCCAAGGCAAATCGCAGGGTCACCAGGACCTTCGTTACAGACTGAGAGGTGTGGGTTTCTCGCAATCTGCAAAGCAAGCGTCCCCTCCCACCACTCCTGCATGCACTACTACTGAATGCTTGATGCTGCCCAAGTGTTTGGAGTAGAATAGGGGGGTGAGGCTTCTCGTTATACAAGGAACTAAGCAGAATGAAAGAATACCAAAGGCTTTGCTCTTATTTTTCCAGACCCACTGAGCGTGGCTCTGTACTTTTTCCGCGCTGCCATCTTAGCTTTATCTTCCGGCCAGGCTGGGCGTGCGTGTGCCTTAGTATTAGGAGGGAGGGCTGAAGTACTGGGGTGGAGGGCGCGCGGGGAGGGGGGGGATGAAGGGGGCGGAGCGCTAGGCGGGTATGATGTCAGAATAGGCTAGACTTGAGTTCACGCCACATTCGCCCTCAAATAATAGCATTGAGCTAAGGCAAATCCTGAATTTGTTCATTTTATTAATAAAACACATGCATAGTATTTTTCAGTCTTTGTGGTTGATATGCTCATTTCTCAAAAAGCATCTCTCTTTTCTGTGATCACATAATAAGATTATGGCTTCATCTTTCACCCTATGAGCACAGATTCTGTCATTTTTTCCATTTGACATTGCATACCTGGCACTACAATTTTTTGACCTTTTTCCACATTTGTATTTTTCTACTCTGTATTTTTAAAAAATCAGAAGCCACCAGCACTGATGGAGTAAATAACGTGGCAGAACCCACAATGTGTAGGTAAAAGGACAGAGTGATGTTGTTAGTTTCATTTAAAAGGTTAGTATTGTAATAATGCTACAAGATTGCAAACACAGGAAGCATGTATATTATCAGGAACATCAAGACTGCTGAAAATGCTGTAGTCAAGTCAAGTGTACATTTGTGCAGTCATCTATTGGAGCATTTAAAAGCAGTATTGGTAGCTGACAGCATTTTAAAACAAGCTTGGTAGTTGAGAGCCATTTGGAAAAAATTGCTCAGGGCTTGAAGAGTGAGGATATGCTTCACTCTTCAGAACCTTGGCTTTTTAAGGGCCACAAGATTCTGCATTTTTAATATGATGATATTGCACTTTAAAATGAAATATACTTCATATGTTTAATACTCCAGTCTAAAGAGAAAAATTCAACTTAGCACTTTAAATTCTTTTAAATAAAAATTGCACTTTAACCGCCTTCCCCAATACCTTGACCTCTTGCTTTAAACAACTATGTGTCGGGACCTTGTATTTTTAGGACCTTAGAATGAGCCCTGGTGGCGCAGTGATTAAGAGCAGTTCGAATCCACCAGCCACTCCTTGGAAACCCCATGGGGCAGTTCTGCTCTGTCCTGTAGGGTTGCTATCAGTTGGAATTGACTTGATGGCAGTGAGTTTGGTTTTCTTGGTTAGAATACGCAGTAATTTGTAGGCATGAAGAGTTAATGCTTTCTTATTATTCATGTTAGTTTAAAAAGATACAAAATATAATATCCAAGTTTTCCTACAAATAGAAATTTAGGTCGTGTGGGCCTAAGTTGAACATGGATATTTTCACCTCTGAAATATTATTCTACAGTATTTACTGGTAAGTATACATTTTGGAGTGTGTGAAGTCAGTGATATATATTTTAATGCAAATCACATTTTTAAAAATCTCATTGTATGATGCATTTAGACGAGGATATTTTCACAACTAATTTGAAAACAAGTAATAGAAAACGTAACTCTTCTAAGGAGAGAAATTTCAAAAACATGTTGTTTTAATCTTGAAAATGCCCGTATAGTTCATAAGTGTTGTTGTTGTCCAGTCGGCTTCTCATGATAACCTTGTGTACACCCGAGAGACAAGTCGTCTGGTCCTGTGCCATGTCCATGATTTTTGATATATCTGAGCCCATTTTCTCGGCTATTACGTCAATCCCTCTCACTGAGGGTTTTCCTTGTTTTTGCTGACCCCCTACTTTGCCAAACATGATGTCCTTTTCTAGCGTTTGGTCTTTCCTGATGTGTCCAAAGTAAGCAAGATGAAGTCTCAGGATCCTCGCTTCTAAGCAGTAGTGTTAGTTTCGTCTTTATTACTAAAATTGAATAGTTTAAATCGCGTTACCTCAAACTCTGAAGGATTACTGGAATTCTATTACACTACTAGCAGTTTTATTACACCAATAGTGTTATGGGCAAATCCAAATATCAGAATATATGTAAATGTCTCTACACAGATGATACTAGGCATGAAATTATTTTAAAGACATTTAACCTCTCAGTCTAAATTTTCTCATCAGTAAACTGAGGGTTATAACAGCACCTACTTCTTTAAGGATTCTTTAACGATTCAGTTAAATGATGTGTATGGAGCACTTGTTTAGCACACTACCTGGCAGACAATAACAATTATTAATATTACATGTGGTCCCTTCATTTGGAATGAGTGTTACAATCTTGTGCTAGAGGAAGTAAAAAACAGTTATACAGTTTGAGTTACATATACTGAGATTTAGAAAAAGTTTGTTGTTGTTTTTAACAAAAAATCCCATCCACTAATACAGATTTACTGTATCCTTCTGTGACAAGAAGAACAGAATCCAAGGACAATACTTGTTTCCCTAAAATACTCCAATCTTTGGTGATTTGTTAATTCACAAACACGTTGCCTACTTTCATTAGTTGAGTAGGTTTTGGGGATTTTAACTGATGGCTAAATTTTGACGTGTTGTAGCCAATACACATTGTAGTTTCTTCTCAAGTGGCTAGTGGCTCTAGAAAACCTCTAGAACAAAAAAAAACATAAATCATCTGTGGCTCTCACATTCTCCATTAGTTAATCTATAATTAACATCAAAATCTAAATCTATCTAGCCACACCTAGCTTGACTTCCTGTTTTGATAAAGGCTTTTCTTTTTTGTTAAAAAATAAAAAGATCAGTTTCCTAGTTCTTCATAAATAATGCTCTTAAAATTATTTTGCCCCTTTTTGTTAACCTATGAGGTTTGCCTTCAAACTGGGGAAGCACTGCTTGAAACATTTTTAGAATATATAACTCATGGAAAATATTTCACACTTTTTCTAAATTAGTTTATAGTAAGTGACATAGTTCCTTAAAATAATCTTACGTATATTCTATGATGTCAAATGTTGTAACTGAATTAATTTTTTATTTATGTGGTGGAGCAAAGCCAACACTGCTTCCAGAGAAAAACGGTAACTTCCCTACCTACACTCCTGAGGTTCACCTCTATGTGCAAGTGAGAGTGTGCCAGTACTGTCATTTGATTCTTTGTTCTTGACTCCAGTCCTCTCCATTCCTCTGCTCTGCTCTGTACAGCAAGGGGATGACCCCTGTAAACTACATTTCCCAGGTGCCCTTGCCAACTGGCTTCAAGTTAAGTTCAGTCAATGGAGTGAAATGAGTTATTAAAGAGTGAGAAGAGGGGAGAAGCCATGTATTTCTTTTCTCTCTCCCTCCCTCCCCTGCCTTCTTTTCCCTATCCATCTCTCTTCCTTCCTCTTTCCCTCCCTTCCCCCTCTCTCTTTAGATATCCTCTCTCTCTGTTTTGGGTATCTATCTCCTCTACTGTTCCCACATCTCCTTCTATAGTCCAGCTCCAGCCAGGTAACCTCTGTTGTGGAACCAGTTCTCAACAGGCAGTCCCAGCTCCTCTATTCTACTAATACCACCTCCTCCTGTGACTTCTCCAGCCACATGGATTGTAGTGGCTTCCTGCTAATGTTAACCCCTGAGTTGTCTCACTGTCCCTTGTTTGGCTTTTCAGCTCCTTCAGTACTGTTGAAATTAGTTCCCCATATTCAGTTCTCTCCCTTAATGACCTGGCATGCACTTGTCTATTTTCCTGATTGGACTTTGAAAGATACAAATGGTCTTCCATCCAGATAATAGACCTGATTTGACTTTTCAGCCAGATGATGGCATTTTATCACTTTTCGTCTGGTCTTTAAAGCTTGCGGAGCTGGAGCTGACTTCAATCAGGATACAGAAACCTGCTGTGAAAACAATATTGGTTGACTGACCCATACGCATTCCAAAGCCCCTTCTCCCTTGCCTGCCTCTATTCCAGAGACAGGAAAAAAGTGAAATATTCTCTCTGAGAGCCTCTCCTGCACCTAGAGTTGGCTTTATGACACAATTCAGGCCAGCAAGATGAGGGAAAATCTGTTAGTGCTACTTCTCTCTTTCCGTTTCTTTCTACCTCAAAGATGGGTAGGACTTCTGGCCAAAAGTATTTCTACCTGATACACCAATTCCCCCATCTTGTCAGTTGGTATCAGGAGTAGTCTGAAGAAGCAGACTATAAAATGAGATTTTGGAGCTGGATTATCTACTAGTCAGATGGCAATGAGGACCCTTCAGTTTCTAAAGTTACCCCTATGGCCCTCACCTCCTGATAGCCCTGCCCTTGTGTGATCCTTTCCCTTTGTTTCGAGACAGGACCTGAAACTTCTTTTAACCAATAGAATATGGCATAAGTGACAGGATGTACATGATTACGCAGACATGATTAAGATACATACAATTATAACTCTCATCTTACTGGACAACTCCCTCACTGCCTTACTGGCTTTGAACAAGCAAGCTACCATGTTGTGAACCAACATGTGAGTAAGTTCACATGGCAAGGAGCTGAGGCTAGCCAGCAAGGAACTGAGATTTTCAAGCCGGAAGCCTGAAAGGAACAGGATTCTGCCAACAACCATATGAATTTGGAAGTGATTCCTTCCCCATCTGAGTCTCAGATGAGATTGCCAACCCAGCTGGGGATTTGGCTTGACTGAAGCCGTGCAAGCTAAGTAAGCCCAGACTCCTGATGCACAGAAACTGCAAGATAATAAATGTGTGTTGTTTTAAGCTGCAAAATTTATGATAATATTGTTAGACAGCAATAGAAAACTAATACGTCATTACTGGTGATAGCCCCTGACATATGGTAATGTAGCTGTGCAATTGCTAAAACTTCTTTGGAGGTGAACTTTAGTGAAGGTGAATTGCAAGTTTAAGATTTTGAGAGGTTCAGGAGAAATGTTCGTTATAAGGACAATGGCACTAGATTGCTCTTTCTGCATGGCATAAATACACTGGAAAAAGATAATAAAATGTGAAGAATTAGGGGTCCAGTGGTCTGAGACCTGCCAGACATCCCCAGCACACTAAAGGGAAAATTACCATATCTTGTACCTCCTGCCACAAAGAAGGAAGAACAATACCTGGTAGGCTTCTTTAGGCTCTGAAGGCGTAATATTTACTGTAGAGTATTTCTCTGCTGCATTTATTGAATGATGTATGTGGCTGCCAGCTGTAAGTGGCTCTGAGAGCAGGAAAGTGCTCTGCATCGTGTCTAGGCTCTGTTACAAGGAGTCCTGCTTCTTAGACCACAGAACCTGACAGACTCTATTATATTAGAGGTATCTGTGATGGGAAAAGATGCTGTGGAATTTATGGGATGTTTCAGTGGGAAAATCACAATGAAGAGCACAGGGGTTTTGGAACAAGTTCATGTGATCTTCAGCAAAAAAAAGAACAAAACAAAACCAAGTATTCTATTTGAAAAATAGCTCTTGAATGCTATCTGGCCCTGAGATAGACACAGAGCACCTCACTATGAGATATCAAGTGACCATGTGGCTAGAACTACCCATCAGGAACTGGATTTTCTCAGATCCTCCAACTCATAAGGTCAGATGGGCCCAGTACCAATCTATGGTAAGATGGAGGCGATAAACTCAGGATCAGGCAGGAACAGGGCCACAGCACAGGTAAGCTGCATGAGCTTGTGGCCAAACTCCTGTGTCTTGCACCATTGTTGCACTGGTGCCAGTCTCTCAGCTCAAACCTGTGCCTGCAGAGGATGAGGCAAGGGTGAGGGATTCCCTTATGAATTGCTGGTGGAGGAGGAAAAACACTGAACTTGGTTCATGCATAGGTTGACTTGGTAAGTGGGTGCAAGCTGAAAATGCCCTGCTGTACTACGATCCTGAAAGACGGTGCTGAGGGGAAATCCTCCCAATTGTCCAAATATCTTGCAGTGCACAAGGTCAATTATTTTCCACATAAAGAGAAGTGTCTTGAAATAAGATACATAGAACTGATGGGTAGCAGCAAATGACTTGGCTGCTTGGTCAGATGGTTTGGCTGAAAGTAGAAAGATTGGAAGACTGGGGAAAAGGGGGCATGTGAATAAACAACAGAACTATTGGAGTGGGTGAGAATTATAAAGATCTTTGAAGCATGTGGTAATGCCCATCAGAGAGCATTAAAAGCACTGAACATAGAGGCACAACCATGTAGACACAATGACCCAACCAGCTGATATCAGCTGGCCTCTGTTTTTGGCCACCCAACGGTGACACAAAGGCACAAGGACAGAGTAGCCATAGTACAGAGATGGAGGCTGTGCATGGTGGCAATGAAGGAGGTGATACATAGAATTTACAGCAGGGCTCTTGCTTAATAATGCTTATCTAGCTACTGCTACTGTCAAAAATACAGCCAGCCCATAAGAAAGACCAACACTGAGCCCCCTATACAGCACCTCTCTCAAGGAGCTCAACCAGCCACTTGATGGATAGTTGATTGCATCCCACCCTGGAAGAATTCAGTGATTCAACTTGACTGAGATTGGTACATATTCTGGATGTGAGTTTGCGATTCCTGCACACAGGGCATTGGTCAGCACCACCATCTGAGGGCTTACAGATTTCTCTTTCACAGATACGGGAAAAGGTATCATATATCAGGAAAAGCAGTCTTAGACCAAGGTTCACACTTTATAGTTAATGATGTGTGGCAGTGGATACATGTCTGTGGTAGGCTGAATAACAGCCTCCCGAAGATGTCTACGTTGTAATCCTTAGAAGCTGATAATATGTTACTTTACATGGCAAAGGGGACTTTGCAGATGTGATTAAGGATCTTGAGATGGGGAGATTTTTATGGATTAACTTTGAGTGGGCTCAAAGTAATCATGAGAGTTCTTATAAGAGGGAGGTAGATGGGTCAGAGTTAGAGAAGACAATGTGCAACAGAAGCAGAGTCAGAGACAGAGATGTGGCCAACTGCATGGGGTGGGGGGAGGTAGAGGGAGAGACAGAGAGATTTGAAGACACTACACCACTGGTCTTGAAGATGAGGAAAGGCCCATGAGTCAAGGAATGCAGGCAATCTCTAGAAACTAGAAAAGGCAAGGGAAATAATACACCCCTAGAGCCTTCAGAAGGATGTAGCCCTGCTGACACCTTGATTTTAGGACAGCTGACCTCCAGAATCATAAGATAATACATTTGTTTTATTTTAAGCCAGCAAATTTGTTACAGCAGCAACAGGAAACTAATATAATGTCCATTGGACCTACTCATCCTATTATGTAAAATACCACCCAGAAGCAGCTGTTCTTTTTTTTTTTTTTTTTTAACCTTTTTTGTGATTTGGGTGAAAGTTT
>NW_004443949.1:20767261-20777746 GCF_000243295.1 Trichechus manatus latirostris | reverse complement strand
TTTTTTTTTTTTTAACCTTTTTTGTGATTTGGGTGAAAGTTTATAGAGCAAATTAGTTTCCTATTCAACAATTCATACACATTTTGTTTCATGACATTAGTTGCAATCCCCTCTATGTGACAGCACTCTACTCATTTCCTCCCTGAGTTCCCTGTTTTCTATTCACCCATTTTTCCTGCCCCTTCTTGCCTTCTGAAGTTTGTTTTTGGTCAGATGCTGCCCTTTTGGTCTCTTGAGGTTGATTGTTCTGAGGAGCATTTTCCTTATAGCTGTTATTGTTCACTTTATAGGCCTGTCTATTGTTTGACTGGAGGTGATTTTCAGGAGTTGGCTCAGTTCCAGGTTTGAAGGGTGTCTAAGGGCTTTAGTCTCGGGTTTCACCAGTCTCTATCAGATGAGTAAGTCTTGTCTTTTTTACGAATTTGATTTTGTTCTGCATTTTTCTCCCACTTTGTCCAGGACTTTCTACTGTGATCCCACTCCAGAAGCTGCTGTTCTGATAGAAACGTTGCTGTGGTCTTTTGAAGGTACAGCCGGGGCACAAACATAGTACCCTTTGAGGATACTGCAGGACACATAATATACTTTAAATCAACAACTATTATATGGTGCTATGACCCCAGTAGGTAGAATATATAACTTCAGAAAGTCAGTGGAAGAAGGAGTGGTCCCATTCGCCATCCCTCTCAGTGACCACTTTGAGAATTTGTGTTTCTAGTCTTTCTTGAGCTTTATGGCTCGAGAGGTCCTGGTTCTCAAAGGTATAATGCTTCCATAAGAGGACCCAGTAAGAACCCTGTTGAATTTTCTGTTATGGTTGCTCTCAGTCACTTCAGTCTCCTCAATCCAAGATGCCAGAAGACAAAGAAGTTCCTATCCTGGCAAGAGTAATTGATGTCTGTCAGGAGTCAATAGGGCTGCCGTAACATACACGTGCAAGAAAGAATATGAATAGCACTCAGGTGATCTACAGGTGTGTCTCTTGGTACTTCTTACTCAGTTTTGAAGTTAAATGGAGAAATGTAGCAACCACAGCCTGAAAAGGACAGAGTGACCAGGGACTCAAATATTTCAGGGATGAAGGTGTGCATGACCCTACCAGGTAAGCCACCTGGACTAGCAGAGATTGTAGCTGAAAATTAGGGCAATGAAGAATGGGTGGTAGATGCCCTTTATCACCACTCCAATTTAACATTGTGCTGGAAGTCCTAGCTAGAGTAATAAGGCAAGAAAAAGAAATAAAGGGCATCCAGATTGGTAACGAAGAAGTAAATTTGTCCCTATTTGTGGATGATATGATTCTATGCATAGAAAACCCAAAAGACTTGACAAAAAAACTACTGGAACTAATAGAAAGATTCACAGAGTGGCAGGATACAAGATAAACATACAAAAATCAGTTGGATTCCTATACACCAATAAAGAGAATTATGAAAAGGAAATTAGGAGAACAATACCATTTATAATTGCCTCTAAAAAAAATAAAATACTTTGGAATATATCTAATCATGGATGTAATAAGGCCTATACAAAGAAAACTCTAAAACACTACTGCAAGAAACCAAAAGAGATCTACATAAATAGAAAAACATACCGTGCTCATGGATAGGTTGAATGAACATTGTGAAAATGTCAATTCTAACCAAAGCAATCTACAAATACAATACAATCCTGATCTAAATACCAACAACATTCTTTAAAGAGATGGAAAAATTAATCGTTAACTTTATGTGGAAAGGAAGAGGCCCCGGATAAGTAAAGCATTATTGAAGGAAGAATAAAGTAGGAGGACTCACACTACCTGACCTTAGAACCTGCTATACAGCTATGGTAGTCAAAACAGCCTGATACTGGTACAATGACATATTGAGCAATGGCACAGAATTGAGAACCCAGATGTAAATCCATCCACCTATGGTCACCTGATCTTTGACAAGGCCCCAAAGTCCATCAAATGGGGAAAACACAGTCTTTTTAACAAATAGTGCTGGCAAAACTGGATGTTCATCTGCAAAAAAAATGAAATAGGACCCATACCTTGCACCATACAGCAAAACAAATTTAAAATGGATCAAAGACCTAAATATAAAACCAAAAACTGTAAAGATCATAGAAGAAGAAATAGGATCAACATTAGAGATCCTAATACATGGCATTAACAGGACACAAACATAACTAACTACACACAAACTCTAGAAGATAAGCTAGAGAACTAGATTCTTCTAAAAATTAAATACTTAATGCTCATCAAAAGACTTCACCAAGAGTAAAAAGAGAACCTACAGACTGGGAAAAAAAAAATTGACTATGACAAATCTGAGAAGGGTTTAATATCTAAAATCTACAGGGAAATCCAACACCTCTACAACAAAAAGACAAATAATCCCATTAAAAAATGGGCAAAGGAAATGAACAGACACTTCACCAAAGAAGACGTTTAAGCAGCTAACAGACACATGAGGAAGTGCTTGCTATCACTAGCTATTAGAGAAATGCAAATCAAAATCACAATAAGTTACCGTCTCACCCTGGCATTACTGGGAAGAAACAAAAAAACAGAAAATAAAGTAAATATTGGAGAGGCTGTGGGGAGATTGGAACACTTGTGCACTGCTGGTGGGAGTGTAAAATGGTACATCCATTTTGGAAAACAATATGGTGCTTCCTTAGAAAGCTAGAAATAGAAATACCATAAGATCCAGAACTCCTAGGAATATATCCTAGAGAAATAAGAGCCATCACACAAACAGACATATGCACACCCGTGTTCATTGCAGCATTGTTCACAATAGCAAAAAGATGGGAACAACCTAGATGCCCATCAACAGACAAATGGATAAACAAACTATGGTACATACACACAATGGAGTATTATGCAATGATAAAGAACAATGATGACTCTTTGAAACATCTCACAGCATGGATGAATCTGGAGGGCATTATGCTAAGTGAAATAAGTCAATCACAAAAGGACAAATATTATATAAGACCACTACTGTAAAAACTCATGTAAAGGTTTACACACAAAAAGAAACAATCTTTGATGGTTACGAGGGAGGGGAGGAGTGGGGATGGAAAAACACTAAACAGACAAGAGATAAGTGGTAACTTTGGTGAAGGGTAAGGCAGTACACAATACTGGGGAACTGAGCACAACTTGTATAAGGAAAGGTCATGGACGCTCCATAGACATATCCAAACTCCCTGAAGGACTGAATTGCTGGGCTGAGGGCTGTGGGGACCATGGTCTTGGGGAACATCTAGCTCAATTGGCATAACATAGATTATAAAGAAAATGTTCTATATTCTACTTTGGTGAGTAGTGTCTGGGCTCTTAAAAGCTTGTGAGCGGGCATCTAAGATACTCCACTGGTCTCACCCCATCTGGAGCAAGGGAGAATGAAGTAAACCAAAGACACAAGGGAAAAATTAGTCCAAAGGACTCATGGACCACAACTACCACAGCCTCCACCAGACTGAGTCCAGCACAACTAGATGGTACCCGGCTACCATCACTGGTTGCTCTGGCAGGGATCACAATAGAGGGTCCCAGACAGAGCTGGAGAAAAATGTAGAACAAAGTTCTAACTCACAAAAAAAGACCAGACTTACTGGCCTGACAGAGACTGGAGAAACCCAGAGAGTATGGTCCCTGGACACCCTTATAGCTCAGTACTGAAGTCACTCCTGAGGTTCACCCTTCAGCCAAAGATTAGCCAGGCCCATGAAACAAAATGAGACTAAAGGGGCACACCAGCCCAGAGACAAGGATTAGAATGCAGGAGGGGACAGGAAAGCTGGTAATAGGGAACCCAAGGTCAAGAAAGGGAGAGTGTTGACATGTTGGTAACCAATGTCACAAAACAATATGTGTACTAATTGTTTAATGAGAAGTTAGTTTGTTCTATAAACCTTCATCTAAAGTACGATCATTAAAAAAAAAAAAAAAAGAATAGGTGTTGGAGGAGGGGGATTATGAACTGCAGTAGCATCCTTGAGACCAGCTATAGCAACAAAATTCCATCGTTCATCCCACTAATCTTCCTCTTTTAGGTTTCTTCAGGAATAAAAGACTACCCAGAAACCTGGATATGGGGTGAACATTCTATAGAAGCAAGTGGGTCTGAGCAATGCAAGGGGTGGACTGTAATGGGTACTGTAGTGTATTTTAGAGAAATTGGCCATCAGAAGTGTTAGCTGCTGAGAGCTCACTGCGGAGTCCCTCACTGAGAGTTGTCCTCAGCTAATGGTTATTGCCTGGCCCATGGTTATGTCCCCTCTCTGAGATGCAGTTGGCTTCAAGTGACTTATCATTGCAGCAGTACAAAAGCTCAGCCCTATTGCTTTAATTTAGGGACAACTCTAAGGGCCACCACAGTTCCAGAGCTCCCTGTAGGTTTAGCTGATGCCCCTGTTTTAACTGATTCTCAGTTCAACTTCTTCCTCTGCCTCATACTGCTTCCCTTATTTCTTTACAGGTGCTGTTCCTAAGTGCATTCCCTAATAAACTTCCTGAATGCAAGTTTTTGTTTCAGAGCCAGTTTCCTGGGAAACCTAAGTATGACAATTACTATGATTTAAAAAAAAAAACCGTAAAATTTGTCATATTTGCTTGAAGTATTGATGGCATTACTCATGGCATCATGCTGTTTCAAATTTACCACATGAGAATTTTATTTTAGAATTAAGTAATGAGTACAACATTGCTTTTCCTAAAATCTGTTATTCTCCTTTTTATTAATACTAAGTATGTAATAATTGATCATGATTCCCTTTACATTTGGCTACTGAGAAACTTAGGAAAAAATTGGTATTTGTTACAGTCTTCTTTCCCAAGCTCTGAAAAAAATTAATTTTAAAAAGATTTGTAGCAAATGGAAGCAAATATATCACTTTTATTACAATAATGGTTAAGTGGGAGGACAGATCTTAATGTAAAGCCACAGAAGCTCTCTCCTCCTAACCCCAGAAGTCTATCAACTCACTTTAGTACCGGCAGAGTAGTCCTCCCTAGGTGATCAGGAAGAGCTTGCATGCTCCCTACAGGCACCTACCTCCCAATTGTCTCAACAATAAGATAAGTTACCATACCTCCCCTGAGTAAAAGGTCAGAAAGCCAAAATGATGTCATGCCACTTGAAAGGAAACATCAGGAGTGGATAAGAAGTGTTCTCACAGTATTTTCCACTGTCACAAGACACACAAATCCCGTTTCGAGTGAGCTTGTCCCCACTCATGACTTCTCCTACCACCTTTTTGCTGAGGAGCCCAAAATGCACATTCTAGCCAAGACCTGTAACATAATCTCCAGAACCATCTACCTGGCAGCCTGAACATCTCTACCTGGATTCCCTATACCCATTCCTGTTGAATTGATTCCAACTTATAGCGACCCTGAAGGACAGAGTAGAACTGCCCCATAGAATTTCCAAGGCTGTAAATCTTTACAGAAGCAGACTGCCACATCTTTTTCCCATGTAGCGGCTGGTGGGTTCGAACTGCCAACCTTTTGGTTAGCAGCTAAGCGCTTAACCGCTGTACCACCAGGGCTCCTGTATTCCACTGTCACAAGACACACAAATGTCCTTCTGAGTGAGCTCATCCCTAGTCATGACTTCATCTACCACCTTTTTGCTATAAACCCAAAACCAAACCTGATTCTGATTCATAGTGACCCTACAGGTATTCCCTATAGGCACCTGAAATACACTGTCAAAAACAGCTTTCATTATCTACTCATCCTGAAACAGCCTCCTTTTCCTGGGTTCCCCATCTCAATGAATGGCACCATTATCCCCGCAGAATCTGAGGGTCGCGCTAGAACCCTCCATCTCCCCCACCTTCCACATTATATCAGCCACGTTTTCCTGTTCATCCTATCTTTGAGGGTCCTCTTCTCTGTTGACTATTGAGACTCAGCATTGCTTGAGTACCCTTTGTTCATGGTGCTTGGTTACTCCCAGCTTCAGGGGGAATGATGATGACAGAAGACAGATGGTGATCTTCTCTAACTGGTTTCCTGGTCTGAAAATACTTTGAGAGGATATCTTTAGAGAATGTGATCAGAGACAGCTATCACTCCTCCACTCACTCCTTACTGCTTGTATAACACATGCACGTCTGACACTGATTTTAGCCCACTTCAACCTGTCCTCTACATTCCTGTGATCTTTTAAAACCTGATCTGCATGTAATGAAATAGTCCTCAGCAATAAAAAGGAATGATGTGCTAATACATGCTACAGCATGGATGAACTTATGCTAAGCGAAAGAAGCCAGACACAAAAGGCCACATAACGCTTAATGTCATTTACATAAAATGTGCAGAGTAGGCAAAGCCATTGCAACAGAGAGGAAGTTGTTGGTTACCAGGGGCTTGGAGGAGAGGGAAGAGAGGGAAGTATGGGATTTTTTGGGGGGTGGGGGGTGATGAATTAGTGTGGATGATTGCACAGATGTATAAATATACTAACAACTACTGAATCATATACTTTAAAATGATGAATTTTATGGTGTGTGAGTTTTATCTCAATAAAACAGCTATTTTAAAAAAATCTGCTTAAAATCTTTCAGTGGTTCTGTATTAGGGTAATTATGCTAGTTGCCACAACAGAAAAACCTTGTGAGCTGTTTATTCTCTTTACCCCTCAGGGCCATTCTCCTTCCTTCACTGAACTGCTTTGTGCCCCAGGAGGCTGGCTCCTGTGCACTGCATCACCGGGTTCCCTTGCAGCTGCTTCTCATTGGTTTGGCCAATAGGGATACCCTCTTGGAGATCAGAAAGCAGGAGGAGAGGCAGGTCAGGGTATTTCTTTCCAGCTCTCTCCCTGCTTTGGAGCCTGTCTCTGGCAGTGCTGGGTCCCTTTGGGACTTGAGCCCCTGCTGGGTAGCTTTTCCTCCTCAGCTCCCCCTCTCAGTGCTCTGATAACTCTACTACCTCTCTTTGCCCTTCAGCCCTTCAGCTTCTTGCCTCACACGTTTCTTCCCTTACCCTACCCACACCTCTGAAAGTATTCCTGTCATTAAAGTTTCTTCATTTGAACTGTATGGATGATTTGTTTCCTGACAGAATCCTGACTAATACACCCCAAATTTCAGTGGCTCAATACAATAAAAGTTTATTTCTCACACACATACTAACAGTCTGATACAGGCCAAGTAGTCCTCTTTCATCTTACAGCTTTACCTTCTGGAACAACTGGCCTCCAACACGAAGTAGAGAAGAGTGAGTTGTAAGATTGCATGGGATGCTATTAAAGGTCAGGCTTAGGAGTGACTTACATCACTTCCATCCACATCTGTTGGCTAGAACAAGTCACAAGGTCCCAACCTAACTGCAAAGAAGGCTGGGATAATAGTGTGCTCAACACATGACATTTTCTCTCTGTATCATACTCTGAAGTTGACTTCAGCTTTAAATAAAGTTGTTAGTTGCCATTGAGTTGACTCCGACTCACGATGACCCTTATGTATACAAGAATGAAACATTGCCTGATTCCGTACCATCTCCATGTTCTTTGATATGTTTGAGTCCATTGTTGAGGCTATGTGTCAATCCATCTTAATAATGGTTTCCATTGTTTCACTGACCCTCTACCAAACATGATGTCCTTTTCTAGCAATTGGTCTTTCCTGATGACATGCCCAAAGTAAGGAAGCCAAAGTCCCACCATCCTCACTTCTAATGAGCATTCTGGATATATTTCTTCTGAGACTTGTTTGGTCATTCTTCTGTCAGACCATGGTATATTCAATATACTTCACCAACACCACGGTTCAAATGTGTTGCTCCTTAGCAGGGCATAAAAGACACATCACCATCTGACCCTAGTCTACCATGCTAACTTTATGGCTGCTAGTGCCCCATGCTGTACTTTTGCATGAGCTGTTTTCTCTGCCTGAGTTTCTAGTCTCCTTTTCTACCTGGCTGACTCCTGTGTTTACTTCAAAACTCAGCTTAATAATTAACTCCTCCAGGAAACTTACCCTAGCCCTTCCCAAAGCTGATGTAAGTACTAGTTTGTTGTGCTACCACAATGCCAGGAAAACATCGCCATCAAAACACTTATCACTTTGTATTATATTTTCGTTTATTTCTTCATGTTGCCAAGATGTTAAATTGTGAGTTTCTTGAAGGCAGGGACTGAATTTTATTTTTACGTTTCCCAATACCTACCACTGTAGTCACTGTCTAAGTAATTACTTTAATCAGTGGTTCTAACTAAAGTTAGTACAACACCCATAGAGAGAAATGTGTAGAGTGTTTTTGGTTTCATGATAAGCAGGAAATACTACTGACATCTAGGGTAGAGGCTAGAGATGATAAACATCCTGCATTACGTGGGACAATCCCTCACAATGAAGAACTGTCATCTGAAGTGAAAGACTTGGCAAATGTCCAACTGGATTTTCAGATGGATGAAAAATCTGTTTCTACCTGTCTGAAACTAGAACCTAATTCAGTTTTACATATAAATGCTATTTTGATTGTCTATTGCTGTATAGGAGCCCTGGTTGTACAGTGGTTGAGAGCTTGGCTGCTAACCAAAAGGTCAGCAGTTCAAATCCACTGGCTGCTCCTTGGAAACCCTATAGGACAGTTCTACTCTGTCCTATAGGGTCGCTATGAGTTGGAATCAACATGATGACAACAGGGTTTTTTGTTTTTTTTTTAATAGCTGTATAACAAAAATAATCCAAAACTCAGAAGCTTAATGCATCAAAAGTTTATAATCTCCCAAAATCATGTAGGATGAACTGTGCAGCTGTTCTGCTCCATATGATGTTGAATGGTGCTGCAGTCATCTGAGGACTCATCTGGGCTTGAACATCCAAGATAGCTCACTCACAAGATTGGCAGTTGGTAGGGATTTGATCTGGAGCTGTCAGTTGGAGCACCTCAGACTTTCTTCTTGTGGCATCCCCACATGGCTTGGGCTTAGCTGGGTTCCAAGAGGTGGTAAGTGGAAACTTCCAGACTTCTTCAGGCTTGGGCTCAGAAGTCCCAGAATATCACTTCCAATGCTCTTTATTGGTCAAGGTCAGACTCAAGGCCAGTCCAGACTCAAGGTGAGCACAAACAAACTCTGCCTCTTGATGTGAGAGGAGCTCACTTGTTCAAGGAAGAGAGGAATTATTGAGCTACCTCGGACACTAAGTATTTTTTGTCCTGTTTGAAGAATTTTTCAGAAATATAACAAAGGCACAAACCAACGGAAATTTCATCTTTGTTTTGTTTGGAATTTTAATCATTGTATTTGAGTCACCAAGATAACCCACCTGTATCAGTCTGTCTTTGTAGCTGTCACATTCATGGTGAGTCAATTTTTACATTCAAGTATTTGATTACTTTTTCAAGTCTTTTGGTGGGATCTTACCAAAGTATTTACGTGTGTGTGTGTGTGTATGTGTGATTATAAATATAAGTGAAATGATGGGGGTAGTAGTAGTAGCAGCAGTAGTAGCATCAGAACCTGTCTAACTTCAGTGAGGATAATTACCAAGATCAGCCCAAAGCTGATTCCCATGAGGTGGAGATCAGACATACCTCTATCCTCCAACCTTTTTACCAGTTCTGACACCAGCTGTCCCTCCTACAGCAATCTCTACTTCTGGGTTTGATAATCCATTGCAGTGGCCACACAGAACTCACAGATCATACCTACAGTTAAGTGGTTTATTAAGGAAGTAACAGGCTACAACTAGGGATCAGGATTAACAGACTACGACTCAGGGTCAGGATTAGGAAGCATGTAGGTAAAGTCTCCTTTCTTCAGTTCAGGATAGCTCTCTCAGCAACTCTTGGCCGTGCAGGCCTCCTCTCAGCCCCCTCAGGACAGGACTCCTTTTGGCCCCCTCAGTACTGGCCTCCTCTTGGCCCTGCCATCTGTCACCACTGACTCTGCCGTGGGGCCCCTTCCAGGCCTGTCACTGTCTTCACTGTTACAGCCTTTTACCCATGTTACAGCTTTTAGGAGGTTCCTTGCCTCCTTTCTCTCTGCTTCTTCTCTCTTGCCTTTTCTCCTTTCTGCTTTTTCCTGTTTCTTGTCTTTTTCTGTCTGAAAAACATCAGTGGAGTTGGCTGAATATATAGACAACTCTGTCAATTTCAAGGCCTTGCCCTCCCAGCCGGGGCCACAAACTGACCAATCCCTTCTCTATAGGCCACAGACACTTCATTTGCCTAGTAGGCTATAGTCACCTCTTTTGCATAGTCCATAGTCACTTAATTTGCATAATATATTGACCAATCCCTGCAAAGTGCAAACCACTCACAGGCAGGCTGCAGCCCAAGGCCAGACAAAAAGTATCAAACCAAGTTGTTTGCGGCTTACCTAGGAAATGTAGCAAATCCTCTGGGGTGGACAAAGGTAACTACTCAGGGTGTAGGGGAAAAATCTCTCAAGTTGTTTTTCCAAGGAACCAAGGCAAAGTCGCATAAAGGAACTCATTTCACCACAATATACAGGACTCTTAATATATATA
>NW_004443949.1:20708993-20767161 GCF_000243295.1 Trichechus manatus latirostris | reverse complement strand
TTTCATTATAGTTTTTCCTTTATATTAGGACATAGTATTTTTTATTACATATAAAGATAGATTTTATTTATTAATTTAATATCAAAGTAGTAAAGAAGTTGTTACAAAATATTTCTTATGAGAAAAAGGCATAGTTAGGGTTGGAATAACATTGGTCTATGTGAACTTAACTAATACACTGGTATTCCTTTTTGGTTTCCTTATTTACCTTTTTATCCTCAATCTTATTTTCTACTTTTATTTATATTTTTTTATTTCAAAATATTTCCTCTTGTTATAAATCAACTCAAATCTCTGTGCAATAGCATGAGGAATATAAATAAATGAATGGATAAGTAAATAGCTATTTCTGCATTTTTCCCAATTATAAAATGTGTAATTCCTGTAGAATATATAGTATTTATCTTTAAAACTAACTTTTCTCCCATTACAGTAGTTCTTTTATTTTCTACTTTGAGCCTGATTTCTAATATATAGATATGTGTCATAGTAACACTAATATTTTATTGTTACCTTAATGTGAATAATTTCTTGATTTATCCACTATATAGTCTATTTTTGGAATGAGACTGAAATTATACATAACCATTTTAGATTTCTAACATTGCAGAGTGCTTCATGTCATATTAAGATGTTCTCAAGAAAAAAAAATTAGATCTTTTAGTGAAACAAGCCTATGTACAAATATATTTATCTTATAACTTTCCTTAAAATATTAGGTTAAATAAGTACTAGACTTAGAATATATTTACCATCTGAAACTAAATTCTATAGGGCTATAACTAATGAATACCTATTTTTACTAACTTCTACTGCTTATGTAAGTATAATGTATTACTCTATATTCAAGAGTTTATTTTCTAATATTTACATTTTTATACTGAAATACATAAATTGGACTTCAGTTGTTAAATCATCAACGTTGCACATAATATGATTATTAAAGCAAGTAGACAAACACAAAAACCAAATGAATTTACTTAATTTCCTTTGCTGTGGGATCAAAAAAATGCTACCCGCTTGTCTGATAGATGGAGCTTCTAGATGGTGCAAATGGTTAAGCAATCAGCTACTAACTGAAAGGTTGGTGGTTCAAATCCACCCAAAGGTGCCTTCAAGGAAAGTCCTGTAGATCTAATTCTGAAAGATCACAGTCACTGAAAACCCTATGGAGGGCTGTTCCACTCTGAAACACATGGGGTCACCATGAGTTGGAATCGACTGCAACTGGTTTTGGTTTTTTTTGGTCTGGTAGACAGGTGCTGCTCTCTTTGTCTCAAAGACAGGTGCTGCCCTCCTGCTCTGGTAGACAGGTATAGAGAGGGGAGGTCTCAAAACAATTCTAATCTAATCAGTTTCTTTAGCACATCATCAATCATTCAGCTTCTGTTCAGGAAACAGAGTTCCAGTAAATTGTTCCCTGTTAGTTGTCACTGGTGTAAGGCATGAGTGGCCCCTGTGAAGTATATCATGGAAAGGATGTAAGAGACATAATTACTTAACTACTGTTGCTACAATAGGCTCAAGTAAACATTATCTATTTTCCTTCTTAAACTATTTCAAGGAGGGGCAAGAGAAATCCAGCTTCACATCACCCTTTAGCTACATACTTTATAAAACAGCAGCCAGGCATGGGAACTCCATGAAAGCTGGACCACAGAGAGAAAATCCCCACCTGAAACCAACTACTTTGTCTACTTCAGTTTTAGATTGGGGAACTAGGTCAACCTCAATTCTAATGTGGCAAGGGTAAAATTAGTCTGACTCCTTATAAGTGGAAAAAATGACTAACGTTTGATTTTTAAAAAACACTGGCAAAATACAGTATTGAAAGCTATTACAAACATTTTTTGACACACCCAGCCCTTTTGTCTCCTCCTTTTGTTCTCACACAAATCATAAATTCTTCCTTCAATGGGTTAAAAGGTTAATTTAAACTTTACACTACACACACACACACACATATATGTGTATAAACAAGAAAACCATAAAATAGTAAATTCTAGAAGTCAACCCACCAGTTTATAAAGTAAGCATATAATCTATTTGACTTAATATTATATCTCTGACATAATTCTTTAATTTATCCTTATTTCAAAGCAATATAAAGCCTCTGACAATGAACACTGGCCTGCCCTAATGCCACAGAATGCAAGAGAAAATTAATTTGGTTGACAAACAGAAGAACTGCCTCAGTGTGTGTGTGTGTGTGTGTGTGTGTGCGTGTCTGTGTGTCTGTCTGTCTGTATACACAATATCTTGCCCACGAATGCATTTTCTAGTCACCATTACAAAAGTGAGGACCACTTATCTAGTGCTGCTATAACAGAAATACTGCAAGTGGATGGCTTCAACAAACAAAAGTTTATTCTCTCACAGTTTAGTAGGCTAGAAGTCCAAATTCAGGGCATCAGCTCCAGGGGAAGGCTTTCTCTCTCTGTCAGCTCTAGGAGGAAGGTCCTTACCATCAGTCTTCCCCTGGACTAGTAGCTTTTCAGTTCAGGGACCCTGGGTCCAAAGGATATGCTCTGCTCCTGGCACTACTGTCTTGGTGGTATAAGATCTGCATCCCACACTGCCCCCCGCCCCCCATCTCTCTTCTGGCTTCTCTCTTTTATACATCAAAAGAGATTGATTTAAGATACAACCTAACCTTGTAGATTGAGTCCTGCCTCATTAACATAACTGCCTCTAATCATGCCTAATTAACATCACAGAGGTAGGATTTACAACACATAGGAAAATCACATCAGATGACAAAATGGTGGACAATCACACTACACTGGGAATCATGGCCTAGCCAAGCTGACATACATTTTGGGGGACACAATTCAATCCATAACACCCTTGTAAATTTCTTTGTTTACCCTGATGTAAAAAATAATACAAAGGAGAGAATCGACTTATCCTGTCCAAGAAAAATGTATCTCCAATTCAAAGTGTAGCATGAGGCATATTTAAAAATTATAAACACATTGGTCAGTAATATTATTCTAATTTTGACTTTGAAAATATTAGGGTTATTTTGTGGATTTTTCACTTATTAGGGTTATTCCTTTTTCATAATTACACAATATGATAACTGTGATGAATAAACTATTATAAAATATAAAAATCCCACTCCATTGATACATACTTTATGGAATTGATGATAGAACAATACAGTTGTAACTACCACAGTAACAGATTGCTTTATATGATACAGATTCGTCACCATGTGGGATCACCACGTAGGCCTATTAATAAATAAAGTAATATAATTTCTGTAGCCATTGTACTGTTTTTATTTGACCATTTTAATACAGCTAGCATTTATAAAGAACACAGGCCTAATTTGTAAAGTGAAATAATTGGATTAGAGAAATAAAATATGAGAGAATGGGACATAAAGATAACTAGAGGTTTAGCAGAATTTTGCAGAATCAGTGAGAACATTCCATTCTTGTCCTTCCCATTCCATTCTATGCAGAAATCATCACTGTGGCATCTTATGCTTTATGATTATGATAAATTATTTTTCAAAAAGAATCTCAGTAGGCTGATTCATTGTTACGGTTTCCTTCCCAAGAGAGTGAAGTTGGAAGGCAAGGCAGTGAAATTTAAATTTTGACATTTAAATTTTGTCGCTTATTACTCAAACCTGTTGCCTTCAAGTCAGGGGCAGATTAACAAGTAAGCACGGAAAGCACGGTTTACTTGTGTTTACTTGCTAATCTGTAGTGACCAGTTTCACATGGGTTTCACCACATTGAGTAAGCACAAGCCCGTGCATACCTTGCTTATTGGGTAATCCATCCCTGCATCGAGTTGATTTGGGCTCATAGCGACCCCATGGGGCAGACTAGAATTGCCCCATAGGGTTTTCAAGGCTGTAATCTTGACAGAAGCAGACTGCCACATCTTTCTCCTGGGGAGCGGCTGGTGGGTTCAAACTGCTGACCTTTCGGTCAGCAGCCAAGGGCTTAACTACTACACCACCAAGGCTCTTTTACTTATTACTAGCTCTGATGAAATACATACCTACGTACAAAACTTAAGGAATATATGCACGTATACATAAATATATAGCTGAGGAAGAATGAAAATAATATTTGTCTTTATGACATGCCTCCAAATTCGGGATTTTCACAACTATACATTACAGGTGTTTTTAAAACTCGGTTTCTTTAGCACCTAAACTGGTATCAATATCTCATATTTGTATGTCATTCTACAGTTTTTTTATAATTTATAATCTGGAAATATCCCTTTACAATATGTATAATTTTTACCTTATTGTTGGTTGACTTACAGGGCTAAGACTTTTCTAAAACCTAGTACAAAAGGAAACTTTCAACTATGCAGTCATGGCCACATAACATCCCATGGGGAACATCTGACTGCGCATACATCTATTCGTGGTCCCATAAGGTTGTTGTTGTTGTTTGACACAGCAAAAACAATTTATTCATAAGCAAACAAATACACACTAAGCAGGGCCTCTGGCAGCTTTAAAGCATCTACCCTACTGGGGCTGTCCTGGTGGGGACAGCTCTAACCCCCAGGAATGCCCATGCCAGTATCACTGGTGCTCTCTTTCAGGAAACAGAGGCTGGAGAGGGGCTGCTTTGAAGGGAGGGTGCTGAGGCCAAAAGGGCTTCCGTGCTCATAGACAGGGTGCCAGTTGTTCATTGTCACTTGGGCTCCTCAGGCTGGCAGCCACTCCAGGGGCGACAGGCACATCCAGGTCTCGAGCAGGGCCAAGCATGTCTCCAGGAAAGAGCGGAGACGAGGGGCTCAGCTCCATCACCTGCCATTTGGGGCACACCATTTTGTCATAGAACACCAGTGGGTTGTGTGGCTCTGCCTCTGCCAGAGCTCCGAGACAGGCGGCGGGGACCCCCAGGACACTGAGGCAACCACAGATAAGCCAAGGCCCTGCATCTGTGCCTATTCTCCTAGCTGAGGCCCAGCACTGCTAACCAGTGGCCAATGTAGCGGATGGCCAGGCCTAGCGTCTTGACCTTGTTCAGGCTCTGGCCGTGGCATGCCACTGACAGTGGCAGAAAGCAGCACACAGCTCATGTATATAATATGGTGTAGCAGAACGTCCAAATGATATAACGTCCTATTTCACAGAAGGTATCATGGCTGTTAAGCGATGCATGACTATATAGAACTAATTGTTTGAAACCACTGTATTTATTAACAGGAAAGCTTGGAAGCAGCAAAAGATCTAGAACAAAATGGAGTGAATAGTTTTTTATTAAGGTATAATTCAGATATAAAAAAAAATTCAGTCTAAAAGTATACAGTTTAGTGGTTTTTCGTATATTCAGAAAGTTGTGCAACCATCACCACTACCTAACTGTAGAATATTTTCATCTCCCCAACAAAGAAACGGGGTACCTATTAGCAGTCACTTCCCATTCCTTCCCTTCTCCCCATCCCCTTCCCCTGCCCTGCCCAGATACTGGAACCACTAATCTATGGATTTCCCTATTCTGGACATTTCATATAAATGGAATATGAGATATGTGGATATGGAATATGTGGCCTTTTGCACATGACTTCTTTCACTTAGCATAAGATTTTCAAGGTTCATCCATGTTGTACCATGTATCAGCACTTCATGCCTTTTTATGGTTGAATAATATTACTGCAGTTAATACTGATTTGACACCTTTGAAAGGAGAGAGGGAAGAAAAAATGACTGGGTAGGAGTCTTTCACTGCAATGCCCTCTGAGAAATCTCAGCCAGGCCATTAGGGAGTTCCAAAACAAAGAATACCTGTCAGAGGAGTTCTGTGTTGGTCAGGAATGGGCAGGCGCTAACACCCTGTCATGCTCAGTCACTGTATGGTAGCTGACCTGGAGAACATGGCCTTGTATGAACACTGCAGTGGATCAAAAGATGTGGCAGCTGCTAACTACCCTTCTTCCAGAAGTTCTCTTGAGGAGATCTGGGTAATGCATCTCCACAGCCACCATCAGTTTTCTCACTGATGCAAAGGAATCCTTTAAATATGTTAAATATTAATCTTTTATTGGTTTTTAATATAATATAGATATTTTCAATATTGCAAATATCTGTGATGTGCCTGTTAGCTTTGAGACGTCATTCATAAAGATAATATTTGTCATTTACCGAATCCAGCACTAAGTCTTTTTTGCCTCATAAGTCGCATATTATGTGGAATTTGGTATATTCTAAAAAGAACTTCATCTAAGATTGCCGCAACACTCATTCATATGTATCTTCTGTCGAGTTCCAATAGTTCACATGTCTGTGAGTTTTTATTGTACTGTGAGTTTTTATTGTATTTCTGCTGTCCACTTGCGTTATTTTCTAGGAAAATCTATTATCCACACACTTACTGAGCAGTATAGGACATTTGTAATGGAGCATTAAAGGGGACTTGTTACCCAAGAACTGGGTCCAGGGTTGCTTGAAGATCACAGAACTGACTGTGCAATAGCTGATGCCTTCCACCTTTTCTCAGTCTGCATAAGAAGTCTGAAAGCCAAGAAAGTGAGACAGGGGCTGTCAGCCTAGTGGGAGTGGTATGAGGCTACTTCCTTTTTTCTTTCTCTACTTTTTCATCTATTCTCTATCCCTGCTGAAAGCAAGTGGAGAGGGAGGGACCAAGAGAATCTCTTCTAAAGTTTGAAAATGATTCACTAGAAGAAGAAACTGCCATTCAGTTTCCTAGTAGACATCTGTGTTGGGATAAAATTCTCCATGAGTCTCTCATGTGATTATTAGTTACTAGTGAGGTACGGACTGTTCTTTGTTCTTGTTTATCTTTTCAAGGAGGTTTATATAGAAAACAGACTTGGATTTTAGAGATAGAGCCTCCCTACAGAGCAAAGGGAATGAGTGCTTGCTGTCTAATATAATAAAGATGTCTCCTTCTGGAGCAAAGACCAGGCTCGCTTAGTGCCTGTTTTAAGAGATTTCAGTTTCCTAAGATTTAGGTTTCCTAAGTTCCTCTCCTGAAATGCAACCCACTACCTGTGTAGGTATTATCTAACTCTCTTTGTGACTTGCTGTGGAAACTGGGGCTTGAGGAACAAGTGTAAAACTAATGATACTTTGGCTACTGAGCTTTCACCAGTTATTCTCTGACCCAGGAGTCTTGTGATTTCTACCAGCACCCATGAAACTGTGGTGGGCTAACTTGTTAGATTGCAAGTAAAGTCTCTGACTCTTCACAGTTCTTGACAGTCTGCTTGGGCGGTGGATATGCTGCTTTTCTCCTGTGCCTATCTGAGCAGAGGAAAAGGGAATTGGAGAGAGATGACAAGACATAAAGAAGAAGCTGAATGGACCATCTTGAATGCCCAGCATTAGATGGGATATACAAGTTATCTGTTACCACAATAATGTCACATGACAAACAACAGAATTTCAGTGGCTACAGCAATAAACATTTCTTTTACTCAAAAGTCTGGAAGATTCAGTTGATCTGGGATGAGCTCTGCTGATCTGGGCTGGGCTTACTCGCATGTCTGAGGATTGGTGGTCATTGAATAATCTAAGATGGCATCAGCTTGGATGGCTTCGGCATCTCTGACCCTGGGACCAGCGAGTCAACACAAACATGGCCTTCTCACTGTGATGGCAGTTAGAGCATGGGAAGCCTAATTGTGTCAAAACTTTCCAGGTTCCTGCTCGTGTCACATTTGGTAATAATCCATTGACCAAAGAAATTCCACAAACCAGAAACATTAATTAAAGAAAATAAAATCATCTTGGGGCAAAGAAGACCTAAGGCAAGTCTAGATTCAAGGAATAAAGAAATAGACTCCACAGCTTTAGTGAAAGAAACTGAAAAGTCATGGTAAATGGTATGGATACAGGGAGGGTAAAGAATTGGGACACTTAATGCAATCAAAGTACCACATAGGACAAGGATAGGTGAGTTTCCCATTGGTCCAGTGAACAGTATGGAATAGAGCTAGACTTTAATCATCTTCTTAAGAATCGTTTAGAAAGATTTCCTGCCAGGAAAGGAGATTCCAGTAGCTGGAGACTTTGGGTGTCCCACAGGTGGTGGGAGCATGTGGGAGAGGGCGAGGTAAAAGAGACTGAACTGGAGCCAGGTCTCCTATAATTTAGCGAATAGTGCAGTGGGTTGCCAAAGAACTCACACATGCACCCATGTGAAAGTCAGTGTTTTAGATGCCTTAGATAGAGTATCCATGACTAGTCAGTGTTAGCCAAATAAGCAATGACAACCAACATAGAAAGGACCACCTCCTCACCTGGGCAATTTTCCTTAATCCTACCTTCCTGCCCCCAGTCCCAGAAAAAAATATTCTTTCAAGAGGAAGGCAAAAGAGGAGTGAAAGAAATTCCATACTCCTCTTCACATTTCTAGACCCCTTAGTTACTGGTTAAACTTACACTTGGGAAGGAGGAGAGTGGAGCTAAAGAAAGGGAAATATAAATTGAGTTTGTGATTGAAGTTTTAAAATATCCTGGACTTTTGGTAACTGAAACTGATGGAATTTTATGGAATCTGCTCAAGATGTTGTTAACCGAGTATGGTTGAGCATGTTTGTATTACACCTCAACATAAAGAGCAACATCATGATAAATGGAAAAATGATTGAAATTGTCAGGGATTTCATTTGGTTTAGATCTACCATCAATGCCCATGAAAGTAGCTGTCAGGAAAATGTCAGGTAAATCTGCTGCAAAAGATCTCTTTAAAGTGTTGAAAAGCAAAGATGTCACTCTGAGGACTAAGATGCTCCTGACCCAAGTCATGATATTTTCAATCACCTCATGCATGTGAAAGCTGGGCAGTGAATAAGGAAGACCAAAGAAGAATTGATGCCTTTGAATTATAGTGTTAGTGAAGAATATTGAATATACCATAGACTGACAGAAGAACCAACAAATCTGTCTTGGAAGAAGTACAGCCAGAGTACTCCTTGCAAGCGAGGATGGTGACACTTCGTCTCATGTACTTTGGACATGTTATGAAGAGGGACTAGTCCCTGGAGAAGGACATCATGCTTGGTTAGGTAGAGGGTCAGCGAAAAAGAGGAAGACCCTTGGCGAGACGGGTTGACATAGTGGCTGCAACAACAGGCTCAAACATAGCAAGGATTGTGAGGATGGCACAGGACTGGGCAGTGCTTCTTTTTGTAGTACTTAGGGTCGCTATGAGTCAGAACAAACTCAACAGCACCTAACAACAATAACAACATATTTTTATCTCACCTGAATTGAGACTCCTTAATAAACCAGGCATTATCATTTTGATTGAACAACCAGAATTTAAGAAATATGAGAACTGTTTTTCTTAAAAATTTTGACCTGAAAGAAATACAAAATGTTGTCTTTGGGCAAATAATAATAATAATAAAAAAATCCAAGGATTGATACTCTATTTTTTCATAGGAAACATCATTACCATTACATCAATAAAAGTTGAGTAACCTGAGCAGTTAAAAATCTGGTTTATAGCTTTTTATTACAAGATTAACATGTGCTCGTTTTGTCCTACATTTATAAAAACTTTACCAATAATACACAACCCAGAAATAGTATCTATTAATATTCCTGGGTATTTCCATCTAATATTTCTTCTCTATGTGTGCATATATTTTTTAGATATTATAAGATTATACTGTACATCCAGCATCGCAACTTGCTTTTTTCACTCAGAATTATGTTGTAATCATTTTCTATGTAATTAAAAAATTATTTGAGAAATTAATAGCCATATAGTAAGCAACTTATGGAAGTACCATGTTTTATACAACAATTCCTATTTGTTGTATAATTGTTTCCATTCTTTCATCCTTAAGAATAGTGTTGAGATACACATTCTTCTCCGTAGACTTTTGCCATAATATCTAATTTTATATCTGTTGGGTTAGATTCCTAAAAGTGGAATTACTAGATGAACAGATTTTCTTTTTAAGGCTTTTGAATACTGTACATTGCTTTCAAGAAAGATGATATCAATTTTAACTCCCAAGAGCAATTATGAGAGTACCTGTCTGACAGCACTCTTGCTAACATTAAATTAAATTTGCCAAATTAATAGACAAAACTAGTGTGTCATTGTCTTCATTTGTCATTTTTTGTCTATTAACTACCTGACTGTAGATAGTGAAATATTATATATATGTGTGTGTATATATAATTCTTGGATTTTGTGTTCTGAGAATTGTTTATTCTTTTATTTTCTTAGTTTTCTATTTGCCAGTTAATGTGTTGTATTGTCCAGTCCCCGTCCCCAACAGTCTATTTTCTCACCACCACTGGCAATATTTTAAAGCTCATTTTATTAAGCTCTAGTTTTCAGATTAGATTCAATAGTAATCAAATTGTTTGATCTTACATTTATTGGTAACTCAAAAATTCCGTGTCTGATAAGGGAGGTTTAGCTTATAAACACTTATTTAGGCTACTGAAGTAGTTCAACCTAGCAAATAAAAAGCATTAAGTTGGCTCAGGGGACACTGGGCTTCTGTTGAGGATGATGGAAAAGTTTGGGGATGATTGATGGTGATGGCTGAACAACATGATGAACATATTTGGTGTCACTGAACTGTTCATGTGAAGATTGTTGAAATGGCAAATGTTTTGTTACCTACATGTCTGCTACACACACACACACACACACACACACGTAAAATAGTTTAAAAAAAAAAAAAGCATGAAGTTGGAGCCACCTAGATTCAAAATACTAGCTCTATGATCTGTAGTCATACTTAATTTCTCTGAGCCCCAATTATCCCAGTTAGAAAAAAGACTGGATGATCTTTGCCTTCTAGGCTTGTTGTGGAAATTAAATGAGATGATACATAAAAGAATCCAGCACATATTAGATGTATAACATTCTATCATCCTTTAAAATTAAACCTTGAGAGCATCTAAAAACATAATGAAAAACTCGGTAATGTGAAAATATAATTATTCTATGCTCGAATAGTTTCTCCCCATAATGTATTAGCACATTTTTAAAGCATCTGTCATATTTCTTATTAATAGAGGTAAATATTTCATGCTAATATATAAAAACCCTCCCTCAATAAACCGCTTATTTTTCTTATTTTCTCTTTAATGTATACTAAAATTTGGCTCAAGTCTTTTTCTTCTTTTTTTTAATGTTTCTTCTTGTTGTTAATCATTCAATGTTCTGCTAGGTTCATTCCATTTGCTAACTAGAATTCTTTCTACATCCTTGACTAAGTACTACTTCACTTACTAAACTCCAAGTATATCAGTCTTCTGATTGACCTACTTGCTTTTCATTCCATTGGACCCAGGACAGAGAACTAAGTTTCATTTCTGTTTCTCATAGCCATTTCACAATAGTAATGCATTAAAACTGAATGAAGTACCAGAACAGGTTCTTCAGGTGAAGTTAGTTATAAAATAGTTTCTGTATTTCATATTAAACATCAGTTTGTTTTTAAGTAGAGAAAACACATTGTATCCAAAACAGTGCTGTTTTTTTAAAAATTAATCTCAACTGAAATGTTGCTGTTGTTGTTAGGTGCCCTCCAGCTGGCTCCGACTCATAATGACCTTATGTATAACAGAATGAAACATTACCTGGGTCTGTGCCATTTCACAATAGTAGATAGGTTTCGCCCATTGTTGCAGCCACTGTGTCAGTTCATCTCATTGAGGATCATCCTCTTTTTTGCTGACGCTATAATTCACCAGGAGCCCTGGTGGTGCAGTGGTTAAGCACTTGGCTGCTAACCAAAAGGTCAGTGGTTGGAACCCACCAGCCACTCCATGGGAGAAAGATGTGGCAGTCTACTTCTGTAAAGATTTACAGCCTTGGAAACCCTATGGGGCAGTTCTACTCTATCCTATAGGGTCACTCTGAGTCGGAGAAAACTCAACAGCAATGTTTTTTTTTTTTTTGGGGGGGGGGTTTGGTATACTTTACCAAGCATGATCTCCTTCTCCAGGTGTTGACCCTCCTGATAACATGTCCAAAGTAAGCAAGACGAAGTCTTGCCATCCTACCTTCTAAGGAGCGTTCTGGCTGTACTTCCTCCAAGAGAGATTTTTTTTAATATATATAATTTATTTTATTTTTGTTGTTGTTGAAATTATACACAGCAGAACATACACCAATTCAACAATTGTACATGTACAATTCAGTGACACTGATTACAGTCTTCAAGTTGTGCAACCATTCTCACTCTCCTTTCCAAGTTGTTCCTCTCTCATTAACATAAATTTACTGCGCCCTAAGCTTCCTGTCTACATTTTGAATTTTTGAGTTGCTGTTGTCAATTTGATCCCATATAGACAGATCTTAAAAGAGCACAACACTCAAGTAAAACATTCTTTACTAGTTAAGCTGAACTATTTGTCATGGACTGAATTGTGTCCCCCAGAAATATCTGTCAACTTGGCTAGGTCATGATTCCCTGTATTGTATGATTGTCTACCATTTTATCATCTGACGTGATTTCCCTATGTGTTGTAAATGCTATCACTATGATGTAATAAGATGGATTAGCAGCAGTTATATTATGAGGTCTATAAGATTAGGTAGTGTCTTAAACCAATCTGTTTTGAGATATAAAAGAGAGAAGCGAGCAGAGAGACATGGGATCCTTGTACCACCAAGAAAGCAGTGCCAGGAGCAGAGTGCATCCTTTGGACTGAGGTTCCTGCGCAGAGAAACTCCCAGACCAAGGGAAGATTGATGAGACGGACCTTCCTCCAGAGCCAGCAGAGAAAGCGTTCTCCTGGAGCTGACACCTTGAATTTAGACTTGCAGCTTACTGGACTGTGAGAGAATAAACTTCTCTTTGTTAAAGCCATCCACTTGTGGTATTTCTGTTATAGCAGCACTAGATGACTAAGACACTATTGTTTTGGATTTGGTTCCTTTGTTTGAATGTTTAGGGTCATGGTTTTATGGCACATCCCAGTTAATTGGCTTAATATTCTGTTTAGTGCATCTGTCTGTTCTACCTCCTAGTTCCTTGTGTACTGCTTGAGGTCTTAAAAGCTTGCAAGTGCCATCCAAGGCACAACAATTGGTCTTTGCCTGGAGCAACAGAGGAAGGAGAATCAGGAATAGGAGAAGGAAATGGAATATGTGGCTAATTGCCTCCATGAACAACTTCCCCTTTGCCATGAGATCAGAAGAACTGGATAGTGCCCAGCTACCACTACTGAATATTTTGCTCTAAGATTCTACAGAAGAATTCTGATCAAAAGGGGAAAAATACAGAATTCAAATTTTCATGGAATCTAGATATTCTAGAGCCATGGAAGCTGGATGAACCCCGGAAACTATTGCCCTGAGGTAATCTTTAAACCTTAAACCAAAAATATCCCCTGAAGTCTTCTTAAAACCTCCAAGACAAATGTGTTCATTCTTTCAGTATTTTTCACAAACACCATAATTTCCACTTCTGACATGTTGTTGATCTAAACATTTTTGAGAGTATCTTCCATTACAGAATATTTAACTCCTGGTTATAGCACACCTTGGAAACATTAATGGTTTTGCAAATGATAGGGGAAGTCTCTTAGGATAACCCCCGAAATACAAAAACAAAACAGTAAAGTTGGGGATAGAGCCTTGTGCCTTCAGCTTGGTTATTCAAATGTGTGGATTTGCCCTGAGGGTAGATTCCATAAACCTTGGGATAAAGTGGGATGGAGGGAGGGGTGAGAATGGAAGACCTGAACCTGACACTTAGCCTGGAGGCTCAAGGTGGGCTAAAGTGTTCCTAGATTTTTTGTGTTCCACATTAGTGGAATCTTCTAGTGCATAGCAAAAGCAAAAACATAAACACATTCTATTGGGAGGAAGCCTCTATTTTACATCCTTAGGACTCTCAGAAATTAAGATAATGCAATGAACTAATTATCAAAGATCACACTATGAGAGAGTCAACAGAAACAACAAACAACAGATATTTGCTACAGTACTGAATATATTGGAATACATCATAGATACCTATATATGTATATACATATATATACATAATGTTTAAAGAAATACTGATGAAATCAGAAAGATCACAACCAATTATGTGTATAATGTTTAAAGAAATAATGATACAATCACCAAGTTAGTTAGCAATAAGAAATTTTCAGTACTAAGTTGGTAGATTAGAAAATAATTTGATCCTTGAGAAATAAAATATAATTGTTTCAATAAAAGTCAATAGATGGATCAAACAGCAGCTGAAAATAGATCTAGCGAGCTGGAAAACATATCCAAAGATATTACTAATAATGCACCATAGAGAAGGGAGACGATATGGGGAATAGAATAAAGTCTAACAGATATCTAAATAAATACAATGGAGGAGAGACAATAGTTGAAGGGATATTGGTTGCAATTTTTCCCAGAATTCTGAAAACATGAATTCACAGAATCAAAATAACCAACACATCCTGAGCAGAACAAATAATAAGAAATCCATGCCTAGACTCATCAGAGTGAAACTTAAGAGAAAATAACTATCAGTCCAGGAATACGTACCCAGCAAATAATCTTTCAAGAATGAGGGTATAAAAACATTTTTGAGGATGAAATAAATCATTTATAGATAAAAGCCACTAAGTTTTTCACAAAAGAGATCTGCACTAAAGAAAGAATATTATCTTAGAAATATCATCTGAGATGCAAGAAAAAAATAATGACCAAATGAAATGGTAATCATCTGTGTAACTGCAAATAAACACAGTCTGAATATACTACTACTACTGACAATAATAATGTTTAATTTATGTGGCATTCTTAAAGGGGTAGAATTAAAATACTGGAAAATGTAAGCCAGGAGAGAAGTGATGAAAGTTAAAGTAATATAATATCTTATATTGTTCAGGAGGTATGTAAACATATTATTTAAATTAGACTTTATTGAATTAAATGTGCATGAGAAAATTTCAAGTATACCAACTAAAGGAAAAGGAGTAAAATGTATTATTTCCAAATCAGTATAGAGGGAAGAGAAAGCAAAAAGGCTCAATTTATAAAAAGCAAGAAAGGGGAAAAATGTAGCATAGACAAACTGGACAAATAGAAATTATAAAGTAAGATTTTTGGAAATAAGTACAACTATGTCAATAATCACAATAAAAATAACAGACCAACCTCTAAACTTGACAGTTAAAAATCAGATGGCATATTGTGTCAAAAATAAAGTCCAGTCATATTTTCTTTTTTAAAATTTTATTACAAGACTGAATTCTTTATTGGAGATCTTGGTTTCAGCTGGACAAAAGTATCTTACATGAAATAAAGCTATTGTTCTGGGTAGAATCATGGGAATTCATAATTGGCTCATTTTTATCACTGTTGCTCAGTTAGTTTACTACTATAATGTCTGAGGTTATACAATTAGCGTGGGAGGGTGCTCAGCAGGATTTTGGTCAAAGGGTAGATTTTACCTGTTTGAAATGTTGCAATGTTGGCAAATTGCTTGTAATTTTGCTTTTGTGATAGATTCTGATGCATGTTCTATGCTCGAATAGTTTCTCCCCATAATGTATTAGCACATTTTTAAAACATTACACACTGCATTCAGCTGTTTAAAATGGCTATTCAAATTTATATTTAAGGCAAAGTTTGGCAGTTTCTAGGTATACACTCAAGAAAATTGAAAACGAATGCTTACACAAAAATTTGTACAAATGTTCATAGTAGCACTACTCACAATAGCTAAAAAGTACAAACAACACAAATCTCCCATCCATTGATGGAAACAAAACGTCTCATATCTATATAATGAGATATTAGTAATCAAAAGGAATGAGGTACTGATACATATTAGAACATGGGAAGAACCCTGGAAATATATTAAGTTTAAGAAGCCAGACACAAAGGTCACATATCCAGAATAAGTATATATAGAGACAGAAGCAGATTAGTGATTGCAAGGGAATGGGGGAGGGGCGAACTGGGAATTCTTTTGGGAGTGAAATGCGGTTAAAATAGTCTCAAAATAGAATTTGTCTCAGAAAGTTTTAGTTATTCTAAACAGATTGCTCAGATGCTTTCCTAAAAAAGTACAGTCATATGTTCTTTACCAAAGATCCTCCTCCCTACAACAGCACAAAATAAAAGTAGTAGTATGAAAAAAATAGGCTAGGTAACTGCTAAGCATAACAAAACTGGGGTGGCTATACTGATATCAGACACAATAGACATGAAAACAAAACGCAAATGAGATATATAGGATTACTACATAATGATGAAAAAATTCAGTTCACCGGGAAGATATAATATTTCCAAACTTGAATATACTTAACAGTCACATGAATCAAACATGTACAGAACTCCAGGCAGAGAGAAAGAGAAAGGGAACTTGTTGATTGAGAGAAACTTAAGAGATTTATCAACCAATTATAATATATAGACTTCATCTTGATCCTGATTTGAATTAATAAACTGCAACAAAAAAAGATTATATTAAAAAATTATAGTTACGTTTTTTAGATGATATAATGGTATTATGGTTATGTCTAAAAAGAGGGATCCTAATCTTTTAGGGTTACATACTAAAATATTTATGGATGAAATGCTTTTTTGTTAGATTTGCTTTGAAATAATCCAGGGAGAGAGAAAAAAGGAGGAATATAGTTGAAACAAGATCAGGTCAAACAAGATTGACCATGAGGTGATGATTGTTGAAGTTGGGAAATGAGCACATGGAGGCTTATTATACTATATTGTCTCCCTATCGTATATGTTTGAAAATTTCTCTAATATTAAAAAAAACATGATAGCTGGGAGGAGCTAGGGAGATAGGATAGAGAGGAGCATATATGTAGATTTAATGCTATTGGTAGTGTTCTAGATCTTGGGTTTGGTGGCATGTTTATGGATAGGCATTATATTATGCTTTATAACATATGTTACATACATTCTTTACTTATCGTCTTAGTTTGGGTTCTCTAGAGGAGCAAAACCAGTGAGATGTATTTGTATATACATATATACAGAGGGTGGGGGGAGAGAGAGAGTCACTTCGAGAAAATGGCTCTTGCTGTTGTAGGGGCCGGAAAGTCCTAAATTCGTAGGTCAGGTGGCAGGCTGGAAACCTCTGCTGGCTCATGGGATTGTAGGGGCTGGCAAATCCAAAAGCTGCAGGTCAAGCAGCAGCAGACTGGAGACTTCTGCAGGCTTATGTCCCAATATCTGCAGGTGGGGTAATAGAAGAGTGCAGGGTTGAGCGAGAAAGAGAGCTCTGCCAGAACATCCATTTATATTCTGGAGGCAAACCACACTCCCAAGAAAACTCCCCTTTCAACTGATTGATTGATCACACCACATCACATCATATCATGCAAAGTGATTACATTACATTACAGAATAGCAACTAGTCCAGTGTCTGCCAAACCACAGAGAATCATAGCCTAGCCAAGTGTAAACATAAAATTATCCATCACATTTATTATTTATTTCTAAAGATAATTTTAAAAAAATACATCCTGACAACTTTCTATTTAAAATTTTCAAATATTAAAAAAAAGTTTAAAGAATGATACAAAGCCACTCATATACCTTCCACTAGATTCAATAATTAACATGTTGCCACATTTTAAAATATTTCTTAATCTGTATGCAAGTATAAATTTATTTTCATTTGTAGGCATATATTCACTCCTGTATATTTCATCATACAAGTTCTAAGAATAATAATGTTCTACATAATCAAAATTCCATAACACCCAGAAAACTTAAAAATAATTTTATAATTTAATATCCAGCCCATATTCAATTTCTCCCAATTGTCTCTAAATATCTTTTATAAATGTGTATTTGAATGTACTGATTTTGACATGTTGAATTTGAATGTCTTTTAATCTAGAACAATCCTTGACACCATTTCTTATGACACAGACATTTTGAAGAGTCCAGGCCAGTTGTCTTATAGTATGTCCTACATCCTGATTGTTTCTTATGATGTCATTTACCTGTTCCTTTATTCCCTGAATTTCTTGTGGACTGGAATTTAGGTGTAGACTTGATTAAAATCAGATTAAACATACTTATCAACAATACTTCATTCACAACACAGGCAATGCTGTGACTTCACATCTTATCAGGAAACATATAATGTCTGGTTGTTCCACTAATAGTGATATTCAGTAAGATCAAGTTCAGATGGTGACTTCCAGATCTGTACATTGCAAAGGTGCATTTTACTCTTTGGAATTAATAACTTAGCTTAGAGATGACATTTGGGCACTATGAGAATATCCTGTTCTGCAAAGGCCTTCTACCCAATGGTTTTAGCAGTCATTTACTAGATATTACAAAATCATGATTTTTTAAATTCTGCAATGTTGCTGCTAGTTGTCACTGAGTCAATTCCTACTCATGGCAATCCCATATGTTCAGAGTAGGCCTGCCCTCTAAGGTTTTCAAGGCTGTGACATTTCAAAGTAGATCACCAGGCCTGTTTTCTGAGGCATCTTTAGGTGGATTCAAACTGCCAACCTTCTGGCTAGTAGTTGAGCGCTTAACCCGTTGTGACACCCAGGAACTCCAATTCTAAGTCTTTTTTTAAAAAATATTTTAAAGACTTGCATCAGAGTGCTAGAGTTTTAGCTCACAGGACTAAGCTAAATTTAACATGATTATCATTTGTTATTATTATTACATAGTTAGGTTGACTTAAACAATTTTTCCTTTAATGTAGTTTTCTAAGTTATAGAACTCATTGTCACACCCCGTTCCTACCAAATTTCTCACATATTACTGGGCATTTTCTCAGGAAACCCAACCCTCTACTCTTGAATTGCAGACGCTATGAAACACTGAGCAGCTTGTTGAATGGTGTTTTCACGTAGCTGTTGCAGTGCAAACTAAAGTGATCCTAAGCAATGTGTTCTCAGGATCGCTCTTTCCCAGAATTAATCTCCATAACCATGTTCTGCATTTTTTGGAAGTTGAGGTCATGATCAACTTTTCACTATTTTAAATAGTGAATAGCATTGACTCTAGATCTTTCCGAGAGTTTTTTAATCCTTAGGGTAAATTCTTAAAAGTGAAATTACTTGGTCCCAGCTATAAACCTTTTTTAAGGCTTATGTTCTGAATTTCTGGATAGCTTTCCAGAAGGATTGTACCAAGTTCCACTGACACCAGCTGTGTTTGAAAGCGTTTGCTTAAATATCATACTCATTAACGCTGATCAATATAATTTAAAAGAAAAAAAAACTTTTCTAAATATCATAGGAAAATATTGTATTTGCACTTATTTACTTTTTTACATTTTAATTAGGCGTTTTAATTTTTTCTGTAAATTGTGTTGGTCATGCCTTTGCCGATTTTTTTTTTTTTTAACTGCAGTTTCAGCATTTTCTTAATGGCTATAAATCAGGTTATATTTACTGAAAATTATTTTTTACAATTTGACTTTTGAAGAAGGTTCTTTTATTAAAGTTACCATGGTCCTGGCAGGATTAGAGAGACACTACAAAATGTGGTTTGTGTTTCTATTCCCCTTGTTTCCAGAAAGTGTATTTCTAACACATGCATGTGAGAATCAAGTTAAATATGCTTTAATCAATCTCATTTCTAAGTGGAAATATGATTTTAATAGATAATTAAAATCTTAAAATATTTGTATAAATATTTTAAAATAATATTAAAATTATTTTTAATAAATATTTCAGAATCTGAATGTATTTACTAAGTGTGTCCATAGCACAGCATTGTACAGGGAGCAGGTTCTAAAACTAGTCTTCAGTTTCAAATTTTCCTTACGTTATTTTTTTATGATATGGTCATGCCATCAGTTCCCAGAGTCAAAAAATACATGGAGATACTGTAGAAATTTTAAAATTACAATTCTTTTAGGCTGATTTTTAAATTGAATTACTTTTAATTTAAAGATTCCTCATTAACCACATTTTTCTCATTCTGACAGCTTTGCTACTTTGAACCTCTCCCTTCCTTGTACATTCCTCAAAGATAAGAATGCCAGTAATGCTCAACCCAGGTTATCAATTGTATTAAATGATATTGCTGTACAGTGTAACCAAATGTCAGCGTCTTTTCATTTTCTGTAGTGAATTCATCTTACGGTCATTTAACCAATGTTCATCTCTACTTTGAGGGGTACGCTGCACATGCAAGTTGCCTTAAAGGCTATTTCCAGATTCCAAGTACTCACCAGAGTACTGGGATGAGAATTCCACCCAGTGGTACCAACCACAGCCATTTACCTGAGCAAGTCGCGCACATGAGACATACACAGTGTTGGCAATAGTGAAAGTTGTTTCAGTACTCACAGACAACAGATAGTGTACAACAGGAAAAGTTCCATCACGAGCGGTCCTCCCTGACTCAAAACCTGTCCAGGCGGGGTGGAAAACTTCTACAGGTGCCCCCTCTCTTTGCACCATGGACAAAGGACCCCAAGGATCTTCCCCACCTGGTTTTATATTCCAGGGGTTGTGTATTTAACTGCACAAAGTGCAATGCAAGTTTTCCCAACTGATCACCCAAAGAGGGGGGTAATCAGACCTGGAGGTGCCACCCTGGAATAGTTAACCTGAAATTGTATCTCTGTAGTCCTGCTGCTTATTTAGATAAACCATTAGGCTTCAGAGGGGAAGGTGCAATGGTTTGTTCCAAAGCCTCAAGATGCTGGGGTGGGGGGAAGGAATGGGGAGTAATTGATTATAGTTGTTTGGGCCAACTGAAGAACTGACCCGTTTAAGGAGTAAACATGAATCTAAGGGTTGAGACATCTAAATCGCAATTGTTACCAAAAATATAACCTGACGAGTTGTCATTACAGTGACATGACTTCCAGTGATACGGGATATTGCTTATGGTATTTATCAATGGTACTTTGCTTTATTTTGCATGTATTTTTGTATCTGGCAAATTCTACGAACATTGTAAATCTCAGAGGGCAGGGACTGAGTCTTTCTTATTACTCCATCTGCACAAAGAGTTTTGATGTGAATATTTGTTTTAGGAGATTTAGTTGAATCATCCTGTTTAAATTTGTGTTATGGGAAAATAACTATCAACTCTACCTACTTAAAAAAAAAAAAAGCACTATAATTCTTTTAACATGTAGTTTAAATTCTCCGTACCATAAATTCCGTCTGCCGCATGGAAGTAAGAATAATTGTTTTCTATGATTTTATAGTAACCCTTCTCATACTTGAAAATATGAGTCAATCCCTCTTCAAGTTTTTTTACCTCAGGTAGTATAAATTCAACTCATTTACTCACACCATTTACTACCAAACTTTATATCTGCTCTGTGTAATGAACTTCCCTGAATTTTCCATGCAAAACTTTACAAAAGTTCTAACAAATGCATAGTGGTTTGTACAGTAAGTCATTTGTATACTTTTGGAATCCTGAGGTCAATGGAATCACAAAAACAAGGGCAAACGTAGGATAACTATCCCATCCCTGTTTTAAAAAAGAAAAAAAAACCCAGCAGAAGGCTTGTTTAATATGGTCTCTTTTTTGGTAGTTATGTGAGCCTCATAGAGAGAGATGTTTTTACTCCCCTGGTGCACTGATAAATTAGCCAGAAAGTAAATTCCAATTCAAGTCTCATGAAATAAATGGAATTTTCTGCCAAATTAGTTTTGAAGGACAGACTTAGCCAATGGGCTGTGTTTAATGTATATACCAAAAAAACCACCATTGCTGCTGCATTAATTTTGACTCACACTGACACTATATGACAGAGTAGAACTGCCCCATAGGGTTTCCAAGGCTGTAAATCTTTATGGAAACAGACTGCCACATCTTTCTCCTGTGGAGTACATGGTGGACCTTTTGGTTAGCAGCTGAGGTCGTAACCACTAAGCCACCAGGGATCCTTAAGGTATATGTAGACGCTGAAATTGACTCACTGAACCATGTGCTTAAAGTGTAATCTTAAAATTGGCTTTAGATAGATTAGCATTGATCCAAATATATTCTTTTCCTGGGCCTGTGTTATGACCACTCACAGGCTGTGTGACCTAACCAGCAGTGCGTGTCCAAACAACAGAGTCCAGCTGGTTTATCTTTATGGCCATTGAAATAGTGACTATGACCTCATTAGTCCCACCCAAGCTCTAATAAACTACCCCAGAATAACTGACTGAAGATAAAATCTTCTACTTGACCTTCGAATGTTTTCTCTCTCACATTGCATAAGTGAATAAAAAATATATTTCCAGCCCGTTGACTTTATCCTTGACATTATTGTAGCAACCCTGTTTCCTCTTAGTGAGGGCTAATCATTGCAGCCAAGTTTACCCAGGACGTGAAGAACTCTGAATCAACTGGTAGCAATTTGGTAAAATTGTGTTTGTAATCACTGTGTGAGACTGCAGTATACAGAACATTCAACTCACAAATGGCTTAAATATATAGAGGTCGATGTGTCTCACTCAAAAAATTGTCCATGGGTAGATGATAAGCTGGTGTTACAGCTCAGCATTTTCCCTTTCTCTTTCTGCTCTGCCATGCTTACTATATCCTTTTTCATTCACATGCTTGGTAACTTATGGTAGCCTGATGGTAGTTACATGGTAAGCCCCATATTCACATGCCACTCATGAAGCAGGAGGAAGGAGTCAGCACCAAGAGTCATCGTCATCTTCTTCTCCTCTTCCTCCTCCTCCTTCAGTTCCTTATTATGGAAAATTTCAAACAGATAACAAAAATAGGGGTAACAATATTATGAATTCCCACGTATTCTTCACTTAAATTCAACAACTATCAACATTTTGCCAATCCAGTTTATCTATCTCCTTGTTTTAACTGGCGTATTTTAAAACAAACCCCACACATAATATAATTTCACCCATAAATATTTTAGAATGGATTTCTGACCTTCGTAAATAACCACAATTCCATTATATCACAAAAATTAATTATAATTCTTTTTAAATTTTATTGTTTTATGTGAAAATTTACAGTGCATATTATTTTCTCATTCAAAAATTTTATACACAAATTGTTTTGTGACATTGGTTGCAATCCCCTCAATGTGTCAGCCCTCTCTCCCTTTCCCTTTCCACCCTGCGTTCTCCATTTCCTTTCGTCCAGTTTTCCTGTCCCTTCCTGCCTTCTCGTCTCTGCATTTAGGTAGGTGTTGCCCATTTGGTCTTGTATACTTGATTGAACTACGAAGCACGTTCCTCACATGTGTTGTTGTTTGTTTTATAGGCCAGTCTAATCTTTGGCTGAAAGGTTGACTTCAGGAGTGGCTTCAGTTCTGAGTTAGCAGTGTGTCTGGGCACCATAGTCTAGGGGGCTCCGCCAGTCTCTGTCAGACCAATAAGTCTGTTTTTTTTTTTTTTTTTATGAATTTGGATTTTGTTCTACATTTCCCCCCACCTCTGTTCAGGACTCCCTATTATGATCCCTGTCAGAGCCATTGGCAGTGGTAGCCAGGAACTATCTAGTTCTTCTGGGCTCAGGCTGGTGAAGGCTGTGGTAGATGTGGTCCACTAGTTCTTTGGACTAGTATTTTCCTTGTGTCTTTGGTTTTCTTCATTCTCTTTTGCTCTGGACAGGATGGAACAAATAGATGTATTTTAGATGGCCACTCGAAAGCTTTTAAGACCCCAGACGCTACTCACCAAAGTAGGATGTAGAACATTTTCTTTATGAGCTATGTCATGCCAATTGACCTAGATGTCCTCTGAGACCATGGTTCCCAGGCCTCAGCCCCAGCTACTCAGTCCCTCAAAGTGTTTGGATGTGTGTAGGAAGCTTCTGTGACTTTACCTTGGCCAGGTTGTGCTGCCTTCCCCTGTACTGTGTGTTGTCTTTACCTTTTCCAAAGTTTACACTTGTCTACTATCTAGTTAGCGATTTTCCTTACCCACCCTTCCCCTCCTTCGTAACCATCAAAGATTGTTTTTTTCTGTGTGTAAACCTTGTCTTGAGTTTTTACAATAGTGGTTTCATAGAGTATTTGTCCTTTTGTGATTGACTTATTTCACTCAGCATAATGCCCTCCAGATTCATCCATATTATGAGATATTTCATAGATTCATCATTGTTTTTTTATTGTCACGTAGGATTCCATTGTGTGTATGTACCATAATTTGTTTATCCATTCATCTGTTGATGGACACTTAGTTGTTTCCATCTTTTTGCTATTGTGACTAATGCTGCAATGAACATGGGTGTGCATATGTCTATTCGTGTGACAGTTTTTATTTCTCTAGGATATATTAGTAGATGTGGGATTGCTGGATCATATGGTATGTCTATTTCTAGCTTTTTAAGGAGGTGCCATGTCATTTTCTATAGTGGTTGTACCATTATACAGTCCCACCAGCAGTGCATAAGAGTTCCAATCTCCCCATAACCTCTCAACATTTGTTATTTTCTGTTTTTTTGATCAGTGCCAATAATGTCAGGGTGAGATGGTATCTTACTGTAGTTTTGACTTGCATTTCTGTAATGGCTAATGATCAGAAGCATTTCCTCATGTGTCTGTTAGCTACCTGAATGTCTTCTTTGGAAAAGTGCCTTGTTCATATCCTTTGCCCATTTTTTATTTGGGTTATTTGTTTCTTTGCTATTGAGGTGTTGAAGTATTCTGTAGATTTTAGAGATTAGACCCTTGTGGGATATTTTGTAGCCAAAATTTTTTTCCCAGCCTGTAGCTTCTGTTTTTCCTCTTTTGGTGAAGTCTTTTGATAAGCATAAGTATTTAATTTTTAGGCGCTCTCAGTTGTCTAGTTTATCTTCTGGTGTTTGTGCATTGTTAGTTATGGTTTTTATTCTCTTTATGCCGTGTAGTAGGGTCCCTAGCATTGTCCCTATTTTTTCTTCCATGATCTTTATCATTTTAGGTGTTATATTTAGATCTTTGATCCATTTTGAGTTAGTTTTTGTGTATGGTGTGAGGTATGGGTCCTGTTTCAGTTTTTTACAGGTGGACATCCAGTTCTGCCAACACCATTTGTTGAAAAGACTGTCTTTTCCTCATTTAATGGACTTTGGGCCTTTATAGTCAGCTGACCAAAGGTGATGGATTTACGTCTGAGTTCTCAATTCTGTTCCATTGGTCTATATGTCTGTCATTGTAAAAATAATTTCTTATTGCCACCTTATATCCAGATCATTGCCCAAATTGTCTCAAAACTTTTTGAATTAGGATCCAAATAAAGTTGATTGCTAAGTCTCCTAGGTCCCTTTAAATTTAATTTAGACCTCTTCTTATTTTTAGATCATTTATTTGTTGGGGAAAAAAGAAAACTGAGCTATTTTTCAAAAAGAATTTCCCACATTCTGGATTTGGCTAATTTGATTCCTTATGGCGTATATTCACTTGTTTCTCTACCCTCCATATTTCCTGTAAATGAATAGTTAAATCTAGAGACTTGACTAACTTCAGGTTCATTTTTTGGGTCAAGGGAATTTCATAAGTGGTGCTAATCCTATTGTATCACATCAGGAGATATATACTGGCAGATGTTCCCATTTTTGGATGCCAGAATCAGTGAGTTCATGTATAATCGGCCTGATCCATCCATTGTAAATTTCATTGACATTTAACCTAATTGCTTCTGTACTTATTGATGATCACTGCTTAGATCTTTTATTTTATCTGGGATTGAAAAAAATTGTGATTTTCTAATCCTCCATTTTCTTCTGTATTTATTAACTAAAATTCTTCTATAAAGAAGAACTTTTCCTTATCAATTATTTGTTTACCCGGAAAAAGAGTTCATACAATAAAGAGAATAAATGTTTTATTTGCCTTTTATTTATCTATTTCTCATGGTAATGAGCTGTGTCCTAGCTACCTCCATTGGTAAGTAGTGAGACGATTTCTTCTAGCATCATCATGCATGAACTGATTTTATATACCTATTGTATATTAATAATTGGAGTCATTCTTTTTCATTCTCAAATTATCCCATCTTTGGCCAGTGGAGGACCATCCACGTTGGCTCCTGTGTCCTTTTAGCACCCCATTAGTCTTTGATAGATTCCTTGCTTCCTGGCACAGTAGGATATTCTAAGCTCATTTTCTACATTTCTTAACTCAGCTCTAATATTGGACATTTCCCTAAGATGTCCTAGTTCACTTTAGAGGGCAATAGGGAGCTTGTTGCTACTGGACTGGCCCTTGTTCTTGGGCTTTTTCAGTGGATAATACAGTTAGGAAGTGTGTGTGTGTGTGTGTGTGTGTATGTGTGTGTGTGTGTGTGTGCTTGAAAGAAAAAAATACGTCATGAATCCAAATTGATATTTCCAATATAATTTTAAGATTACTTGATTTTTATTTAATATCTTATATTTGTATCTCTTTTTTCTCATGGTGACAATCCTGGTTCTTCACAAAATTAGCATAATTACTTTTTAAAAAAAACTTTATTACTTCTGGTAATAAAACTACTGAATGCAGTTTAAGATTTCTTTGCCTTTTTTTATCCTTATGTCTAATTCCATCTGTAAATTAAGCTCATATTTGTTCGTCCTCAGTCAACTGTTTAAAGGGAGCACACCATGAGATCACATATGTGGGTTAATGAGTGACAGGCAATGAGGCAGGAGTAGGCACATTAGGAGTATGTGCTACCTGCCCTTACAGAATATATGTCTTTCATGACCTTTACAGAGATCCTGTCCCATTTTTACCACTTTAACTTGATAACGTAGAGTTACTGGGCATGCTCAACTGTGTTGCTACATGAATCAGTAACATCTAATTCATGCAAGGCAGCTCAGATTGCACGATCACCAAGTGCCCAGGGGTGAGGAGTTTAGTTCCTACATAGGTCCAGTGGCAAGTCAAGATCTGTTTCTTAAAAGGAGATGTTATTTTCTAATGGTGTTCTTAAAATCTTCTACTGTAGTTCTTCTATTAGGACATGCCTCCATATCCATATAGCACACTTACATGCCTCAGGCACTTTAAGCATCAATTGGGTGTGGTGGACTAAGGGAACCAATTGGACAGCTCTCTCTAGCTCTGAGTTTAATTCATAACTGTTGGATTACATAGTAAATTACCTGGAAAATCATTCCTCAGTGTACTGTATTTGCCTCCAAAACCAGAGTCTCACCAAGCTTTGTCTTCCTTTCTTAGTGTTAGAGGATGCAAGGTGCACCTTGTTCTGTCAGTTTGAAGGAAATATTTTGACTTATCCAGACAGACCAGGACCCCTAGAATGTACTAAAATAACAGTATCCTATATTTTTGTGGGTTTTATGTATCATAATGAGACATCTATGGCACCTGATATTTTATGTCCAATCAGAGTGATTTCATCAGTGTAGTAAATGATATCCGTAAGAGCTATGGAACGCTCAAGGTACCTATCAAAAACAGCCCACAGAGCTGGGCTGTTTTCTTAGCCACTGTCATTCTTTGAGACCTATTCATCTTTGACACTATATCAGATAATTAAATAGGAATGTTATTGGGATCAATAGCTCTGCATTGTTCAAGTGTTTGACGGTGTCATGTGTGATTAAACCAGGGTTATGGAATTGCTTTTGAGTTACTATGTTGGTGCAAAGGGGGAGCTCTAAGGTTTCTTACTTGGCCCTTCCTACCATAATAATTCTCATTTCTAGGTCGAGAATTCAATATGGGAATTCTGCCAGATGTTGAGTATACTTATTTTAACTTATTTATATTATATATAATAATTATAATATGGATTATACTTATTTATTGTGGAACCAGGGAAAAACTACTGATTGATTTTCAGTCCCATTGGGCCCACTTAAATCCTCAGGAATTAGCATTAGTTTAGAGCTAGAGACCAGTAATTCTCAAAATATCTGGGTATTTCCTTTTTCCCAGTGCACTGTTCAATGGCCATCTGTCCATTTGAGAAAGGCTGATGGAAAGATTTGAGATATATCCTTGTGGTGTATTAATTGGGATTAGTACAGGCTTCATAGAAGAGATGGGTATATACTATTTACCCAAATAAGCCACATAAGCCCTGAATTTATTTCTTGCTCATGCAAAAGAAGACTGGTAATGCACAGATGAAGAACAGCTCCATGCTATCATCAGCAACCCAGGCTTCTATCTTTTCTGCCACCTTTGGCATCTCAGCTTCATTTAGTGTGGGCCATCATTCAAACTACGTGTTACTCAACCAATTAAAGCAAACAATGAGAACCACTCCAAGCTGCTTGAGTTTTCACAATGAATCCAGAATATCTGGTAAGCACACCCACATCCACAAATTAAGCTTGACTGAAATTATGTCCTTTTCTCTTTGGCCTTGCAAACTCAGAATCTGTTTACATCTATATTCCCCAGATTTTTGTCAACAATGATTGGTATGTACGCTTTATTCTCTAAAGTGTGACTTTTAAGTTGTTCCTCTGAGGAATCCTGGGATTTGACTCTAGGTACAAGTCTGGAGACAGTGGGATAACGTGAGGTCCTGGGGAGATTGAATTTTTCCTTCAAGTTAACTCCTTTATACAGGGTTGTTTCCGGTCTTCATCAGACAGAAGAGGTGAGGATGCACCAACTGAGATGAAGGAAGTTCAGTGTGGGCTTCTTAGTTTGAAGCCAAGACCTCTGAATTCTCTCATTGTGTTAGTTATCTAGTATTGCTATAACAGAAATACCATAGTCGGGTGACTTTAACAAACAGAAATTTATTTCCTCACAGTTTAGGAGGCTAGAAGTCTGAATTCAGGGTGTCGGCTCTAGGAGAAGAAATCTGAATTCAGGGCAGTGTCTCTAGGGAAGGCTTTCTCTCTCTGGCGGCTCTGGAGGAAGTTTCTTGTCTCCTTTGAGCTTCTGCTCCCGGGAGATCTTCATGTGGGTTGGCATCTCTCTTCCCCCATCTCTGCTTGCTTCTCTCTGTCTAATCTGCTCTTAACATAACAAAGAAAACCCATTCCCAAATGGGATTATACCACAGATATGTTGTTGTTATCGTTAGGTGCTGTCAAGTTGGTTCCAACTCATAGCAACCCTATGTACAACAGAACGAAACACTGCCCAGTCCTGGCGCATCTCACAGTTGCTTCCACGCTTGAGCCCATCATTGCAGCCATTGTGTCAATCCATCTCATTGAAGGTCTTCCTCTTTTTCACTGACCCTCTATTTTACCAAGTATGATGTCCTTCTCCATAATAACTGGTCCCTCTTTATAACATGTCCAAAGTATGTGAGGCAAAGTCTCGCCATCCTCACTTCTAAGCAGCAGTCTGGCTGTACTTCTTCTAAGACAGATTTGTTCATTCTTCTGGCAGTCCATGGTATAGTCAATATCCTTCACCAACACCATAATTCAAATGCATCAATTCTTCTTCAGTCTTCCTTATTCATGGTCTAGCTTTTGCATGCATATGAGGAGATAGAAAACACCATGGCTTGGGTCAGGCACACCTTAGTCCTCAAAGTGTCATCTTTGCTTTTCAACACTTTAAAGAGATCTTTTGTAGCAGATTTGCCCAGTGCAATGTGTCATTTACTTTTTTGACTGCTGCTTCCATGGGCATTGATTGTGGATCCAAGTAAAATGAAATCCTTGACAACTTCAATCTTTTCCCCATTTATCTTGATGTTGCTTATTGGTCCATGTTATGGATTGCATTGTGTCCCCCCAAAATGTGTGTCAACTTGACTAGGCCATGATTCCCAGTATTGTGTGTCTGTCCACCATTTTGCCATCTAATGTGATTTTCCTATGTGTTGTAAATCCTACCTCTATGTTTTTAATGAGGCAGGATTAGAGGCAGTTATGTTAATGAGGCAGGATTCAATCTACAAGATTAGGTTGTATCTTGAGTCAATCTCTTTTGAGATATAAAAGAGAGAAGCAAGCAGAGAGACACAAGGACCTCATTATCACCAAGCAAAAAGAGCCAGGAGTGTGCGTCCATTGGACCTGGGGTCCCTGCACTGAGAAGCTCCTAGTCCAGGGGAAGATTGATGACAAGGACATTTCCCCAGAGCCAACAGAGAGAGAAAGGCTTCCCTGAAGCAAGCACCCTGAATTCTGACTTCTAGCCTCCAAGACGGTGAGAGAATAAATTTCTCTTTGTCAAAGCCATCCACTTGTGGTATTTCTGTTATAGCAGCACTATATAACTAAGACAGTTCAGTTGTGAGAATTTTTTTTTTTTTTTTTTTTATGTTGAGGTATAATCCATACGGAAGGCTGTAGTCTTTGATCTTCATCAGTAAGTGCTTTCAGCAAGAAAGGTTGTGTCATCTGTATATCAAAGGTTGTTAATGAGTCTCCCTCCAAGTCTGATGCCCTGTTCTTCACATAGTGCAGCTTCTCAGATTACTTCCTCAGCATGCATATTGAACAAGTATGGTGAAAGGATACAACCCTGACGCACACCTTTCCTGATTTTAAACCACGTAGTATCCCCTTGTTCTGTTCAAACGACTGCCTCTTGGTGTATGTACAGGTTCCACATGAGCACATTTAAGTGTTCTGGAATTCCCATTCTTCGCAATGTTATTCATAATTTGTTATGATCCACCCAGTTAAATGCCTTTGCATAGTCAATAAAACACAGGTAAGCATTTTTCTGGTATTCTCTGCTTTCAGCCAGGATCTATCTGACATCAGCAACAATATCCCCCCTCCCTCATTGTCTTCTGAATCTGGCTTGAATTTCTGACAGTTCTCTGTACATGTACTGCTGCAACCATTTTTGAATTACCTTCAGCAAAATTTTACTTGTGTGTGATATTAATGATATTGTTCAATAGTTTCCACATTCTGTTGGATCACTTTTCTTTGGAATGGACGTAAATACGGATCTCCTTCAGTCAATTGGCCAGGTAGCTATCTTCCAAATTTCTTGGCATAGATGAGTGGGTGCTTCCAGCATGACATCTGTTTTTTGAAACATCTCAAGTAATATTCCATCAATTCCTGGAGCCTTGTTTTTTGCCAATCTCTTCAGTGCAGCTTGGGCTTCTTCCTCCAGTACCTTTGGTTCTTAACAGTTTTGCCTTTAACAGACCCTTTCATTAACTGCCTCCTGAAGTATATGAACATCAACCAATTCTTTTTGGTACAGTGATTCTGTGTATTCCTTCCATCTTATTTTAATGCTTCCTGTGTGGTTTAATATTTTCCCTGTGGAATCCTTCAATATTGCAACTCAAGTGTTGAATTTTTTCTTCGGTTATTTAATCATGAGAAATGCCGAATGTGTTTTTCTCTTTTGGTTTTCTAACTCTTCTCTTTCCAACTACATATCTATGTGAGGCTGGATCTTCTTCATATTTTTCAGCCAAAATACCATATCACAACAGGTTAAATGTAGAAGCAGATATGACGATCCAGCTCTTTTTTATTAAGCCAGATATTTAAGAGATTTACCAAAATGCAAAAAATAGCCCTCTTTTCATTTTTGGAAAATATGTTATTTATGTCACCATATGGCTTCTTATTGTTATTTTTACATGACATTATTAGTCAGTAGGGAAATTTAAATCCAAACCACATGAGTCCTCCCTTCCTCTTCCATCCTGTCCACCCTTGGTAACCACTAATAAACTTTGCTCAATGCTTATGGGATGCTGGGCTTCTGTTGAGGGTGATGGTATAATTTGGGAATGGATAAGGGTTGTGGTTGACCAACATGATGAACATAATTAAAGTTACTGAACTATACATGTGAAAATTATTGATGTCAAATGTTTTCTTACATGTACTTTTACCACAATAAAAAAAGAAAAAAAAAAAGATGTCATTTCACACCCCCTAGAAGACTATTTAGGAAAAAAAAAAAAAATCTCTAGAAAGTAACAAGTGTCAGTGAAGACGTGGAGAAATCAGAGCCTTCACGCATTGCTGGTGAAAAAGTAAAATCATGCAAACACTTTGGAAAAACGGTTTGACAGGTGCTCAAAAAGTTGAACATAGAGTTACTATATGACCCAGCAATTCCACATCTAGGTATTTACCCAAGATAATTGTAAACACTTGTCAAGCTAAAGCTTGTACATAAGGTTCATAGCAGCATTGTTCGTAATAGCCCAAAAGTGAAAACAACCCAAATGTCTATCAACCAGTGAATGGATAAACAAAATGTAGAATGTCTGTACAATGAAATATTAGTCAATCATAAAGTTTAATGAAGTACTTATTCATGCTACAACATGGAGAAATCTTGAAAATATTATGCTAAGTGAAATAAGCCAAACACAAAAGGCCACATATTGCATAACTCCAATTGTATGAAATGTCCATAGAGACATTTAGTGGTTGATTAATGGTTCTCAGAGGCTGGGAGAAAGGGGGAGTGGTGAGTGACTGCTAAGGGATATGGGGTTTCTTTTTGGGGTGATGAAAATGTTCATGATATTTTCAGTCACCTTGTATGCATTGTGAAAATTGGACAATGAATAAGGAAGACAGAAGAAGAATGGATGCGTTTGAACTGTGGCATTAGTGAAGAATATTGAATATACCATAGACTGCCAAAAGAACAAACAAATCAGTGTTAGAAGAAATACAACCAGAATGTTCCTTGTAAGGCCATTTGCTAGAAAAGGACATCATGATTGGTAAAGTAGAGGGTTGTTGAAAACCAAGGAAACACTCAATGAGATGAATTGACACAATAGCCAAAGCTATTGCAATGATCATAAAGATGGTGTAAGACTGGGCAACGTTTTGTTCTTTTATCCATAAGGTTGCTATGAGTTGGAGCTAACTCAACGGCACCTAACAACAACAACATCATCTCAACAGGCTGAGGAAAAGTTTAGCACTGAATTTGCAATTTGAAAATATTTGTGCTTACACTTGATGTATCACCTCAACCTCAGAACCTTTCTTGACTCCACAATTCTGTATGACTCCAGAGCAGCCAGGGCCTTTTTCTATTGCTATGTCTGTCATACTGTGTTGTTATTGCCTGTTCTGTATCTGTCTCAGCACCACATTGTATGTATGTACACATATGTATGTAGCTCCCTGCTGTTTTCCTAGACCCTGACACAGGACCTACCCAAAGTAGCGCCAAATCGATATTTGTTTATTTAATGAGGCTGGGGAAGCAATAACAATCTTTAAGTAACAATAGAAGTAACTGGTACAAGTTGGCAGAAAGTGAAGTGGGACTGGAGCGTGTGGAGAAGTAGGACATTCTTGAAAATAGACAGCCAGGATTTTCTTTTTTTTTAATCTAGCCTTTCATGTTGACTTGGGAGGAATTCCTACAAGTATTAGGTGCTTGTTAATTGTGTATGTGGATTATTGTTTGTTCTTTGTACAAGTTTTAACCAATGATAGGATATTTAGTATCATTCACAGACTGCAAATGGCAAAAAATAAATACAAACGTGGGAATGCCGTATACTGATAACAGAGAAAATGAGGTCACTGAAAAAGTGCTAATCACAGGAAAACCTACTTTGCAATTTTGTAGTGTTTCATTGTATACTTAAAAATTGGTTTAATTTCCATTTTTAAAGATAAAGACTTTTCTCCTCTTTTTTCATTTAGAGCAAGCGCCAATTTACAGAAACATGTACAGTGACTTACATAACAATAACTGTCTTGGCATTAGAAAACTTTGCATTTGATATTCTTTGAATTAAAGGTTTGGTCTCTATAGGACATATCATTGTTCTTATCTTAATATTTTATAATCTTTCTATTATTTTCTGAAATCCTAATCTGAGTACATAATACGCCATCATGTTTCTTGCCAGTAGGGCTAAAAAGAACTTTAAAATTTTTTTTTAAATTTGACCCAACCTCACTTTCCAATCTTATCACCTGCTGTTTCTGATATGCTCTAGCCACAGTGATTGATCTCTTAAAATTAGCCATGTTCTTTAATGTTTGTGTCTGTCTGTTTTTTTTTTTTTTTTTTTACCCTCTTCCAGGGATCCCCTTCACCTTCTTATCCTGCCCAACTTCTATTTCATTTCCTCTGTGAAGACAAACCTGACTCTACCAAACTGAATCAATCACTCCTAGCTCTGCGATTCCACCACACTCTACTCCCGTATTCACGGTGTCCCACAGTGGTATTTCACTGCACTCTATGGAACTCTAGGACTTTTGCAGAGGTGCCTCAGGATTTGCCTCATGTGATGTATGTGTATGGTGGGTGAGTGGGGCATTTGAGTAGATAGCTCTCCTGACCTTCCAACCCAGTGTTAAACAGACGGACTCCATTTTATTAGTTTTCTACACAGGATTTCTCTAGAAAAATATCATGCTTGAAGAAAAATCCCATGTTGGCTGAAAAAAAAAAAAGTCTAAAAACCACGTATGTAGAGAAAAGAGAATAAACTCTGGAGTCAGATCTTTCATTTAAGCCCTATCACTTCTTAGCAGAGTAAACTTGGTGACTCATTGAGTCTCTCTGACTTTAGTTTCCCATCTGTAAAATTAGAGGAATAAAACCTACCTCACAGGGTCATTGCGAAGATTAAGTAGGATTTTGTATACAATATGCCTGGCCCATTAATAAATGCTTACTCCCTGCTTTTCCTTTCAGCATATAACATGTATAATTTTATAACTTGTTTATATCGCTTACTAGATTATACAGGCAGGCAGGGAGATGTAGCGCAGTGTCCGGCCCAGACCAAACACTCAATAAATGTTAGATGAATAAATGAATAGTTCTGATTTCTTTCCAAATTTCTTTGGAAGCTGCAGCTTTTTACCTGCTTTAAGTGAACAATTCTGTATTCAAACCAGACCTATTCCCGATTCAAATGGAAAATTGGAGGAAGTTGCAACCATCTCCTCTCTCATGCCCAGCTTGTCCTGGATTCCAAATGTCATGCTCTCTAGAACTCTAAACGGAAATTTGAGGGGAAGAATATTGTTTCTTCATATTTGTATCCGTTTTATTTAGCTATTCATCCCGTTTAGATTATTTTGCTCTATAAATTTTCAGGACATATTTTCCTCAGTTTCACCATGGTTAGTTTTCAGGTAAAAAGGTATTTCTTGAATGTGTATAGATACTTCTGTTTTTTCTCTCAAAAATTAGCCAGGCCCAATAGTAACTTGCTAAGTTGTAGTTATTAGGTCCCATAGTGAATAAAAAATCACAACCTTAATTCCTGCTGTGGAAAATCCATTAAAAAAAATCAATACATGGTGGCTGGATAGCAGTTTTTATTCAACAAAGGACGAGATATTTAATGGGAAAAGAGGATTTTTCTCTCATTCCTCTATTAAATTTAGAGTGATTGGTTGTTGTAAGTTGTTACTTTTCTCTTTCAGAGAATTTTATTAATCATGAAAAGGTCTCTTGGGACAAGTATTTTGATTCTGAACAAAACTAGTTGTATATATCTTACGAAACATTTAAACTGGATTGAAGTAGTAAAAGAAAATTGCACGTAGCGTCTTCAAAAGTAATTATATAAACCAGGATACCATTGAAAAGCAACCTTTTAAAATCATTTTGGAGGTGAAAATTCAGAGGAGGTTCTAGCTTTATTCGGAATACTCAGAAAAGGCTACATAGAGTTCAGGTTTGAGTTGATTCTTGAAGAATGAGTATTGAGAAGGGACAGTGATGACATGTCGTGGGGTTGTTAACCATAGTCATAAAATAATATGTGTACTGTTTAATGAGAAACTATTTGTTCTGTAAACCTTCATCTAAAGTAGAATTTGAAAAAAAAAACAGCTTTATAAAGTTAAAAAAAAGAATGAATAGTAATTTGCATGATAAGGAAGTGGGGAAGGCATTTCAGGTGGAGGGAATAGCTGCCACCAGCTGATATTAGATTTGGTTTCTATGTGATAGCCCTGCAAATATTGAGAACAGCTATTATGATGACTGTCTAACTTCGCTGTCTGGAAAAATGTGCATGTCAAGAGATTGAAAAGAATACGCAGTTTCCCCTTCCTTCACCTCCTTTTCTTTCCTGGAGCCAGTTACCCAGCAAAATAGACTGGACAAAGCGCCAGGCTGTTACTAGACTGTTTACAAGGATTTTAGGTTCCTGTAACTCCCAAAGAACATCTTTGCTCTCCAACTTCCTTTTCTTGTGTTATCTCTAAAATTGCAAAAACTGAGACTTAAATGCAAGATCTTCTGACAAATGCCTTATAGGGAGCACATAGTCTCGCTTGAAGCCAAATCTTTAGTCCTTTCTATGATCTATAATTTCCTACATATTATCCTGATCCCCATTTATTCCCTAAGCCTTTATCTTACCTCTTTAAGCAAATTATAAACATCTTAGCAATAGAATCCGTGCCTTATACTTGTTTATATTCCCTATGAGAATTTGACATAGTGCTGAAATCTGTAAAAAAACCCATTGCCGTTGAGTCAATTCCGACTCATAGCGACCCTATAGGACAGAATAGAACTGCCCCATTGGGTTTCCAAGGCTGTAAATCTTTATGGAAGCAGACTGCCACATCTTTATCCCGCAGAGTGGCTGGTGGGTTCAAACCACCGACCTTTTGGTAACCACTGTACCACCAGGGCTCCTGAAATGTGGATAGCTTCCAAAATACCTGTTAAATTGTTTCTTTGATTTGGCCAGCATGTGGACTAGAGAATTTTCTGAAAAATATGTAAGGCAAGTCAAACTGAAGCTATAATGGCTCAAGGGGATGTGTGTTGCATATTCCCCATTTGCTCCTCCAGATTCACTCTATTTCTACCCTGCTCTGGCTAAACTTTTGGTCCCTTGCCCTCTGGCTTTAGTCAAATTCAGCCAATAGGAGACATTGCAAGAAGATCTAAGGGAAAGCAGGAGATTCACCCAAGCCCCTCTTTGCAGGACCTTGTGACCGCTTTCCTCTACTTAAATTCACAGTTTCTTCTGAGCATCTTTCTCCTACACCTACAGTTACAACCCTTTTTAAACCAACCAGTTGCCTTTGAGTCAATACTGACACATGGCCACTTCATGTGTGTGTATGTCAGAGTAGAACAGTGCTCCATAGAGTATTCAGTGGCTAATTTTTCAGAAGTAGATTGCCAGGCCTTTCTTTCAAGGCACCTCTGAGTGAACTCAGACCTTTTGGTTAACAGTGGAACCCATTAACCATTTGCACCACTCAGGGACTAAAGTCGTCTTTAAGTTCCAGTAATTGCTCACTTCCATTGCCTCTTTAGACCTAGGAATGATAATGACTCCTAACTATATTGAAGCAAGCAGCCTTGGGGTGCTTCCCTGTCCCTTGTTGTTGTCCTTAATCCTGAGCATACCTTTCTAAATGGTCCTTCCATTAAACTGCTTCCTCACCCATCTGTATCCTGCTGTGACTCTGACTGATACGGGTGGTTGGGTGGTTACCATTAGTTTCTGAGTCACTCTGGAAATAACAATTTGCATTTTCTTTTTGCTATCGTAGAGCAAAATGTTTTCTGATTTAACTTGAATGTTTACTTCCCAGAAAAAAATAGACATGCAACCCTCTGATATGCTTCAGGAGACTACATATAATCTTAAATCATGGCCTTCAGTGATTTGTGGATCAACCCAAATTTCTTACTCAGCACTACACTTTCATAAACTTGTTTATATAACGAAGATATTTCCTGCCCAGTGATTCAATAACCCATTATTAATCATGTGACCAGCTTGTTCATTTTAACACATTGCTTTAGGAGCTTAATTGACTCAGCCCTCTCATACAAGATAAAACTTGCTCAGGAACCCCTTTGACTATTGCAGTCTTTATGTAGATGACAGTGTCAGTTAAGTGTCTGTGTGAATAACAAATGCCTCCACATTTTTTTTTTCCAATAGCGAAAGAGCAATAAGAAAGATCAGAATACTATTATAAATTATGGAAATATATGATTTCTGAATAAGTCTTGATTTATGGAAGAATGAGGTAATCTGAAAATGTCACTGCTATTATGGTTAAAAAATGGAACTTTGTCTTTCAGTTAAGTGCATTTATTCACTAGATATTTTTGCATAGATGTATGATTTTCACATTGCTGCTTCTGCAAATAAGACAAATATCTAACTGACAGAATATTGAAGAACAGAATAAAAGAGAACTAAAGGTTCTCTTTTAAGATTGGCCTCTAATTAGTACCAGGAAATGTATACTTTTTAAAGAATATTGGGAAAAATGTTTTTCTAGAATTTTGTTTCTTCATTTTTCTCTTGGAGCCAGTTTATACTTGGGCTAATGAAGAAATCTCTCATCATAGCTGGCAGCTATCATAATAGGAGCTCAAAAAAACGCAAGGTATTAATGAATGAGATTTTTCTAGATGCTTTAGAAATAGCTTAATAAAGTGTTTTAACAGTAATATAGAATTCATGTGCCTATCTATTTTGTCAGAATATATTTGAGTGCCTTCTCTGTGTCAGGTACTAAACTAAGCATTAAAGATACGTCTGGATAAAGCCAATGTCATGGCAATATCACCTGTAATGAGAGATGATGTTCAAATCTTAATAACTCACAGATCAAGGCCCCATGATCAGAAGAGAAGCCAGCGGTTAACAATGGGTAGAGCCGGACCAGTGCATCCCAGCTAAGTATCTCCAACAACTAAGTTGCATCACTTGAAGCCTCTGGGTCTTTCACTAGGGATTTTCACTAGCCCCTCAGCTGAGCCCGGGGCTGCTGGGTCTCCCTTCCTTCCCTCTGTGTACTCTGTTCCTGTGATTCTTGACTGTTTGTAGGCCCTTTGTCTTTCCACTGCTCCTTGAAGACCTTCATTCCTTCAATCCCAGATGCTAAGCTGAACTTTCGGTCTTCTGCTTCTCAGCTTTTAGCCATCCCCTTGATTTTTTTGTCACCTGTTTCTGGGCTCCTGACCATATTGTAACATACATTGTACTTCTTCAGCCTCCATTACTGTCTTCCCCTTCTGAGCATCCCATGACACTTCATCTCAACTCTTCTTATGGTGTTTGTTTCTCCTGGTTATGTAAATATACGTCTTATTACTCCTTTAGACTGTAAACTCTTTGATAGCAGGGAGCAAGTTTTATAAAACTGGGTATTCCACAATAACATCTAACACTAAGGAATTCTTGTTACTTTGTTCAGTGTAATAATGATATTGTGATTATGTTTTTTAAATTCATTATCTGGAATCCTAAGTATTTATAGGTGGAATGCTATGATGTCTTCATTTACTTTAAAATACCCCTGCAAACGAATTTTAGCGTACAGAGAAGATGAACTAAGGATAATAAACTACTGATAATTGTTGAAGCTGGGTGATGGGTACATCGAGGTCCTTGTACATTTATGTAATTGAAAAAATTCATAGTAAAATTAAATTAAGAAATCTATATTAAAATACTGAATTGACCTTGCCACTTCACTTGTTCTGAAATGATTGCTGGGCAATATAAATGTCTGCTCTGTCATTATCTGAAGAAAATGCCATTTGGGGTGGCCACTTTGCTCTCTGTAGTTTCCCCTTTTCTGGGGATAGATCAAAACCTAGGAGCAGGCTTCTTGTGGCGAAGCCTGTGCAGGGTGACGTGGCTGCTCCAGCTAAAGCTGATCAATCCGGCTGTGGGAGACAATTGACGCAAGGTCCAATCACGTTCTCTCTTTTGATAATTTGAAACTTGCAAGACAGAAACATACAGACAGGGGTGATTGGAAACGTGTTTTATTAATGGCAGTGCCCCAGAGCTACCGCTAGTTGCTGATGACTGTGACTCATGGCAACCCCATGTGTGTCAGAGTAGAAGTGTGCTCCACGGGGATTTCACTGGCTAATTCTTCAGAAGTAGATCACCAGGCCTTTCTTCTAAGGTGCCTCTGGGTGTGCTCAAACCTCGACCTTTGAGTTAATTGCTAAGCACTTTAACCGTTTGCACCACCCGGGGACTCTGAGGGCCAGGTTAGGGGATCCAAAAAGGTATGTTGAGGCCCCCAGGGGCCAGCAACAGAAGGTTGCCATTACCATCCCTAGGTCTGAGTGCAGTCAGAGCTGGAGCCTTGGAAGAAGACCATCCCATCTACAGACACAATCCTGGTGTGGAGATGATATCTCAGACGATCAGAGTTTGATGCCTACAAATGTAATATTACCTTTGCTCAGCCATCTTCTGGCTGATTATAATTTCATTTTCCTACTTTTCCTACAGGAATAGAAATTGCTGGCCAATGAACACAACAGTTTACATGCTCATTGAAAAACAATGAATTGAGAGACATGTACGTATGTGTTTATATGAAAGTTAGTGTAAGTATTCCAATAAGTGCAACATTCTTATCTTAAGTAGGAGTGTTACACTTTAGCCCTCTAGCCAAACCTCTAGTGGGAAGTGAGAAGTAATAAATTAAGTATCAGAAAGATATTGAAATTTGATATATATGTCAATGTTCAAGAAGACCACCTTGCTTTAGCCATGTAGGAAAGAAGATATCATCTAGTCAGATTCTAGGTAATAGTAATCCTTACATTATCTTAATGTTACTTAAATCTATGGAGTACTGATGTTGATTTCATAATAATGTAATATTTTTCCAAATTCTGCTTTCATGCATTCTTCCCTAGTCCTGAATTTTTTTTTAACAACTTCCCAATGTTCATCTGTTGTTGTGTCAAAATTGGGCAACAAAGAGTTCTACAGTATAGATCTTGGACCTGGTGTATAATAGTACCCATATTATATTCCACTGGAATTAAGGTATCTTGTGAAGATCCCAAAGCTTTTAGTTATTTTATATGGAAGCAAATATTCTCTAAAGCATACCAGAAATGAAATGCTTATGATAGGACTGGATAATCAATACCCAGCATACTGCCCAGATGTAGATTAAACCAGTCAGAATATAATGCAATGATTGCGTGGATATTGTGTCTTTATTAACTGTTGTTGTTGTTAGGTGCTGTTGAATCAGTTTCAACTCACAGTGACCCCGTGTACAACAGAGCGAAACGCTGCCTGTTTCCGTGCCAACCTCACAATCGTTGTTATGCTTGAGCCCATTGTTGCAGCCACTGCATCAGTCCATCTCGTTGTGGGTCCTCCTCTTCTTTGCTGACCCTCTACTTTACCAAACCTTATGTCCTTCTCCAGGGTTAACTGGAGAGCTAGGTTTACCTATTTTAGCTGCCATGCAACTTACTGAGTCTATAGACTTTTAAAATCCCTATATCTTGTATCTCATGAACTGCTGCTAAGCTATTCTTTTATCTGGATACCTTAACCTAAATTTCACATTTTATCTTTATCCCTGTTAAAATAGTTTTATTTATTTCAGCACTTCACTCCAACACATAGAGATATTTTTATATTGAATTTAGTTTAGCAGTGATTTTCCAGCTTTATGTCATCTACAAATTTGATAAGCATGTCTTTCTATATCTTTTTCTAAATCACTGATAAAAATGTTTGAATGCAATAGGGACAATAACACAGCTATTTGTAGGTATTCATTAAAAATTTATTGAGCACCTAATATATACCAGGCTGTATATTAGTTGCTGGGGATGCATACAATACAGAAAGAAGTAATTTGATTTTGGTTAGTGATAAATGTTGTAAAGAAGTAAAATATAGTCATATAATAGTGACTGAGTAGAGTATAGGCTACTTTAGATAATAGGACTAGGGAGGCCTCTCTGGGGTCTCAGTGATGACAATGAGCCTGCCTTACACATATCTGATGGAAAAGTGTTCCAAGGAAAGGGGAACAGAAAGTGCAAAGTCCTAAAACTGGAATGAGCTTGACATTCTGGAGGAATAATAAAAAAGAAAAAGTCAGTTTGGCTGGAGCAGAGCAAGGGAGGGGGATAATGCTACTTGACAAGTTTAGAGAGGTAGGCAAAGGCCAGGTTATTTAGGAACCTGTAGGCTATAGGAATGAGTTTGAATTTTCTTCAAAGTACAATGCCACCTCCCTCTAGCTGACATTGATCTCACTGATTTATTTATGTAGTCTTACTGTACTAACATCAGCCTAGTTAAAACCAAGAATTAAGACATAGTGGAAATCATTCATGGGGACTTAAACAGTAAAATATTTTCTACCAAACAACAAGAATTTAATCTGCCAGAGAAATCTATTTACTAGTTTAGTCTTATTTAGATATTGAATTTCCACATAAGCAGTCAGAAAAAAATTTCTACAAACCTCCTCCCCCACCCCACCCCCACCACATCCACACATCTAATTGCATCTGGGCCCATACACTCTGCCCTCCTTGCTATTACTGTGAATGAACTATGCTGTCTCCTGAGACAAACCCTCCCACATGTGCATTCATTCCTACCATCTTGCTCTTAATCGGAGACATCACTCCAGCAGAGTCTTTATTAACTTCATGAAGAATACTTGTGTTTCTCAGAAGACAGTTTGTAAAGTGCTGCTTAACCATCATAGTGCTTGGAATTCCTTGAATTTTGCTCATATCATTTCTGCCTGGTATAATTTGTTAAGAAAAAAGGCCCTGTCATCACAAAGATGTCCCAAAGCACTCATAAAAAGGACCCTACAGGAGATGGGCAGGATTTGTAGAAATAATTCTGTGATTTAAACCTGTATTTATCTGACTTCCAAAGTTATGATCAGCTCTGTGCTTTGAAGTTGGAAGAATGGACTTTTCTTTTTTTTTGTGGTAAAATATATATAACATAAAACTTGCCATTTTAACCATTTTTAAATATACAGGCCAGTGGCATTAATTACATTCACAAAGTTGTACAACCATCATCACTATCTATTTCCAAAACTTTTTCATCACAACAAACAGACACTCTATACCCATTAAGCAATAATTCTCCATTTCTTCCTCCCCCCAGTGCTTGGTAACCTCTAATCTATTTTTTGTCTCTATCAATTTGCTCGTTCTAGATCTTCCATATATGTGGAATCATACAATATTTGCTCTTTCATGTCTGGCTTATTTCACTTAGAATAATGTTTTCAAACTCCATCCACATGATAGAACATGTTAGAACTTCATTTCTATTTATGGCTGAATAATATTCATTTGTATGTGCGTACCACATTTGTTTATCCATTCGTCTGTTGATGGACACTTAGGTTGCTTCAACCTTTTGGCTACTGTGCATAAAGCTACTATGAAAACTGGTGTACACGTATATGACTGAGTCCCTGCTTTCAAGTCTTTTAGGTATGTATCTAGGAATGGAATTACTGATCATAAGATTATTCTATGTTTAGTTTTCTGAGGAACCACCAAACTGGAAATACAGTATTAGTGTAAGCTGTTCTGTATTCTTTATTGCGGTCAATTTTAATCTTAAAATTTTGTGTCATTTACCTTTTAGTTTTTTGGATAAAGACTTTCAAAATCAGTAAATATGTTGTCTTAGTTATCTAATGTTGCTGTAACAGAAATACCACAAGTGGATGGCTTTAACAAATTTATTTTCTCTCTCACAGTTTAGGAGGCTAGAAGTTTGAATTCAGGGTGCTGGCTCTAGGGGAAGGCTTTCTCTGTCTGTCAGCTCTGGAGGAAGGTCCTTGTCTCTTCTGAGCTTCTCCTCCTGGACAATCATCATATGGCATGGCATCTTTCTTCTCCCATCTCTGCTTCCTAGCTTGCTTGTTTAATCTTTTTTATATCTCAAAAGAGATCGACTCAAGATACATCCTGCACTAATCCTGCCTAATTAACATAACAAAGACAACCTATTCCAAAATGGGATTATAATCATAGGCATAGAAGTTAGGATTTACAACAAATATTTTGGGAGGACATAATTTAATTCATAACATATGTATAATAACTTATGAGTGGATTGATGGAATGACATTTTAAACAAGTTGTTTTCATGTAGTAGATAGTATTTGGTAAGTGCAGAAGTCTCACTTGTTAAGGTTTGCAGTTTATTAAAATGAGTGCCAATTATTGAAAGACTAGCGTGCATTTAAATTAATCAAATAAGATGAAAATTGTCTTTGGTGAACAGAAATGACCTTGACATTTGCTTGTTTGCTTATTTAGAGAAGTAGAGAATGGATGAACTGTTTGTACTGCATACTCATTACTTTGTCTTTTCCTCTCAAGTGTCCATTAATTGTGTCATTCATTCATCTTTTCACTAACTTTTTAAACTTAGTTTCAGGAGACAATTTTCCATGTTGTTTCTGGATGGATGTTTGATGGTGAACAGCCATGGAAGATAAAGATAATGTCTCCCTCTGGACCTGAGGTTAGGCTTGTTTGATGTCCAGTATATTAAAGATAATGTCTCCCTCTGGGACAAAAGTAAGGCAGGTTCCCTTTCACCACAATGTGATCAACATCTACCTAGGCTGTCCCATGTAACCCCACCTGGGGGATAAAGGGAACCAACATGAGCATGAAGCTCATGGTGCTGACTATGCCATGAGTAATAAAGTTCTTTGACCCAGGAGTCTCATCAAGTACTTCTTCCATTATCCAAAAAACTATGTCAGGCCAACTCGTCAGCTTGGAAAGCATAGTAAAATCTGAATCTTAATAACTCTTGACATTGACAAAGAAGCACCTTCTTTAGATGTTTGGAAGGTTTTTTTTCCTGGATGTAACAAGGCTTGCCCTGAATCAGGACCCCTGATGTGAGTCACATTGGATAGCCAGAGTGGAGAAGAGGTCAGATTTACAGGGAGAAACAGGACTAAAGCAAATCAATGATATTATCAAGTAAACAGCGTTGATCTGATATTATTTAAGAAAAGCTACTAAGTGGGCTTCAGAGCAGACATGAATGAATGGATAGATTAAGAAATGGGTAGCCCTCTGGGGATGGGATTGTTCATGTAGGCACATATCCCAGACAAAGCTGGTCAGAAACAAGTTGGCATAAAGTAATCACTTGATTCTTTTCTATACTAGGGCATGGCTCTTCAGATAGATTGGCCCTTTTCTCTCTTTCCAAAATGTAACCCTTGGGTAAGACTTTGAGCTCTTAAGTTGCCAACTCTTTGTACTGTTCTAGTCCCAGGGCAGGCCCTAATCAAATTCATTATTACTTTTTAAGGGAAGTTCACGTTCTTCACCTGATGGGGAACATGAACTGAGCTCTGAGACATTCCTTTTCGGGTGTGTTGGCTCCTAGTATCTGGTTGTCCAGGTTATTTTCCAGGATAGTCTTTAACTTTTGGGACCAGTCACCCCTGGGGGTGGAGGTAGGAGTGGGAGTGGAAGCATGGCACTTTGAGTAAATAAAAAAGAAGTTGATAGTGGCTTAAATAGTAACAAATCGCAAAATGATGTGTCATTCAGTTTTCTCAGTATAAACAGTTACGGTTCCCTTGGGAATTTGGAACTGTTGGCTGTGCTCTTTCTAAAGGGCAATAGTAAGTCCCAGCTGGCAAGCTGAAGCAGTGGTGGCTACCTCTTTATACACATAAATAGATTTATAAAAATGGACATGTCTTGAAATGCAATGGCCAGAATGTGATCGCATGGAAGTATGAAGAGAAAACTTGTCAGCTATTTCAGATTCTTAATTTTGGCATGATTTATAATACTCTTCTAAATAGTTCATAGACTTTTCTGTTGATGTCATTGGCAGAATCTACAAAAAGTAAAGATTTAAATTACTTAAAGGTGGAACATTTGGGAGCAGATTAACTACCTTAGAAACGTATAATGTCATATTTGCCCTTTAGTTTCATTATTCTTACCCTCAGTGAAGAATATTCTTGTGTAAGTTGAATTTGTAATAAAAAAAAGCAAATATGAGCAGTCAAGGCAAAGTGCATTAAACTGGCTGACATAAACCAAGTTCAAAAGGAGATGTGAAAACTGAAGTGCAGAGTTGGAGGACAATTCAAGGGGAGCAGGTAGAATGAGGTGGAACCAGGAATAATGGGCTAGTTTGGATTTGAGAATAAGTGCATGACAGCTGGTTAACGAGCTAGACCATTTGATTTGAGGTGCCAGAAAGGAGAAGAAAAGTTATGTTTGACGGCAGAGCGGCTAGGAAATCAGAATGTGGGCAGAAGGCTTATTTTGGCATATTGGTAGCTCATGGTAGGTAAGATAACTGTAGTAAGACAAAGCACCAGATGATGAGTGTATGATTAGACTATTTTAACAAACAAACTATGGAGAGAGAGCTCTTCATAATGTGCTAAACTAGAATCCAGTTTGTTCTGGGATTGTGCAGGACTATGACTGGTGATAGCTGTGATTTTAGGAGCAATTGTAACAAGAAAGGGGCTGTTTGTGTTTCCCTCATTTGCCTGGGGACAAAGTTGCCCTGGCTGGTAGGGTCCCTCAGGGCTTGTGCTGGTCGAGAGCCTCTCAACCAAATCTGGGGCAAGAATAAAGTAGAAAACTAAATCTAGTCATTCAGAGGGAATTTGATTACATTATCAAACTCAGGGGCCAGAAGGTGTTAGACGTTTTGGGATGGAGTCAGGGATAACTTATTCATTAATTTATATTATGTGCGAAGCTCTTTGCTAGGTTTTGGACATACAAAGATGATAACACATAGCCCCTGTCTTCCAAAATTTAGAGTCTTGTAGGTAAACTAGACAAGATGATTATAATCAAGCATGGTAAGAACCATGATAAAGAAAAGCATGGGGCTCTACAGGAGCATACAAGGTAGTGGTGAAGAACAGATTGTCAGAGATTACTTCCTGAAGGAGGTGATGATTGAACTGTGGCAAAAAGGATAAGTAGAGGGTAGACAGGTGAAGGTGGAGATTATTCTAAACTGAGGTTTTGCAAATTCTGGAAGTTGACAGAGAACCTGATGCACACAGAACAGTCAAGGTTCCAGGGCTGTTGAGGCTGAAGTTCCAAAATGAGCACCTTGCATGTCATGATTTTTCTACTGAGGTAGAGAAACACAGCCACCTACTGTTACTTGTTTCAGACCAGCTCCAATCATCATGGCCCCTCAGCTATCTTGTCTTTGAGTCTTTCCCTAGGCAACCTCAGCTTCACTGGAATTTCCTTTTCACCATGACATAGAGCCAAACTCTCTCTTCAAGGGCTGGAGGTGAACAGAGGGTAGAAATTAACTCTTTGTTGCACGAATGCCCACGTGCTGAGAGTCTAGCACTCCTCCCCCTTGAGTCTTTGGAATGAGGTCACAAACCAGCACACTCAGGTAAGCTAATGATGATTCTCTCCTTAAAAGGGTATGGACCATACCTGTCCAAATAAACAGCAAGCTCTAGGGCACGCACTTACGAAAATCTTTGGGTCCTTTTTCCCTAGAGGATAGGTCTATCATATCTTTTAGATCCTACAGTACTTGGGTTAAATTCATATTTAGTGTCTTCCTTTCTGGTGTAAAGATGTTATAGAAAATGAAAATCATGTTTGTTTAGTGCTGCTTAGATATTATCTATGGTGATGGATTGTTGCTATGAATATTTGAGTTTCTATGAATGCTTGGAAAGACAGTGTGTCATAGTGAAAGTACTAGAATGCTATGTTAACCACAAGATTCTGATGGTTCTGGTGCTGGCCCCAACACTTGCAGTTTAATTACCCCACAGAATGCAGGTGATGAAGGTTGCGTGGCCCACCCCATGTGCTTATTTGAAAGATTAAATTATGAAAGGTATGTGAAAATACTGTGTCACTAGCATGCCTCACAAATATAAAATATTATTTGGATTTCTCCTCGGTTAGCTTTCTTTAAAAAGCATTTTTACCCCCTGAAATATCTCTTTTAACTAGGAATGAGTTACCATGGTATTAGAGACACTTTAATTAAAAATTGACAAATAAATGAAAAAAAACAGATAAAATGTCATTTAGGACTATTCTTTAATAGTGTCTTATTGCATTTAAGGCTCTTTTTTTCTGGATGTACTTAAGGATTCTGTTTGCAAAATGACAGATACTTGAGTCAACATTTTTTGATACAGGAACATTGAAATAAGTAACATTTATTTATTTATTTATTTTTGAAATATAATTGGAGCCCTGGTGGTGCAGTGGTTAAGAACTTGGTCGCTAACCAAATGATCGGTAGTTCAAATCCACCAGCAGCTCCTTGGAAACCCTATGGGGCAGTTCTACTCTGTCCTATAGGGTCACTATGATTCAGAATCAACTCAGTGGCAATGGGTTAGAAGAGAGTGTGATTTCATTTTTCTTGGCTGTGCAGTCAACATCCATCCAAGCAGCAGTCAAGAACTCAAACGACACATTGCATTGGGCAAATCTGCTGCAAAAAACCTCTTTAAAGTGTTAAACAGCAAGGATGTCAGCTTGAGGAATAAGGCACACCTGACCCAACCCGTGGTATTTCTAATCATCTCATATGCATGGGAAAGCTTGACAATGAATAAGGAAGACTGAAGAAGAATTGATGCATTTGAATTATGGTGTTGGCAAACAACACTGAATATACCATGGACTGCCAGAAAAATGAATAAATCTGTCTTGGAAGAAGAGTAGCCAGAATGCTCCTTAGAAGTGAGGGTGGCGAGATTTCATCTTATATACTTTGGACATGTTATTGGGAGGGACCAATCCCTGGAAAAGGACATCATGCCTGCTAAAGTAGTGGGTCAGCAAAAAGAGGAAGACCCTCAACGAGATGGATTGAAACAGTGGCAGCAACAATGGGCTCAAATATAGTAACGATTGTGAGGATGCTGCAGGACCAGGTAGTGTTTTGTTGTGTTGTACATAAGGTCACTATAAGTCAGAACCAACTCGACAGAACCTAACAACAACAACAGAAGAGAGTTCTAGCTTTGACTGGGAGAAAGACATTGGTAATTCCCATGGATCCTTTAAAAAACAGGTGCAGAATTCAGATAGAAAGCAGTCAAGATCAGGGTTAGTGGAAGCAATAGGAGTGAGCAGAGAGCCTTTCTAATAGCTTAAGTGTGCAAGGGAGGAGAGAAATGAGGAAATATATGGAGGTGGAATAAGGTGAAGAAAGATTTGCAAGATGATTATAATTTTTCAGCAAAGGGTGGTGCCTGATGCACAAGTATTACACAAAGGGCACAGATCTTCCCTTTGGCAATCGTCAATATCTGCAATGAAACATCTGCCCCTAGCTTCTATCCAGTCATCCTGCCTGCTTGCCAGGCTGCTGCAAACCTCCAGAGGGGGTCCCTTTGTGTGCTTTTGTGGGAAAGAGTATCCCCTTTTTACAGTCACTTACTGGGCAGTGGGGCATTGACTTGGCCTTTGGAAACCTCCCAAGTATAATAGAAATGGCTAGATCAGTGAGAACCCTTTTTTCCTCTTGTCTTGACTAGAGAAAGAGAGCTGACTGCTAATGGCTGTATTGGTTACCTGCTCCCACCAGGAACCTGGGCACAAAGCAGGGTGAGGTTTCTTTGTTCCTCCATGCTCAGGGAACTGCATTGCTTATACTCAATGGAGAGAATTGGCTTCAGATTTCTCAAGGGTATTTACAATAACATTTCTGTAAGTAGGAGAAGTTCAGAAATGAAGTTAGTAATTTCAATGAAGAAGCAGTTTCATTCACTTTATTTAAAGAAACTATTTAAATGGACCAGTGTCACATTACTGTTTTAAAAGACAGTAAGAAAATTAAAAAGCTCTTCAATATTTAATGTGGCTGGAAATGATATCATATTGACAACATGTTAATCTGATGCTCTCAATTAAGTCTTTCTAATTAGTGCTTACAGATAATCTAATTCTATTTTCTTGGGAGAATAATTTTGAATACCTTCTACTAATATACACACACCCACACTGAAAATAATTTTTCAAATGAAAATTCACAAGTACATTATAAAAATTATCTTTCAGATATATTAGTTATTAAGTTCTAGAACTAAAATGCTGAATTATTTCATTGTTTTCTCAAAACAATTGTTACATGAATAAGGTACAGTAATAGTATCTAATACAGAACACAGTAATGAATCATCTGCTGCTTAGATAATCTAAAATATGCAACTAAAGAGTTTTAACATGGCATTTTATTATGTGACAAAAAGATATCAGAAACTTTTTGAAGATACTGCCTCTGTAATTTCATACTTTAGCAAATCTTTTTTGAGCCTGGTGTAATAACACATGCAGATATTTGTTGCTGTCTAGGTGTGGTGAGATGAATACCTGTAGAGTAACTGGTTTTTTCTGTTGACCCAGAGGCTTGTGTCTGCCTGTTTCTGGAAGGGTGAGTCTGAACCACAGAGCTTTTGGGTTTTTTTTTTTTTTTCTGCTGCAGTGACCTCAGATCATATATAAAATGAAAAAACCCAAGAGATTAGGTATTCATATGATTTTAAATCTTGTGTTAAGGATGGGCTAGAGCAGATTGTGGTTTATCAAGCACGTTCGCATACTTTGAAATCCTTTGAATACTTGTAGGACCCAAGACTGGACCTCGTGGAATTTCTTTCTTTCTTTTTAGATTTTTTTGGAGAAGTAAATTTTCAAAAATTGACGTAGAGCACACATATGGAAAAGTGCACAAATCAAAAGTATATTCAGCTTGATGAACTTTTACAAGTGAACACACCTATGTACCACAACTCAAATCAAGGAATAGAATACCATCAGCACCCGAAAGCCTCCTTCATACTGCTCACAATCATTACATACCCCAAAGGTAACTATTATTCTGATTTTTGTCACCAAAGATTAATTTTTTCTGTTGTTGAACTCTGTATGAGTGGAATTGTAGGGTACACTCTCTTTTGTGGATGGTTTCTTTTGTTTAACATTATGTTTGTGAGATTTATCCATGTTGTTTTGAGTAACAATGAATAATTCATTTTCATTGTTGTGTAGTAATCTATTGCATTAATAGACCACATTTTATTTAACCATTCTATTAGTGATGGACATGTGGATTGCTTCAAGTTTTGGCTATCGTGAATAATGCTGCTATGAACATTGTTGTGCATTTTTTTTTTTTTTTTTGGTTTACATATGTGTGCAATTTTGTGGAGCATGCATCTAGTAGTGGAATTACTGGATCATAAGAGATGTGTCTATTTAATTTTCGATTCTGACTCATAGCAATCCTGTAGGACAAAGCAGAACTGCCCCATAGGGTTTCCAAGGCTGTAATCTTTATGGAAGCAATAAATGGACTAATTTTAAAGTTCTAGTATTTTACTTTATGTTAGAAATTCGGTTAATCATTCTCATAGTTAAGATGGTCATAGATGTACTTTGTGTGGAATTGTGCGTATAATATTCTGTGGTAAACCACATCTTCCTATTTATTTTTCACTCTAACTGCAATCAGAAGTCATTGGTGTAAAAGTCAGTATCTTTTTTCCTAATATATTATAGTCAATTCTACATGCCTCAGATTTTGAAAAAAATCAGATAGTTTAAACTTACAAAGAAGGACGAGTCAACATAATTATAATCTCAGACAGAACTATTCAGGCAATTTAGAAGTATTCAGTGCATAATAAATAAAGCTGTGTATTATTGTCTACAGCATTTGAGAGGGAATGCTGAGATGGAACAGCGTTATTCTCCTTAATCCACGGGGACCTAATTAACACTAATGGGGGAAAAATAGCAAATGAGAACAGGAGTTCAATATGATATCAGGGAAAATATCCTAATGGACAGATTGATCAGTTAATGGACAATTCCCAAGAGAAGTAATGTTAATGCAATTGAAATATGTAATTAGGAGGACAGAGAGCACTGGAAGGGAGGAGAAGTAAATGTACTGCTTCTAATTCTGTACACAGCCCTGCAAAGATCAGTCCTGATCTGAACAGTTTATTTGGGAAATAGATAAAAACTAACATTGATATATTCATAGTGAAGAAAGTCTAGAAAGGGAACAATCATTAAAACTAGATTCTGTTTTCATTCTCCTTGCTGATGTTAGAGTGTGCATTCTAGAAGTTCCCAAAGGAGGCTCATTTTTTCAGGTATTCTTGCTCATTCACTTTAATATAATCAAATTTGCTTCATTACAATATTATAATGATACCACAAAAATTCTTATAGGTGAAAGGTGCATTCAGTAAATTAGCAAATTGGAAATAGTATACCATTTGAAAACTGAAGCCAAGCTCGTGTCTGTTTATACTAAGAATATACTCTAGTCAGCTACATCAATGTCAATAGATTGAACTTCGGTTCTCGATTGTGGAATAAGATTTACAGCATCACTGTGCTTGCTGTGATTGATGTTGACTAAGAGTAACAGATGTGCAACATTCTTGAAAAAATTTTCTGTAGGTATCATAACCTAGTTGTCAGCTCAATCAATTCTGATCTGCAAAATAATAGGTTATTTTGCATTACCAAACTCAGAATATAATTTTTCTCTTGTATTTTCTTTGCACATTTTTTGGTGGAAAATTAAAAATTAAAAAGAGTGAGCTGAGACACCTCAAGAATGTCACCAATGCCCTTTTAATTAAACCTGATTATTTTAGCCAGGGGTACAAACATAATTATTTCTAATTTGTATTAACTGAATCAAAGTTCTAATTTTTGGTAAAAGAGACCAGTTTAGGACTGAATAAATTATTTGTTTTAATAGATCAGTGATACACGTTTAAATCATTCATATTTATTGCATCCAGCTTAAATTCTCTAGATAATTGTCACATCTTTATTTTTCTCTGTGTTGTGTAGACATGGCCAAAGCATTAGTATTTAAATCCAGTTTTGCAAGCAGAGTTAAGTGCAAAAAAAAAGATTTGCTAATATGAGCCAGGGTTATTGTGAAAGGTTACAAACTAATTACAAGGAAATGCCTACCTGAGTGTACTCATTATACTTGTGCTACACCCATAGGATGCACAGCATCTGTCTATTTAATCCTGCTGCCCATAATCTAGGACACGTCTTTGTTAATGATGCAAAATATTTGAGAAATGAATACACAGGCAGTTGGTCTGGATCCTGTAATTTGCAAAAAGTCTGGACAGGATTTGATATCTGTCACCAAGGTAATGAATCAAACTGGAAACGTTTTGCAGATGTCAAAAGAAAGTCTACATATATGGAAATAGCAATCTTCGTAGTTGGCAAAAATAAATTCAAATCAAAGTTAATTTTGGCCAAGTGAACAGATCAGTTGCTACCCTATGTTATATTTTCCCTTTGTCTTTGTACCGTCCATGCATTGTGGTGGATCTCTTTTGTGTCAGAATATCTGATTCACAGGGTGTTGTCCACAAATACAAAACTATAGTCTCGTCCAGTTATCTTCATTCTTCCTTGGGCATAAAGCCACATTCCCTATAAATTCAAGGCAATTATTTCTGTAATAGAGTTGCACCTTAGTATTCTTTAGCAATATGTCTGCTAAATTATTTTCATGATGCAATACCATTGATATCAAAATAATACTAAACAAGGAGTCCCTTAAGACAGAGACCTTATTAATCATATGTTTGCCTGGCATACATAATAGACCTGGCACACAGTAGAGTGAATTAACTGTAATATGTATGAGATAAAAGTGCTACCATTGTGTTAGGTGAAGGCTAGAATGCTAGCTCCCTAATGACTGGTTAACACCTTCCGAAGTTGGGATTACTAGCACAGCCCACTGAAATGCACTGCGTTCTATGCATTTAAGCTAAAACTTCAAGGAGAGTAGCCTCCTACTCCAGGATCCCTGTATGTACTCCTAAACTGATTTAAGGCTTTCAAGTTAAAGAGGAACAAGTTAACATTTCACTGCTTCAAAAAGAGTGGTAATTTAACATTTTACTGTTTTTACTTAGGTACAAAATAAGACTGATAGTGACTTAAAGTATTGCTGTTTCAAATCTCCATTTATTTTAGGCTTTGCAGATTGTTTAGAAGCTACTAAGTTGATATTAGGAGCCCTGGTGGCGCAGTGGTTAAGAGCTATGGCTACTAACCAAAAGGTTGGCAGTTCAAATCCACCAGCCACTCCTTTGGACCCAGGGTCCTTGTTCTGAGAAGCTCCTCGACCAGGGAAGATTGATGACAAGGACCTTCCTCTAGAAGCCAACAGAGAGATAAAGCCTTCCAAAGGACGCATTATTCTCCTTGCTTGGTGTTATGAGGTCCTCCTGTCTCTCTGCTCACTTCTCTCTTTTATATCTCAAAAGAGATTAATTTAAAGCACCACCTAATTTTGTAGATTGAGTCCTCCCTCATTACCATAACTGCCACTAATCCTACCTGATTAACATCATAGAAGCAGGATTTACAACACATAGAAAAATCACATCAGATGACAAAATAGTGGACAATCACACAATGCCGGGAATCATGGCCTAGCCGAGTTGGCAGATACTTTTTGGGGACACAATTCAATCCATGACACATAGCAATGATTGTGAGGATGGTGCAGGATCAGGCAGTGTTTTATTCTGTTGTACGTGGGGTTGCTATGACTCAGAACTGACTCGATGGCTTTTAACAACGAGAGATAGCGTGTGAATATATGAATGTATCAAAATTTGTTTAGTAAATTACCTGTTGATGGACAGTTTTTGGTAATTACAATAAAGATGCTATGAATATTCATTTCTCTAGGATAATATCTAGGAGTGGAATGGAGGGCTCATATGTAGGTTTATGGTTAAACTTTAGAACCCCCAACCTATTTTCCAAAGTGATTGAACCATTTTACAGTCCCACTAGCAGTGTACGAGAGTTCTAGGTGCTCCATATTCTCACCAGCACTTGGTATGGTGAGTCCTTTTAATTTTAGCCATTCTAATAGATGTGTAAGTGATACATCATTGTAGTTTTATTTACATTTACCTAATGACTAAAGATGTTGAATATCTTTTCATATACTTATTTGCAATCCATATAACTTCTTTGGTGAAGTATCCTTTCAAATCTTCTACCTGGTTTAAAAAAATGTTGTTTGTTTTCTTACTGTTGAGTTTTGAGAGCTCTGTTTACAAGTCCTTTATCAAGTATATGATTTGCAAATATTTTCTCCAAATATGTGGCTTTTTTTCCCCCACAGGCAGGTAGCATTAGTTTTATTTTTTATTAACAGTTTTTTTATTTTATTGTTGTAGTTTAAATGAAGTTTACATTTCAAGTTAGCCTCCCATACAAAAATTTATACATTGTTACTTGACCCTAATTGCTCTCCCCCTACTGTGACAGCACACTCCTCCTTTCCACCCTTGATTCCCCATGTCCATTCAACCAGCTCCTAACCCTCTCTGCATTCCCATCTCACCTCCAGACAGAAGCTGCCCATTTAGTCTCTTATATCTACTTGAGCTAAGAGGCATACTCCTCATGAGTATCACTTTATGTCCCACCGTCCAGTCCAATCCCTGTCTGAAGAGTTGGTCTGGGAAATTGTTTTAGTTCTGGGCTGATAGAGAATCTGGGGGCCATGCTTTCCAGGGTTCCTCCAGTCTCAGTCAGACCATTAAGTCTGATCTTCTTACTAAAATTTGAGTTCTGCACCCCACCTTTCTCCTGCTCCATCAGGGACTCTCAGTTGTGTTTCCCGTCAGGGCGGTTATTGGTGGTAGCTGGGCATCATCTAGTTCTTCTGGTCTCAGGCTGATGAAGTCTCTGGTTTATGTGGCCCTGCTTTTCTTTTTCTTAACAGTGTCTTTTTAAGAGATGAAGTTTTTAAATTTGACAAAGCCAGTTTATCATTTTTTTTTGTTTGTTTTTTTGATTGTGTGGTTGGTGGTGTAGCTAAGAAATCATCGCCTTACTCAAGGTTATGAATGATTTCTCCTATGTTTTCTTCTGGAAATTTCATAACTTTAAAGTTTACATTTATGTCTTTAGCACATTTTAAATTAATTTTTATTATGATGTGAAATATAAATTGAGGGTCTTTTTTTTGCATATATATACCCATTTATTGCAGAACTATTTTTTGAAAAGGCTATCCTTTCTTCATTGAATCGCCTGTGGATATGAAGGGCTTGAAAAGAGAAACACAAATGGTGAAATGTATTTGGATGGGTGTGAGAGGGAGTGGAATTGGGGTGGGTAAGATTATAGTTATAGAGTTTGAAACACTGCTTAAAATTTATAATGTAATTCTTGGTATTGGTATACAGATTGTAGATGGAGCTATTGGGACTTGTTTACCTGGAGGTGAAAAATGAAGCTGTGGAAGTACATGGCCTTCTCACTGAGAATAGGAGAGGGCTAAGAAAGAACTTCAGGGAAAGACGGGATGAGTGTCCTAAAATAGTGCTCATATTCTATTGTCATTCACTGTCATTGGAGATGAAGTAGCAGTCACTCAAATTAACTGGAAGGAGAGGAATGTTTCTTCGTTTTTGTGGTTGCACATGCTTTCATCTCTGTTCAGGCAGGGCTGATCTTGTTTTTGTCTTGTTTCTAGTATGATGCTAATAGTCTGTACAACTTTCATGTTAACAGAACATCATGGCCAAGCTATAACAAATAGGCCAACTACAAACTATCAGCTGTCAGGGATACCTTTTTTCTTTCTCAATACCACATACACTAATACTTATTTTGAAGATGCACTCAAACATTTTTTTTATAGATGCATTGCATGATTTTAAAAGTTGGGAGATAACTGATGTAGAGATGTACAAGGCATAGTTGTTCCTTCAAAGAATTCAAAGTTTAGTTGAGAAGTTAGATAAGTAAACTATAATAATGACTATTATTTATTTAGTCTTTTTTTATAAGACAAAATACTCTTCTAACATCGTCTATACATTTTCTATTTTTTACTGGTAGAAAAACTGAGCATAGAGACATGATTCAAACACAAGCTTTTAGCCATTATCCTCCATTTACTTTTTATTATATTAAAGGGAACAGAGATAAAGTGTTTGATTCAGTCTTGAGCATCGGGAGTTAGTCAAGTAGGTATATGAGTGAAAATTTTAGGGAACTGTAAAGTTAGAGGGAAGAAAATTTTAGGGAACTGTAAAGTTAGAGGGAACAGTTCTGACAAGACTGCCCTCATTTCTGATACCAACTGCAGAGTTTGGGGGTTCCCAACACCACACTCAACCCTCTATAACTCATTAGAAGGACTCACAGAACTCACTGAAAGCTGTTCTTCTCATGGTCATGGTTTATTAAAATCAGCCACGGGAAGAAGTACATAGGGCAGAGGCCAGGAAGGTACCAAATGTGGAGCATCTGTTGTTTTCTCTCTGTGGAGTTGTGAACAGTGTTACTATCCCAGATTGATTTGTGACAACATGCATGGAGTATTGACAACTAGGGAAGCTCACCCAAGCCTTGGTGGCCAGAGTTGTTATTGAGCTTGATCTTGTAAACCCGGTTGTCCACCCACATGGCTCACCTCCCTCTCCAGCCCCCTAAAGGTTAACTGATACCATGTGACCTAAAGCCCCAACTGTAAATCACACTGTCACTATCTGGTATAACCCAGGTTTCCCAGACAAACAAAGACATTCCTATAAGGCATGACGTTTAAAGTGTTTAGAGATTGCCTCCCAGAATCTGAGGTCAAAGGACAGACCTCTCTTTGGGTAAGGTTAAATTCTTTACTACACAATGAGATACAACCCAGTATCCTTAAAATACTACCTCCATTTCAAAGCACAAAGTATTCTCACACAAGCTTTATTGCTAATGGATTATTCACGTAAGACTGCCTAATTATCCTAAATGAACTAGGTATAGGTAACAGGTTTTGTATCATTTTCATTGGATTGATACCTCTGTATAGCATTAGGATAGATGGTTTCTACTATATTGTAGAAAGTTTTAATTTTCTTACTTGTGGATTAAAATGATATGGGAGATCAGATTCCCTAACAAAACAAATATTTTTTTAAATATTGAAATATACATCAACACTGTCACATAACACTTTTCTGACCACTGCAATTGGGCTAGGGAATTCCACCGCACCCTATACTTCTCTCATAAAACATTTCAATTTGTTCGTAAACGTCTGTTCACTTTTTTATGTTCTCCGCTAGACTTAAAGCTATATTTGGCAGAAATTATGTATTTTTCATCGTTTTATTCTTTATCTAATATACAGTTGGTACTCAATAAAGACTTTTTCCCAAATTTTTATTTTAACAGATTTTGAATCTATAATAAACTTGCAAGAAGAGTAAATAAATACCTACATACTCATCACTCAGATTCATCAGTTGCTACCATTTTGCTGTATTTGCTTTTTCTCACTCTCTTCCTCTCTTCACCTATATCTCTGAATCATGATAGTAAGTTGTACATATCATGATACTTCACTTTTTTTTTTTATTGTACTTCAGGTGAAGGTTTACAGAACAAATAGTTTCTCATGAAACAGTAGTACACATTTTTTTTTTTTTTAAATGTACTTCAGGTGAAGGCTTACAGAACAAAAAGTTTGTCATGAAAGAGTAGTACACATATTGTTTTATGACATTGGTTAACAACCCCACAACATGGCAACCCTCTCCCTTCTCGACCTTTTTTTTTTTTTTTT
>NW_004443949.1:20684873-20706387 GCF_000243295.1 Trichechus manatus latirostris | reverse complement strand
CATGAATTTGTCTATTTTTTCCTCATTTTTGTCTGCTTTTTGCTTCAGCTCTTGGAGCATTCTGAGTATTAGAGTTCTAGAGTTCTAGTGCCTTTTCTTCCACTGGAAAGTCATCTGGTGTTTTATTTTGGACTCCTACTGGAGTCATCCTGTCCTGTTTTTGTAAACGTTTTGATATTGTCGGTTTTCTTCAGGGCATTCAGTAGTTATTTTTCTCATTTATTGATTGTAGATTTGCTTGTTTTGTCCTTTTTTTATTTGTCTATGTCTGAGCAAGCGGACTGTGTGTTCTTTGTTGTTTGCTCTTCTGTGGGCACAATACTTTTCACCTCCTTCTCCAATTGGCAGTGTCAGTCGCTCAGATATGGTACAGCAGGGCAGGTCTAGCTGAAGACGAGTTACTGGGACGGGTTGTTTGTGGCACTTACTACAGCCACCAGGGCGGGTCAGTAATCAGTGCAGGGCAGGTTCCAGTAGGCCATGCCTGTTCTGGTTGGTGGTGTAATGTTAAGCGCACGGTACAGGTAGGCAGGATGTAGGGGGGAGATTGTTATGTGTGGTGCTAAGATGGATATGGGAGAGAGGAGAGAGGAACAGGAGCCAAAAACATACAAAAAACAACAACAAAGAATGCTAGGGAGCTTGCCATTGGAGTGGAGAGATGAGAGACTATGAAATGGAGGAAAGGGGAAGAAGAAGGAAAAAAAAAAAAGAAGAGAAAGGAATGAATAAATAAAAATCAGAAAGGGAAAAGAACAGCAAAGTTCCCAGGGATCCCACCGGTGCGGGTATGAATTCTGGGGAAGTTGTTCTTAGGTGTTGTAGTACAGCCTGGCTAGAAGGCATAGAGGTATTCGGCACTAGCTATTCAGGGAACAGAAGGAGAAGGAAGGTATAAAGAGATGAGAAACTGAGTAATGAAGAAAGACAAAAAGGGAAAAAGAAGGAAAAGAAAACAAAACAAATTAAAAAAAAAAGAACAAGAAAAGCCCCCCCAAAAAACAGGAAAAAAAAAAAAAACCCACAAAAAAAGAAATGCCCTTAGGGATCCCTCTGCACGTCTGCGCAAGCTGAGGGGGTAGGTTCCAAGCCACGCAGCACCTGGCGAGAACGGGCTCCCAACTCAAGAAAAGGAAAAGAATACAAAAAAACCATTCAAAACAAACAAACAAGCAAAAGCCCTGGGATCCCACCAGCATGGCAGCCCAGACTGGGAAGAAGTTCCACACTTCAACAGAGCTCCGCAGCCCCTCAGGAACAAGCAAAGACGGCGCACGGAGCCCGGTATCTAAGTGAAAGGAGGGGGAGGCAGTGAGAGGTAAGGAAGAAATCAGAAGACAAAGAAAAAAAAGCAACACCAGCAGCCAACAAATGGCACTTAGAAAGCCAGCTAGTGTGCATGGGTGGAATCTAAGCAGCCAGTTCTTCCTGGACAAGAGACTGTGTCCGCAGGAAGCAGAGGAGGGCGAGTGTGGGTGAAGAAGGGTGGGGGGTGGGAAAGCGTATATCACAAATTACCGGAGCTCTGCAGCCCCTCAGGAAGAAGCAAAGATGGGGCACGGAGGCAGGTATTTGAGCAAAAGGAGGGGGAGGTGGTGAGAGGTAAGGAAGGAATCAAAAGAAGTGGAAAAAAGTGACACCTGCAGCCAACAAATGACACTCAGAAAGCCAGTCAATTTGAGTTGGTGGAACCCAAGCAGCCAGTGCTTCCCGGACAAGAGACAGTGGCCGTGGGAAGCAGAGGAGGCCGAGTGGGGGTGAAGAAGTGTGGGGGGTGGAAAAGCGTATATCGCAAATTACCGGTTGTTTTGTCTCCCACTGGAAGCTCCGTGAATCTGCTTTCTTGTAACCCCTGTTTGCTGGTCTCCGATATGAGTCCAGGAAGGCGGATCTGCGCTGCGTTAGCTGGTAGAAGGCCTCTGCATGAATCTCTCCTCGCTCTCCATTCTCTGTCAGTATTCTCACTCCATTTGGTGCTTGGCTGAGTTCTTTATCTCTTCGTTTGATGTTTTAGGTTTTCAGGATTGCTGTTTTCTCTGTTCGGCTTAGTTTTTCATATCTTTGCTGTGGAAGGACGGCGTGGTTCTTCTGCCTAGAGCGCCATTTTGCCGGAAGTCCGATACTTCACTCTTAAATGAATGACTGCAGTACCATTGTCACACTCAGGACATTTAACATGGACACAATACTGTTATCTTTTTTATAGTCCACAGTAAAATTTCCCTAATTGTCCCAGTAATGTGCTTTATAGTTGTTTTTGTCCTCCAGGATTCAATCACACTAGGCATTTATTTATAAGGTATCTTTAGTATACTTTAATCTGGATTCCTCTAGCTGCTTTTCTTTCTTTCTTATCCTTAACATTGTTGGAGTCCAGGCCACTTAGATTACATCCTTACGATCAGGTTCAGGTTAGATTTTTTTTAAAAATAACACAATACTATCTATGCAAATTAAATCACTTACACAAAACTCACTTCATATTTTTGCAAGAATATTTACACTTCCAAGGATATATGTCAAATACTTAAGAATGAGCTTGTATTGGAGGGAGGGGAGTGTGAATGGAAATTAGGGATGAAGAAAAAATAGCAGAAAGTGATCTTGCTTGACTATTCTGAAAATGGGTCAAGTACTGAGAAATACGACTAACCCAACTCTCTGCACCTAAGAACCAAAAGAGAACAGCACCACCACAGAGATACCTCAAAAACAATCACTCGCCCAGCCCCCAAATGCAGGTTCTAATTCTATTCTCTGCAACATGCTTGTCCTCATACATTGAAGCAGAGTTGACCAGAGTTTGTTAGATGAACTAGTGGTTCGAACTACATCCTCGGCACACTAAGCCCAGTTTAAACAAATCAAAAACGTTTATTTCCCTCAGGACACCTCAGAGTCTTTGGTATATTGTGCATCTCCAAGAGGGCCACGTAGTATAAGGCAGCTCTCAAACATTTTGGATCTTGGAAGCTTTTATTTTTGTAAAATTGCATGCCATAAAAAGCTAGACATTTTTGATGGCATAGTATATATGTGTGCCTCACATCAGGAGGTACAGAATGTTAGTTTGTTCCTTTATTTGTGATGTCAAGTTTGCTAACTTGGTGGAGGGGTATGCCACATTTTGTTTCATAATTACTTAGCTATCTTTGAGGGTGATACTTCGAGATTAGTATCCTATTCCTCAACAATCACTCACCTAGTGGTTTTTGGATCCATTGATATTCTTGCCTGGCCCTAAAGTTTTGAATGAATAAATATATGAAGGAAGGCAGAAAGGAAGGAAGGAAGAAAAAAAGAAGAAATGAAGGAAAGGTGTCACAAACACAGGTTAACTTATAACATAAGATTCTAAGTAAGATTTGCCTTACTTAGAATTGAAACCTGCTTTACATGTTATTTATTTTGTGTAAGTTGATTTTCTATTTAACTTTCCTTCACAGTTTTAATTTGAATTCACACGCACACACACGTATTCTCTTTGTTGATGGAATTTTAGAGCCAGAAGGGATCAAATATATCATAAAAGCAAATCCTTTCTTTTGACATGTGAGAAAACTGAAGCCCAGAGATTTTGCGTCTTTTTAAGTACCATAGTCAGGATTAAACCCCAGTTCCCTGGCCATGGACTAATCAGCTGCTATTTTAACCATGCACCATATTGGCTGAAATTATTCAGCCCTCAGATGTTTTCTTTTAAGAAACCAAAGTGACTTCCTTTACTAATTTAGTTGCTATTCAATTACTGACTTTCAATTTTTTTAGTATTAAAATAAATGTTAAGAAACTATATCAGATATTATATATCAGAATGAAGCAGAATGACAAGAAAAAATTATTCATGTGTGATAATTCACAGTCTTCCTCCAGCCCCATCACATCAACAAAAGCCTGTAATTACATGCTCAGTTATACTTTCCACTTTTCCCTCTCACAGTTGAAGGATAGTTGCTTGCTGGGTGAGAGGGCAGTCCATCCACATATAAGGATATCATATGGCAAAGGAAGAAAAATAATGATAAAAAGGGAGATTGTGTGTAAGAGATGATTTTATTGGAAGAGGGTTTGGAGAGAAGTACCTTTCTGTTTGGGATATGATGGAATTAAGAAGGAAAAGAAAGAGGATATTATGAAGTATTTTGTTTGCTTTTGAATGGGGTCCTCACTGATGCTGTCTGAAAAATGGAAAGAGATACTTTGAGTTATAATTTTATTACTTTGGTTGTGCCCTAAATCCTTCTGGTTCTTCACTAGGGGTGGTACCACCTTTAATGAGGGTTTAGAAAATCATGGAGGCTTTTTCTTGTCACAGTGAGTAGCCTTACTTGCAACGGATGCTGGGGTGCAGGGAGGCTGAAAAATCCTGCAGTGTTAACAGGCAGGCCTGCACATCTCAGAAATGTCTTTCCTCCAAATATGTATCATATATCTATTGAGAAAACAGTTTAGGTCATGTATATCCCCGGGATTTTGATGCTAAAGGACAGTATCAGCTTTCCCTCAGATGAAAATAATCCCTCTATGACTGAGCAGGAGCCAGGTTTCATCATGACTGCCAGCCACAGTGCTAAGAGAATGGTGCAAGGAATGGGGATTGATCAAATTTAAGACAGTAATTATTGACTAGGAAGTCTGGCCTGGGGATCTACTTCTGAAAATTCCAAAAACCAAACCCCTTGCCATCGAGTCAATTCCAACTCATAGCGACCCTATGGGACAGAATAAAACCGCCCTAGAGGGTTTCCAAGGCTGTAAATCTTTATGGAAGCAGACTGCCACATCTTTCTCCTGTGGTGCAACTGTTTGGTTCGAACTGTGACCTTTTGGTTAGTAGCAGAGTGCTTAACTACTGCAAATTAGCCAATGAAAATCTTACGGACCACGACAGAACAGTCTCACTTGCTTTGGACATGTCATCAGGAGAGATCAATCGCTGGAGAAGGACATCATGATTGATTAAATAGAGGGCCAATGAGGATGAGGGAGACCCTCAGTGAGATGGATTGGCACAATACCCGCAACAATGAACTCCAACATGCTGGCAATTGTGAGGATGACACAGGTCCGGGCAACATTTCATTCTGTTATACATCAGGTCTCCATGAATCGTAGTCAACTTGACAGCAGCTAACAACAATTATTGACACTAAAAATTAAAATGTCAAAGAGACCATAAGAAGTTAGAGGCACAAACTTTGGGATAATACATTCTTTAGAAATGGATGTGTTAGCCAGAAAACCAAACGTACAGATATTATTGTGTTCACTAAATCAAGAAAGGCTTAAAAACTTTCCTGGAAAGTGAAAACTAGAAAACAGTTTTACCTTCAATTCAGATTGATTCTTTTTTAAGCTAATAAATGTTAGATCTCCTATGATAAAGTTAAGTCTTCTCTCTCTCTATCATCAGATATTGAATCCCTTCGGAATTTGACTTTTACTGTGGAAATTTTGATTAAATAGATACTAGAATCAGTAGATAAGCCAGTGTCTATGAGAAATTTGAGAAATATTTAGGAATTACCGAGCTAGAGACCGAAGAAGAGGACTCTGAATCATGGTAACAGATAGGTTCACATAGAGTCCATTTTAGAGATAATAAATGCCACCATCTGTGTGAGCATTTACAAGGTCAATACTAAGTGTTACACGTGCAAAGTAACCAAAACTGATACTTTGTTGGAAAACCACCTGACTTCACCCAAATGAATGAATGGCAGGGTGGACAATAACTGGGATTCACATGTCACATTTACAACCAAGTATCAGTTGTCAGGAGAAAACATTGTCTTTAGATTCAGTTGGGGAGAACTACTACAGTGAGCTGTTCAGGTGGCAGGAAAAAAGATAATCAGAGTTTGTGCAGAGATGAACAGTCAGGAATAAGCAATATTAGACATTCTTGCTCTTTCTAATTCTTTTTGTTGGTGAAGATCGTGAGAAGGAGGTAGCACTGGTTTCCTTCTTTAAAGAACATTGACTGATGACGTTCTACCGTGAGACCTTAGGTCTGGCTTTTAGAGCCAGCCCATGGAAGTGAGATCCTTTAAAAGTGAAGTCCTAGTGAATGGGGATAAACAGATTCCCCATCCTGATTGAGCACTGCCGGGAGACAACCATGGTCTACGTTAGAGAATTTGTCCATGATTTGCATTCAGTGCAGCAGGGAAGGCTATACACAGAACCACTGTTGTCATTTGGTCATTCACCCCTAGCATTCCACAGTCTACAAAGCAGGTATAATACACATGGTGATCACCTACAGACCACCCAAACCTTGGAGTCTAGAAGTGATCTGATACATCCTTTGATTCTGACTGCCCTGGTGTGAAATTTTTCCTCTTAGCAGCAACCCGGTTTTTCAGGGGATGGAGATTAAATACAAACAGTAGCAGGTTTGTTCCCTGTCAAGTTGCTTATTTATCAGCCCCAAGGTATGTGAGAAGGGGTTGGAATAAGCCAGACAGATTCTGCCTGGCAGAGAACATCCAGGGTTGCTCAGGGCATAAATGTGTATGTCCCAAATAGATAGTGGTCACTGGCTGACATATTTAAATACTGAACATGTTTTAAACGAACTTCACTAAGATTATCCAGGAGGAGAATATGATGGGACAACTTTATTAACATGTGAGTGTTCACCACTTTCTTCTCTCTATCCATCTACTAAACACAAGCCTATACTTGCCTGCCCACTTCTTCCTCTCTGCCCTTCTCAAAAAGATGTGTTTGGTTTACTGAAAGACATGCTAGGTTGGTCTATGTAACAATGTATGGAGATAAATAGTAGGGGTGAGAGATTCAAAAGTTAGGTGGACTGTGTATGAGAAAGAGGTTTGTGTAGGGGCTTGGAGATCTTCAAGAGCATCTGTGAGGTGTGGGAAAATCCAGGAACAGAAGAAAGGAAATGATAATAAATATTTTGGTTGCCTGTAAATAAACTTTGGAGCCCCTGTGCCGCATGGTTAAGAGCTTGGCTGCTAACCAAAAGGTCAGCAGTTTGAATCTACCAGCTGCTCCTTGGAAACTTTATGGGGCAGTTCTACTCCATGCTATAGGGTCACTATGAGTTGGAATCAACTTGATGGCAAAGTGTTTGGGTTAAATAGACTTCGATTTTCTATGAAAAGTGAAGGAAAAGGTTTATAGCTACTCTCAGTTTTGGAGTCTCTAGCTAGTGCTAGGCACTCAACCTTACTTAACCAAAAGGCTGTCTGCTCAATCCTACTCAGAGGTCCCTTGGAAGAAGAGCCTGGTGATCTGCTTCTGAACGTTCACAGACATGAAAACCCTACTCTGACCCACACATGGGGTCATCATGAGTTGTAATTGGCTTAATGGCAACTGGTTTGGTTTTCTAATTATATTTGTCTGTGGCACTCATTTTCCTTGGACTGCTTGGCCTCTTAGATTTCAAAAGCGTTAAAAATTGTTAATCTAGGGGAAGAGATTGCTTTTGATATTAATAGTTTGACTCTCTGAAGAGTACAGATTCACTAGAAGATTGTTCACTCAGTTCCATGTTAGTTTGGACTCAGCTTAAATATATCAGATCCACTTTGTCCCAAGTGAAATAATCCTAGAGCGGTATATTGTTACTAGAACCAGGATTCTTCTCTCTCATTGTGGCCTTAGACTCTTTAGGGCTTGAGGGCAGCAAAGAAAAGACAGAGCTCAGTCTGGCTTACAGTAATTTAGGAAATTTTACTGCCAACAGGACATCCTAGGACTAGATAGCATACTGTCCCAACTTTGATTCAAAAGAAGAAGCTTTATAGATGTTTTACAGATGAGCCCTTACTCAATATTATAATATTTTTGCAATACCCCTATAGCCCAGCCTTTCCCATCACCATAACAGCCCACATCTCAAATTGAACAATTCATGCCATTAAAAAAGGGGGCCAGAGGGGAGGCTTCTGATATTTGCCTCTTGGGGAATTTTTCAATATTCTGTAATATGTACTGTACCAGTTTAGGGTAGTTTCTAGTCATTCCAGACTCGCCTTATACTATTTAAAGTCCTTGTAGGCTATCCCAGTGTATAGTTAGCATATGTCAAAAATCCTAAATTATGGGTTTTAATATAAATTTTCCTAGCAGAAGAATGACAACTATCTGTAAATAAAAGAGACATACACAGTATAATAGAGCAAAAGGGGCATTAAGTTAGTACAGAGCTATCCAGCTTTAAGACAACTCTTGATGAGGATTCCTGAGGACACAAAGAGGAAAAAAAGGAACACGATAAACCCTTGTGCTATTCAGAGCAGTTCACTCCATTTCTGTTTGAGTATTGGACCATTGTATGCTTAATATTGGCCTCCAATGTTAACCTCGATGATTTGATTTTCTGCATTATATGTTGCAATCATCTCTGAGGTCCATCTTTTTTTTTAAAAAAAAACATTTTTTTTTAAATTCATGCTCTCTACTTCTCTAAATAGGAAAAATTCTCATAATAATCATCTTGGTTTTATTAATTTTATATCAAAATACTATTTAAAAAGAAAAAATATAGTTTAATTTAATCAGAGGACACTATCTTTGCTAATTATATTATTAGTTAATTGAATATGCTGTTTCATGTATATACTTTCCTCAGGCACACCTCTGTGATGTTTTCCCTCAGTATGCAGAGTTGGAATTGACTCAACGGCAACAGGTTTTTTTTTTTTAATAGGAGGAAGTATATGGGCAAATATTATCTTTATGACCCACTAGTGGGTCCCTACTGTCCTATGTCTGAAGTGTGTATATGTCTCCAGTTGGTGATATCCATACAAGGATTAATCAGCAGATTCAATTTTGTTAATCAGCCTTTTAAGAAAATTCATGTATTCTTATTATAAAAAATAAAATCTGTAGTTAAAACATATGTGGGAAATATATTTAAGTTCACATAGCTAATGAGTGGAAAGAGTCAAAACACATAGATCCATTCTCTTTGCTGTAAGGATGCCGAGCTCTGGGATTTAATTGTAGTCCTTCAAAGTATGCAAAACATATGGTCTGGAATGATGATATAATATCCTCAAAACCAATGCAGTCCTTCCATGGTTGTCTGATCATCCTATTGCCAATTCCTAATTACCACTACCTCTCTAAGCTCTTTTATCAAATGCATTCCATCCACAAGTTTGAAAACATGAACTTTAAAAAAAATTTTTTTTATTATATTTTAGATGAAGGTTTACAGAACAAATAGTTTCTTGTTAGTCAGTACACATATTTTTTAATGACATTGGTTAACAACCCCATGACATGTCAACAGTCTGAGGTCCGTCTTTTAAGAGCGCATCAATAAATAGGTAAATATGCCCTGCCCTGGAGCCCTGGTGGTGCAGTGGTTAAAAGCTTGGCTGCTAACCAAAAGATCAGCAGTTCAAATCCCCCAGCCGCTCCTTGGAAATCCTATGGGACAGTTCTACTCTGTCCTATAGGGTTGCTATGAGTTGGAATCAACTCAACAGCAACTGGTTTGGTTTTTTTGGTTTTTTGGTGCTCTAAATAATAGAATCAAAGACATTTCTCTAAATGGTTGTGAAAAATGCATTTTACCTTTTACAGTCTGTATTCATCAGACCATTTTTAGCCTTTTATCCCCCACTGAGTTATATAACAATAATTAATAATGGCTAATAACTTTTACATTTGTTCTTTTTTAGCATACTGGAAGACCCCACGGAAGTCTAAGCTGTATTTACTGCAAGGATTCAAACATGGCTGGCTGGTTGGTGGAGTGGCCCATGGCCTATTTGCATGACCAAATGAAGCCTCCTGGGAAAGAACTCAGGCTGAGGAAGTGAAAGGCAGGGAAAGCCAGGTTTAACAGATGCTTCAGGTATCAAAGGGAGCCTTGATGTTATGTACAGCATTGTATCAGCTTCTCAGCTCTGTCCCTGGCTCAGCACCACAAAGGTCTTATAGAGAATATTGTTGTTGATTCTGACTCCTAGCAACCTATGTGACAGAGTAGAGCTGCCCCGTAGTGTTTTCTTGGCTGTAATCTTTATGGAAGCGGTATCACCAGGCCTTTCTCCTGCAGAGCTGCTGGGTGGGTTTGAACTACCAAACTTTTGGTTAGCAACCGAGCACTTAACCGTTGTGACACTAGGGCTCAGGAGTCATCACAACCCCACTCTGAGACAAGAGAACACTAAGCATCTCTACTTTGGTCTCTGGGCACGAATTCAAAAAAGGGAGAATGCATTCTCCCCTTTCTGCAGGGAACACAGCTTGGCTTTGGCACAGTGAAGTTTCCAGAGAACTCTCTACGTTTATCATCATGAGAATTTAGCACCACAAAGGCCCCTGCAGATCCAAAGCATCTGTGGCTGCTTCAAAGGTGTAGTGGCAGAAGGATTTGTTCCTGGGGACTCCCAGGTAAAGCTGGAGAGGTTTTGAGAGAATCTGAGGATCCCAAAATTATGGTTACGGGCCAAAATCAGGAGAAATACAGGTTGTGCTATTAATTTGCTTTAATTTTATCCTCTAGTTGGGTGTTATATAGTGAAATATGGGCAACCTATTCTTGTTGGGTTAATTCAAAATACTGTATTTTGAATCCACTTTAGCGAGATACAAAAATGAAAAAAATATAATAAAATCAATTACTAATCATTATATAGGTATTAAAAAGACCTCTTGTTTGGCACCATAATTATTTCTTGCTACTCCTGGCTATTTTTAAATGATGCAAACTTGCTATGATTTCTATGTGCTAATTAATTCCAAAGCTGTCATGGATCTGTAAATGGTAGAGAATGCAACATTAGAAAACAGAAGAGGATGTGATTTAGCAAAATATTGTCTACATTTAAGTTCATACTGGTGTATGATGAATTGTCCTTCTATTTATTTGTATGCTTTCATCATTTGTTTTTGAGAAATAAAACATAGCCATTCACTTGAAAAGGGCAAACTAGAGAGATTTTATTTCAGCGTAAACTATTAATGGTGGAGGCCTGTAAATACTGCTGCCAATTTTTTTTTTTTCCTAAACAGGTGCAATTTAATTGTCATAACATTGCTGTTGAAGCTCCAAGAAATACGCCACCTGGATCAGGCATTGCTTTCATGATACAGAGGTCAGCTTTCATAAACTTTCATTCTGGTTCCTCTCCAGTGGCCTTTAGTGCCAGCATCTGTCAAAGTAACTAAAGAGGAAGGTGACTTCATAGTTCCTCAGAGGTTAAGGAGGACAGCAATTCCAGATATCATGGTCTCCTACTGTGTAGGATTTTGTATTGTTTGAGGACATGGATCTTCCTAAAATGAGAATAGTAGCATAGAATAATAATAATAAATTATGGTTAGGGTCATGCCTTCCTAGAAACTTCAGGTATTATTTTCTCCAGGTACTTCATGTATTGCTCTGATGTCAACTGCCATTCCTGAAAATAGGTTTATTTTTTATTTTGCTTATCTTTCTAAAATCCTTGGATTTTTAAAACTTTTTACTGCTGGCATCTTAAGCTTAATTTTGATTGTTGAAAATAAAACATATCTGTCTTTCCTTCTAAGCTATTATTTTTTCTTATGACAATAGAATTATTATTATTTTTTTCAGGCATGGTCTGTCCTTCTTTCTGGGAGTCCCTAGGTGGTACAAATGGTTAACATGCTTGGCTGCCAATTGAAAAGTTGGAGGTTTGAGTCCACCTAGAGACACCTCTGAAGAGAGGCTTGGTGGTCTACTTCCAAAAAATCAGCCATTGAAAACCTTACAGAGCACAGTTCTACTCTGACACACATAGGGTTGCCATGAGTTGGAATCAACTTGATTGTAACTGGTTTGGTTTGGTTTATTGGTCTTTACTCCTCAGAACTTGAAAAATGCATGCAACTCTTACACATTCAAATATGTGTGAGATTCACTGGGAACACTCTCCTAGTGCTGAGCTGAATCTACAAGTTTCCCTGAGGTGTACGTATCACTGTGGATTCCCAGTTCTAACTCTAGTCTACAATTTCCAACCAATACAATAGTGTAAATAGAGGATTTTATAAAATACAAGGTTCTCTCAAAAAGATTTATGGTGTGTTTCTGAAATTAAAAAAAAAAATTCAGTGTTCTTGGTTGAAAGTTGGCAAGTGTGTTTTCAACTTTGAAATGTCTGAAACTGAAAATAACCCAATCAAAAACTGGACAAAGGACACGAACAGACACTTCACCAAAGAGTTTATTCAAACAGCCAACAGTCTCATGAAAAGACACTCAACATCATTAACCATCAGAGAAATGCAAATCAAAACCACAATGAGATACGATTTCGCTCCTACTAGGATAGCTAAGAAAACAAAAAAACAAAATCAGAAAATAACAAGTGTTGGAGGGGATGTGGAGAAATTGGAACCCTCATCCTTTGCTAGTGGGAATGCAAAATGGTATAACCATTGTGGAAAACAGCGTGGCTGTTCCTCAAAAAACTAGAGGTAGACAAAAAAGAAAAAATGCCCTCCAAGGTCGAGAAGGGAGAGCGTTGACATCTTGTGAGTTTGTTAACCAATGTCATAAAACAATATGCATACTGACTGTGTAATGAGAAACTATTTGTTCTGTAAACCTTCACCTAAAGTACGATAAAAATAATAATAATAAAAAAACTAGAGGTAGAGCTGCCATATGACATAGCAACTCCACTCCTAGATATACACCCTAAGGATCTAATAGAAGTAACAGGAACAGACATATGCACACCTATGTTCATTGCAGCACCATTCACAATAGCAAAAAGATGGAAACAACCTGAGTTCCCATCAATGGCTGAATGGATAACTAAATGTGGTACATGCATACAATGGAATACTACTCAGCAATAAAGAAAAATGGTTCCTAAAACATCTTGGAACATGATAAATCTGGAGGACATTATGTTGAGTGAATTAAGTCAATTACAAAAAAACTCGAAAAACAAATATTTCATGTTCTCACTTTTATGAAATGACATGAAGAGGTAAATATACAGAAACTACTGTTCATTAGTGGTGACCAGGGATTTGGGGTGGGGGAGGGGATTCTCTCTCTACATAGTAAAACAAAAACCCATTGCCATCAAGTCGATTCCGACTCATCACGGCGCTATAGGACGGAGTAGAACTGCCCTATAGAGTTTCCAAGGAGCACCTGGTGGATTCGAACTGCCAATCATTTGGTTAGCAGCTGTAACACTTAACCACTATGCCACCAGGGTTTCCCTCTACATAGTAGATACTTGTTATTTTTGGTGATGGGAAAAGTAACGATGAATGAGGGTGAAGTGTACACAGCTTGATGAAGATAAACGTTGTCATAAAATGTACACAAGAAAAAACGACCTGTTGGTAATTGTTATGGCATATATAATTTTGAGGCAACAGCAAAAGCAACCAAAAAATATAAGTGCAGGTATATATGTATGTATACAGGCATATATGTGTGTAAGTATGTATATGTGAGCATATATGTGTGTATAGGTGTATGCAAATGTAGATGTATATGCATCTATGTAACTGTATGCACATATATTCATCTATGTAATAAACTCTGAAACTTGCTCTTGAAGGTAGAGTAGCCAAAGCGAAAGGAAAAAATGATGAAGTAAAAGAGCTAAACAGAAGACTTTAAAGGGTGGCTCAAGAAGGCAAAGTAAAGTATTATAATGAAATGTGCAAAGACTTGGAGTTAGAAAACCAAAAGGGAAGAACATGCTTGGCATTTCTCAAGCTGAAAGAACTGAAGAAAAAATTCAAACCTCGAGTTGCAATAGTGAAGGATTCTACAAGGAAAATATTGACTGAGACAGGAGGCATCAAGAGAAGAGATGGAAGGAATACACTGTACCAAAAAGAATTGGTCAACATTCAACCATTTCAGGAGGTAGCATATGATCAAGAACTAATGTTACTGAAGGAAGAAGTCCAAGTTGCACTGAAGGGAATGGCAAAAACCAAGGCTCCAGGAATTGATGGAATACCAGTTGAGATGTTTCAGCAAATGGATGCAGCCCTGGAGGTGCTTACTTGTCTATGTCAAGAAATTTGGAAGACAGTTTCCTGGCCAACCATAATACTATCCAAAGAAAATAAGAGGGTAGGAGGCAGTTCCAACCCTGCTAGACATTGGCTCATGAATGTTCACACATGTTTCTTCCATCCAACTTTTCTCACCTTGGCACACAGAGCTGTAGTTGAGGCAACAGTCACCCTTGTCTCTGCAGTCATCTGAACAGGAGAGCAGAAGTTTCTGGAAAACCTTTTCTCACCACACCTGAATTTTCTGCAAGTCTATATATATTCTAGTTCTATATATGTCTCCTGGTCTAGACAGCAGTTTCCAGGGTCAGTTCAGTCAACATCGAAGAGCTGTTCCCAAGTGTTCTCTCAAAACAGCAACTTTGCAACTTTTAACTACTTTATCATAACTTGGCCTCCACCCACATATGCAGTCAAGGATTGTTGTTAACACATAGACTGACAGTTCCAGTGAGAGCACTTCATAGGTGTTTGGGTCCTTTGCAGTGTGGCATGCCTAATCTCACTGTAGCCTATACTAAACTAATAAGTTACTCTTCTTTCAGAAAGGGTTGTCAAGAACTATGAAGGCTCTGAGATTTTACCCTATTTGCAAGCTAACAAGTAAGCCTGCCACAGTTTCTTGAGTCAGAGAAAAAGGACGTTATTATTCACAGAGTAGCAAGCAGTATGAGCATCAGCATATTTGCATCAGTTCCTCTTGCCCCCAAGTTCCACAGAGGCAACACAGGTAGACCTGAATGAATGTCTTCACACACAGTGGGCTGAATTATAGGAGAGGAACCCTGAGCTTAAGGAACCAGAATCTTTTATAATAGGCAGCGAGTATGCCTGCTCTTTGACCTGGACAGAAACACTGTATCTTTCAAGGCTGTTTGCTATGGAAACATCCTTGAAAATTAGTCCAAAACAAAGGACAGTCAGTACCTCACTTTGCAACATGTGCAAAATTATAAGAAACTCAAGGAGAAATGGTCTCCCAACAAGGTTATGGAATCAATCTCCTTCCCAAAGCCAGGAGCTGGTCAGAATTTGTGTCTTTCTGAAAGTAAGACTGAGATCAATACTTAGTGGTGTGCTGATAAATGTTTAACAACTAGCTGTCTGAAAAAAGAAAAAGTCCCGATTTGTAGCCTTTGGTGGTTTCCATACTCATATCATGGTCGATTTTGAGCTACTAGTTGGACATCACGGAATGCAGAGTTGAGAAGAGATGCACAGCAGTGCACCATTGTACCATTGTATAGTATTCTACCATAGAGATTTATGAAGAATAGGAATTCCAGAACACCTCATTGTACTCACTCAGAACCTGTACATGAATCAAAAGGCAGTCATTTGAACATATCAGGGGTATATACTGCATGGTTTAAAATTGGAAAAGGTGTGTGGCAGGGTTGTACCCTTTCACCTTATTTACTTAATCTGTATGTTGTTGTTGTTGTGTGTCATTGAGTCAATTCAACAGAGTAGAATTGCCCCATAGGGTTTCCTAAGCAGTAATTTTTATGAGCAGATTGCCAGGTCTTTTCTCCTATGGAGTTACAGGTGGGTTCAAACCACTGACCTTTCATTTAACAGCCAAGAACTTAACCATTGCACCCCCAGGGCTCCTTTCAATCTGTATGTTGAATAAGTAATCTGTAAAGCTGAACTATATGAAGAAGAACACAACATCAGGAGTGGAGGAAGACTCATTAACAATCTGCGACATACAGATGACAAAACTTTGCTTGCTGAAAATGAAGACAACTTGAAGTACTTACTGATGAAGGTAAAAGACCATGGCCTTTAGTATAGATTACACCTAAATGTGAAGAAAACAAAAATCCTCACAACTGGACTGAAAAACAACATAATGATAAATGGAGAAAAAAATCGAAGTTGTCAACAATTTCATTCTATTCAGATCAACAATCAATGTCCATGGAAGCAGCAGTCAAGAAATTAGATGGATTGCATTGGGAAAATCTGCTGCAAGAGACTTCTTTAAAGTATTAAAAAGCAAAGATGTCACTTTGTTGACTAAGATGCACTTGACCCAAGCCATATGCACGCCTCATAGGCGTGCAAAAGCTGGACAATGAGAAAGGAAGACAGAAGAAGAAGACCAAAACCCAACCCTGCTGCCGTTGAGTCGATTCCGACTCATAGCAACCCTACAGGACAGAGTAGAACTACCCCATAGAGTTTCCAAGGAGCGCCTGATGGATTCAAACTGCTAACCTACTGGTTAGCAGACATAGCTCTTAACCACTATGCCACCAGGGTTTGAATAGATGCATTCAAATTGTGGTGTTGGTGAAGAATATTGAATATACCATGGACTGGCAGAACAAACAAATTAGTCTTAGAAGAAATACAACCAGAGTGTTTCTTAGCTCCTTACCAAGGCTGACAAGACTTTGGCTCGCTAGCTTTGGACACATTATCAGGAAAGATCAATCGCTAGAAAAGGACATTATGTTTGGTAAAGTACAGGGTCAGCAAAAATGAGGGAAACCTTCGATGAGATGGATTGACCCACAGCCACAACAATGGATTCAAATGATCATGAAGATGGCACAGGATCAGGCAACATTTTGTCCTGTTATATATAAGATTGCCATGAGTTGGAGTTGACTTGATTGCAACTAACAGCAACAACACTGCACAGATACAATAGAAGTAAATAATATCAGAAGCATAGTGATGCTAAAATGTAGTAAAATGATTAGGAAGTGAAGAGTTTTGAGTATTTAATATTGCTTTTCTTTTTAATATAATTTATTTAATTACGAATTTACATGACATTATTTTTAATAATAGCCCAGTTTAATAACCAGCTCTCAAAAATTCTGAAAATTTAACAATTGGCTCTTGTAAGCCAATATGGATTGGCTGCAACACACCACTGCTGGACTTATAGAAATCACTATTTTAGATGATTTCAGTGGATATATTTTTAATTATTATTTGTCATCCAGGAATAGTAATTAAAAGACTAGAAAACAACTGGAAGTCTGATGTACACACACACAATTATTATTAATCAATATTTATTTCAAGTGTAATATGTGTCAGTTCTAGTGCTGAGTACGTTAGGTGCATTATGTTAATTTATTTGACTTCATGTAATCACTGTTCAGTATATGTATGAAGTTCTGTCTTTGTATCAGTGATACTTTAACCTCTTTTGAATATGGACTTTTTGAGCATTTGCTTGAAGCTATGGACTTACTTTGCACATAATTTTAGGGAATCCATGGATTCCCTGAAGCCTATTGCTGGGTTTCCACTTTAAGAGTCCTTGTTTTGGATATCTTATTATAGTGCCTATGAAATGGGATTACAATAAAATTTTTGTTTCTAAAGTCTGACTTACTTTAAGCAGTATTTGACAGCACAGAAATTCAGGGATAGAATTTTGATAACTCTATCAAGTTTATTATATTATATGAAGAGTAAGTTCTCCTCCTAAGGAAATAACAAAAACACATATGTGCCAAGAGTGATAATTACAGAATAATTTATGTTAGGGTAAAACTGGGAACAATTTATACATCCAGTAACAGGGTATGGAATCCCTGGGTGGTGCAAACGTTAACACACTCAGGTGCTAACTGAAAGGTTGGAGTTTCAAGTTCATCTAGAGGCACCTCAGAAGAAAGGGCTGGTGATCTATCTGAAAAATAAGCCATTGAAAACCCTATGGAGCACAGTTCTTCTCTGACAAACATAGGGTTGCCATGAGTCGGAGTCGACTCCAGGACAAATGGCATAATAACATATAGGTTCAATGAATTATGATAAAACAAAATATCGTGAAACCATCTGTAACGAAGATGCACATCAATATTTAATGTTGATAGCATGTCACTGTGTCGAAAAAGCAGGCTCCTAAGAAGCATATGTACTATAATCTGTTTTGAAAAACATATATACCTATATGGAAAATAGTCTGGGAAAGTTTGGTTCTTAAACTATTTATGCTAGTTTAAATAAAGAAGGATCATTGATGGGCTACACGAGGTATTTTAAAGGAAATATCCCATGAATCCAAGAGTTGAAGCCATTATATGGTTGACATCATGGAGTCTGGAGCTAGAGATAATATAAGGCTCTAGGAGATCAGATTTCAAAGCCTTCCTTTGAATAATAATAATAATTAAAAAAACCAAACACATTGCCTTAGAGTCGATTCCAACTCATAGCAACTCCATAAGATTTCCAATGCTGCAAGTCTCTGTGAAAGCAGACTGCCACATCTTTCTACCGTGGAGCCACTGGTGGTTTCAAACTGCTGACCTTTCAATTAGCAATAGATCACTTTAACCACTGCACCACCAGGGCTCCTTTTCCTTCAGTGTCACTCGGTCCCACTGTGTCTCTCAGCTTCTTTTTGTTGCGCTTTCATACCCATAATACCTGCTGCTCTGTAAACTTAACTCACCCATAGCACACTGTGGTTTCTCCAGTTCATGAACTCTGTTTTCTCATCTTATTGCTAACTGTTTTGTAGTTTAAATTCCAAAAATAGAACCTATTGGCTTGGTTTATCTTATGGATCTAGGCCACAGAGGTTTGTTCCTGGACAACCTGTTGATAACCTGTTGATTGGTTTTCCTGGGGAGATGTCCACAGATAAGTCCACAGATAAGTTACACATGGTAGAAAAGGTCCTTTCACTTAGAAAGGACCTGGCCAAGTAGGCAGCATGAAATAAGTCTATTAGGCAAAGGTTGTTGTTGTTGGATATCGTCAAGTCAATTTTTGACTCATAGTGACCCCATGTGACGGAGTAGAACTGCCCCATAGGGTTTTCTAAGCTGTAATCTTTCCAAGAGCAGGCTGCTAGGTCTTTTCTCTCATAGAGCTGCTGGGTAGGTTTGAACTGCCAACCTTTTGGTTAGCAGCCAAGAGTTTAACTGTTGTGTTATCAGGGCTCCTTGAGAAAGGTTATGCACCAGAAAATTAATAGTGGCTATCTCTGTCTGGCAGGATTATGAATGATTTTTAAAATATATGTTTTTCTTTTGCTCTTTTTCTATTTTGGAATATTTCTATAATGATCATGTAAGACTTGAGAAATAAATAATAATCACTGTGATGTGATTTCTACTTTCTCCTCTGTAGTTTGTAGTTTGGGTCTAACTCCATTTGATGAAGAATTTTCAAATTCTATTAGTACTATGTTGCTTTGGAAAACGTGACAGTAGTGACATGTGTGTCTTTTAACCAATTACAGCCAGTTCTGGGTACCATTTTGAGTTGTTTGGCTTTATAGCAAGACATGTGATAGAGCTGGGTGAGATACAGAGATATATACTCTGCGATAAGGCCTCTGACTTTAAGTTCAGCTGAGTACCTTAATATACAACAGAGATCCAGAGGTGATAAGATATAGTCACTGCTTCCTCAAAGAGCTAGTAATCTAATTATATGAGCAGGAAAATAAAATTAATAAGGCAAGCTAATATAAGTGAAGGGTCAAATGAGTGACCTGAAAGTTCAGATGAGTGAGAAATCATTTCAGGTAAAAAGACCTCATGGGAGATGGGGGATTTGAATTGGTCTTATTGGATGGAGAACACTTGGGTAGATGGGGATATGATAGAAAGGAATTACATGAGTAATATTCATGAGTCATGGGAGGTAAGATTGGGATGGGAAGCAAACATGAAATTTTACTTGAAGCTTTTCTAATACAGTTTCATAAAATGATTTGGAACTTTTTTTAAGTTTCAAGTTTACTAACTACAGCTTAAGACAAGCTTCCGTTCCAACCACTCCATCTTAAGTCTGTTCTGACGTAAGTCGAATACTTTTTTTAGTTTTCACTAGTATTGCCTTTTATTATCAGTATCTTTATAAATCGGATCTTTGAACACTGTGAGTAAACATCTGAGAATGATAATATGAGCAAATTACATGCTGCAAGATTGTATGTAGTACATATTACTAACAATAGGATGTACAAAAAAATCAAAACAAAACAGACGGTCAAAAGTGCGGTTTGTGGTAACTCAATGTCCTAAATCAGGGTGAAAATCTAGCTGTGTCTGATAACGGGAGGATAATCTGTTGTTTCACACCTGCCTCTCAGCTCTCTCTCACCCGTGAAGCCAGGTTCTTAGAATCTCTGTAATGAATGAGAGCCCAAGCCTTTCCTTATCTAACATTAGCTTTCTTATGTTCTCCTGGAATTCAGATCTAGAAATCATGTTATTTTGAACCTTTGTTTGGACGTTTACTCCATCTGGGCTGACTCTAGTTTTTATTTTTATCTCCCCTTGCCTCTTCTGACTGTTTTCCACACTGTTTACTAATCTCTTCATTTTGCTGGATGTGCTGGTTCATGTAGCTGATCTTGACTTTGGGTGTTATACTGTGGTACTAATTTTTGATTCCTAATTCTAAGGTCTTTGTTTCAGATCCCAGTGCATGCTACTCAGTTCTGATCGGTGGAGGGAAATTCTGTATAAAATAGAATCCTGTTTATCTTATCTCAGAAAATCTATGGGATGAAGTGTAAATGGTGGTGTATATGTGTTTAAGTAAAATAGCTCACAGGTAATCATTTCATAACATAGGCCCCAAGGACAGTGTTATACTGATGTCTATTTCAAATACTGGTTTACAAATTCTATATGCATTGTATCAGGGTAGTAATTAAGTCATAAATCAATATAACAAATGTTTTGCAAAATTTTTCTTTTTCACTTACTCTCCTTGTTTATCCTCAATTCCTACCATGTTCAAAAGACAAAGAAAATAAACATTTTTCTAAATACGCACACTCGAACTTGTACTCACACACTTATTATGTTGATACATCACAATTATTGTGATGAGATGATCACAGGTTAAGAGTGGGGTACGTGGGAAAGGACACTGGTCCATTAATTAGTTTAAGGGCTTGGTCAGGTTCCACCTGTCTCAGCTCCACTCAGCTGTAGATAGATGAGATCTTCCCTGCAGCTGGATCATTTCCTGCCCAGCCTCTAAACTCGGCCTGTCTAAGGCAACTGGTGTATCACTGGGCTGAAATGAAACTGATGATATGGTCTATAGAATGAGTATCTAGAATGTAGAATCTAGTACCTCTATGAACAAACCCCTCAAACTTTACCCCTCTCCAACGTGTTTGCCCAAGCCCATGACAAAGTTCTAGCAACTATTTTGTCTTCTGTGTTCTAGTTTCACTTTTGGAAAAGATGTTTTGCTTCTAACCTCAGCCTTCTGGACTGGGACCCTATATTTTTCCTAATGTCGGCTCATAACTGGGGAGTTCTTTCTCGAGCCCTGCTAAGAGCAAAAAGACTGTTTAGAACCATAAAACTTCCACTGGTAGATTCTAAGAAGGGCCACCTGAGTATCCGTATCAGATTAATTGACCTTGAGTTTGTCACCTGTCTTTGAGGTGTGTGAATCGTTGTTTCCTGCTTAATCCTGGGGAGTCTATAAAGAAATACACATAAGGAGACTCCGGCAAGATGGCGCTCTAGGCAGAAGC
>NW_004443949.1:20659018-20681049 GCF_000243295.1 Trichechus manatus latirostris | reverse complement strand
AACTCATAAAACAGCATGTGTGTTACTGTTACATGAGAAACTATCTGTTCTGTAAGCCTTCACCTGAAGTACAATAAAATATTTAAAAAAAAAAAAAAAAAGAAATACACATAAAGACACATTTCATTTAGTAAATCTTCATTGAATTCTTAATGTGTAGAGGAACAAGCCAGGTATATGTTCAAGGAGTTAGACGTGCAATTCCTTCTTTTGGTATTTCACAGAAGAGCTATTATTTATTCAAAATAATTTGAAACTTAACTTAGTCACAATTTATATCTATAAACTTCTTTCTATACAGTGACTTGAGTATCTGATGTCTATATCTTTAAATTGTATGGTGAATGTTAATTTTTCAGTTGAGTACTGACTTCTTTTATGAATAATATTGGATCAGGTCCCCACCTAGATGATACTATTCTAGAAAATACTTGATGCTATTTTTCTAGAAAACACTTGATAATTTACCTGATATGTTTACGGAACACCTACTATGTGCACGGTACTCTACTAAGTGCTGTAAGGGATACAAAAATAAATAAGGCACAGCCCTGTTTTCTAGTGTGCGAGGATTAAGACAATTACACATAGACATGGACACACAGCAGGGTAGCCAATACAAGTTTAAAAGATTAAGAAAGCAATTTTAATAATATTGGCATGATGTTAGCCCTTGGCTAAGATAAGGAATAATTATGTACTCAAGATGCAAATTATGCCTAGTTTAATTGTCTCTATCAAATTGAAGGAGCAGATGCTCAGGTGTGCAGACAGATGCTAATGCTCCTTTGGGAGCTCTTAATCTGTGCCTTCTTAGGGGGAGGGGTGCATACAGATTTCAGTGGATGTTACATTGATTAGAAACAATGTGGCTAAAGACCTTGTCTTAAACTGTTCTTAACTGTGCATGACCTCTGCCTGACCATTCTTTAGTAGCTACAAGGACAGCCTAGTCGATGACAAAATCCACATCTCCGTATCTGGTTAAATCAGGGAACATTTCATCGCTTAGCTTCACTGTGTGAACATTAATAATTCAGTGACTTGTATACATTACCATGCATTCCCTTGTGAAGATGCTGACACTGCATTAAGAATGGTGCAGGGAGAGAAGGATTGAGAAGACCTGAGTCTTGAGTTGTGGTCATGCTTTTATGGTACCCTTTGCTACAATGTACCCTGCACCTTTTCCTTCTAGAACATCTGTGGCTGCAGCAACAGCATAGTGAACATCAGGCTGAGGAAGTGGTGGGGTTTATTAGCACCTCTGTTTTTAGCAGCACCTCACTGAAGGTATCCTTCACCCTTCCTGTATCAAGTTATTAAATAATCTTTTTTTTTAAAAAAAGTTTCTTTTCCATACTTTGGTGCTAATAAGATTAAGATTTACTGTAAAATTGTTTCCTCTGGATTGAAACAAAGATTTTTAAAAATGCAGACTCTGTGAGGGAAGATTCCAGAGATTAGGTTGGGAACTACCTATCTAGGAAAAACATTGCTGTTGGACTACAGTCCTGGCAACAGCAAAATGAACTGCTCCTGCAAGCCATTTATCCTGTCTCACTGGACAAAAGAAATTGTTTCTTAATTGGAGCTATGGCATAACATGAACTTTAAAATGTGGTAGTAATAATTTACTCTTGGCTTAAAGAAATGACAGAAAATTGTCCGCACTCATAGAAGTATTTTTTTCAACCAGTCTGTGAGATAGTGTATAAAAAATCTTCAGAAATACTTTACTGTGATACCATTTTCACACATTAATTTAGACTAAACACTTTGCATTATTTTAAAAGAACTAATTAAAAACATTTAGTGTTTGTGTTCATTCGAATGAACATAATAGGATCATTTTTAGAAGCAAATTAGAGTTTCTTGAACATAATCTCTTTTATCCTTTTAATGCCCTATGGATATATCTGCTGCCTTTTAGATAAATTCTATGGTATTGGAAACTTGCCTACCAAATATTAAAATATGTGTAAATATGTAGCAATTTTACACACACACACACACACACATGCACACACACCACACACAATGCCTGCATTAAAAACATTCATTAACACATCTGGGAATTTAGTATATGACAATTTTGGAACTTAAGGAATGGCAGGCAAAATGATTATTCAAAATGATATTAAGACACTTGGCAATCTAGATAGATCTCTGCACCATCCCTTTTATGAAAATAAATTCCAGATAGATTAAATATCTAGACAAAATGAACCCAAAACTACCAAAATTATAGAAGAAGGGTAAAACATATTTTTATAATTTTGGGATGAGGAAGGACTTTTTCAGCATGACATGAAATCTAGAAACCATAGAATAAAATGGCAATATATTAAAAATCAAAAACTTAAAAAAGTTATTTTGTAGTTGTTGCTGAGAATATACACAGCAAAACACCAATTCAACAGTTTCTACATGTTCCATTTAGTAACAATGATTACATTCTTCAAGTTGTGCAACCATTCTCACCCTCCTTTTCTGAGTTGTTCCTCCCTCATTAACATAAATTCACTGCCCCCTAAGTTTCCTATCTAATCTTTTGAGTTACTGTTATCAAGTTGATCCCATATAGATAGTTCTTAAAAGAGCATAATGCTCAAAGCAGATATTTTTTACTAGTTAAGCTAAACTATTGTTTGGTTTTAAAACAACTTCAGGGGATATTTTTGGTTTAAGATTTAAGGATTATCTCAGGGCAATACTTTCAGGGGTTTATCTAAACTTCATGGCTCCAGGAAGTCTGAAGTCCATGGAAATTTTAAATTTTCTGTTCTACATGTCAGGATTCCTCTATAGAATCTTTGAAAAATTAAAAGCTTTTATTTGAAAGATAAAAATTAATTTAAAAAAGGCAAATGAGAGATTGGGAGATAAATATATGCAACATATATAAAGGCAAAAGATTAATATCTAGAATATCTTACTATAGTCTACTAATAAATATGAAAAAGACAATCGGTCAAATAGAAAACTGCCAAAGAATATAATCAGGAAATTCATGGAAGACAGGATATAAATGGCCAATAAGCTTATGAAAAAAAGATTCATTTCACTAATTACCAAAAATGCAAATTAAACAATAGCAAGATATCACATTCACCCACCTGATTTGTAACATTTCAAAAGACTGATAATATTCACCAATGGTGAGGGAAAATGGGCACTCTCATATTGTGTTGGGGAGAGTGTATATGGGTATAGCTTTTTCCAAGGCAAATTGTCATTACTTACCAAAATAAAAATTATGCATGACCATTGGCCCATCAATTTCACTAGGAATTCTACTTCTAGTGCTCTATCCTACAAAAATACCAGCTTAATTATATAAAAAATATGTCAAAGGATGTTCATTGCAATGTTGTTTATAACAGCCAAAAATTGGGGGAAAACTTTCAATCAACAGGAAAATGATTGAATCAATTACAGAATATTCATCAATGGGAATTCATGGAGCAGTTAAAAAGAAAGAAGTAGATCAATGTGTACTGACTTTGACATTGCAAAATCATGATCATGGTCATAGCTTGATTCTATTTTTATTTGGAGGAAAAAAATATGTATTTTCCAATAAGCACAGAACAAAGTCTAGAAGAATATGAAACAAACTCTTGATAGTAGCTAGAGGGGTGGGGAAGAAGAGACTGGACAGAAGGAAAGGAAGAGTTTCACTTTTATTTTTATATGCGTAATAAAATAAAAGGAAAAAAATAGATTGAGTGATTTTGTCTTTTTTGCTTTTCTGTATTTAACATATTTTTTATTACTGACACGCATTCCTTTTGTATTCAGAAAACAAATTTAACCTTAAAAAGATAATTCTTGAAGGATGAATTAAAAAGATGATGGACTTGAGGCAGGAAGAAAATTTAGGAGACTTTAAATGACCTTGGGAAGGACTCAGGGTAGAGACAAAGGGATTGAAAAGGAGGGATTGGGTGAGACCCTGAGAAGTGGGACTCAAGAGGAGAAGCTGGCTTTGACAGAAGACGACTAATCTGAGGCTGGATCCCCAACTCCTAGTCCAGTTCTCTTTCTTGATATCTTCCCAAAGGGATACCATTTTTCCATCACATTGTTCCCAAATTAAGATTGTCAAGTAATTCCATATGAGGCACCTCTCTGACATGATTGTGGGCACACGCAGAGCACACTCACCCATGCAGATCACAAAACCTAGGTTTTCTGGTTCCGATGTAGGCAACGTTTTCAGTTTTGACCTTCCACTTAGATGTTTCCACAGGAGACCAGATGAAAGCAACATCATCTTTGCCAAGGGTCCCTTGGGCTGTTCTCTGAAGCTTGGTGACCTGAAGGTTGTAGCACCATTACATCAGCCTCCTCCTCAGGGACTGGCAAGCACCTCTTTGTCTCCAAGGAAGCCAGATTTCCTTCATTCACCCTGCTTGAATCCAGCCTGTTTTATGTAATCTGCACAATCCGTACTAAAATCCTTTGGTTCCCGTTTACAAACTCCTGCTCATAAACATGAGACTTAACCCACATGGAGTCTGCTCTTAATTCAGCGCTGTCAGTGTGCTAAACAGTCATCGTGAATATCATTGTTTATGACTGAGCCACATTTCACTCTTTAGCTACTTCCAGGCCTCTGGACAAACCCTCTTATATGCTTAACTGACAGCTGAAGACAGAGTAATGAATGTCACATTGGCGGATACTAATTTCATGTAGGGCACTGCTCTGAAGAGCTCACTTTTTATTTGTTTACTCAGAAACAGATGTTTAAACATCCTTTTAAATACTGTTCAATCTTTTCACAAATTGGACCTTTAGTTCTTGCAGTACAACTGGGAAAGCTCATGTTCACTAAACAAAAACATAACAAACAAACGAAAAAACCAAACCCACTGCTGTTGTGTCGATTCCAACTCACAGCGACCCTACAGGACAGAGTAGAACTGCCCCATAGGGTTTCCAAGGAGTGGCTGATGAAGTCGAACTGCCGACCTTTTAGTTAGCACAAAGTAGAGGCAAATTATATGTTGAAACGAAGGATTTAGCGGAATATTTTTTATAGCATTTCTATGAGAACAAGTACAATATTAACAAAAGCTTTAATTTATTTAACAAGGAATACCTTTGGAGTGTCTGGGTGGTGTAAACATTAATGCTGTCAGCTGCTAACCGAAAGATTGGAAGTTTGAATCCACCCAAGGGTCGGCAATCTACTTCTGCAAAATCAGCCACTGAAATTCCTGTACTAGAGTACGAACTCTCACACTCTGTTAGGAATTAAAGAAAAAGAGGTTTATTGAAGGGATAGGAATTTGAGTGGGAAATTGAGCTGGGGAATACAAAGTGAAAGTGCAGTATGCTTCATCTTTTTGGAAACAAAGTTGAGCTTTTATACACAAAGACATGACTAATCCTAAGAACATTTCAAAAACAGCTCCTTCTTCATATCGTTTTCTTATTTTCTTCTAGAAGACCACCTGCATAAAACATTTTTTTCTGAGAGCACTGCATTTCATCAGAAATTGCAATGCCTCCTAGAACATCCTGAGTATATACATTACTGTTCTTTCTGTATCCTTCCCCTGCTTGCTCAGAGTGATTTGGAGTAATCTTTTATTGAGAGCTCTCCCTGAATGCATATAAGTTTAAAGTTTTAGATATGGAGCCAGGCCTTATCGCTCAAGAACAGGGGCCAATTTGCACAAACTTTCTTTCTGTGACCATCTGCAGTTCTGCCTCCCCTCCTCCCCACACTCTCTGAAACAGTGCAGATTAACCCATTATTGTGAGCTTGGCTCCAATGCCTCTTATTTTTCAGGTCTGCTAGCATGATACAAAATGGAGTTCAACCTGCATCCTGGGCAGAAGCCTCGCCTATGCCAAGAACCTAGATTTTTGGGGGCCCTTCCACAATCCCTCCTTTTGATCAGGAATTTTTATTGAAATTCACTGATCATTATTGTGAGTGCCTTCTTCTGCATGGACTTACGTTCTATATTCTTATCAGATGGACACCTATTTTGGAGATGGGTTTTTAAGACCCCAGACACTATCCATGAAGGGCAGCTGTACACCATCTGTTTCATATTCACAATGCCATAGCTTGGGCTTTTACTTCTGTGATCCTTTTAGGAAAGGGCCTGTAACAGCAGGATCAAATTAGGAATACTTCACAGAGAGAGCTGCTAACCAAAGTGAAGAACGAAATTATTTTCTAAGGAATAGTGCCTTCTTTTCTCATGATCTTTTGCATAGCAAATGGTGTTGCATGGTGAGTACAAGCATTTGACATACATTACATAAAACATTTAACCCAGGGGGATGCTGTAGTCTCACATGTATGGCTCATTTGAAGGTGAGGTTGGAATTAACAGTAACATTGGGTACCTGACTGTAATTTAATACAGGAGAGGTTAATGAATCTAAATTCTCACACTCAGATTGTAGAAAAGGATGATAGATACAACATTTAGACAGAATGCCAGCACTGGCTACTAGTTGGGCTAGCTTAACAAATGCATTTTCTCTCTAAACATTAGAAGGAATAATTAAGGAGAGAGGAGCTCTGGTGGTGTAGTGGTTAAGAGCTTGGCTGTTAACCAAAAGACTGGTGGTTAAAATCCACCAGCTGCTCCTTGGAAACCCTATGAGGAAATTCTACTCTATCCTATAAGGTCGCTATAAGTCTGACTTGACTTGAAGGTAACGGGTTTGGTTTTTGGTATTAATGAGAGAAGTATAAAACTTAAACGATTTCCCATTATGAACAAACTATTAGGGAAGAAGTCCACAATACTGAAGCATAGCTAATGACATAAGAATAGCTACATTTAGAAAACAAAGTCTAAAATTTTTCAGCAGGTCGTACGGAGTCTTCTTCTGTGAGCTTGGGCTCAGTTGTCTACTTTAGACGTCATCTGCTTCTAGCCACTAGGGTGTTTAAAGATGTTTCTTTGTTTCTTTTGTCTGATAAAGGTGCCAAGGTTTAGAAATCTATATAAAAGGGGCAGTTAACCAAATAATTCGGCATCCAGAGTCTACAATGTATGAAAATGTTTCTCTAAGGATATACAAATATCAAAAAAAGCTTATAATATGTCTGTATTTTGGTATAACAGAATGGGACAATGCATTAAAAAATATTTTAAATATCTCTTATTCCCATCACTCTTCTTTCATCTCTGGTAATCACATTGCTCATGGTCATTCTGAGTTTAATGTCATATGCAATTTAAATTTGCTGCAGTAAAGTTAACCTTATTAGCCTTTAATTTCATATCTTGGACATTTCTTTCATTTTCTGAGGCAGAATCTGAGTCTTGATTTTCACATATTATTAAATCTTTTAATTTTAACTTATCTTTAGATTTGTAGTCTGCTCTACTAACTTCTGACTATGATCCTATTTCCATGGCTCTTTTCTTAATTTTTGATTTATTTTAATGCTTTTCTTTAATTCTTTAGCTGTATTGCATCTTCTTTTCACTTACAAAGACCTTCTTTTCTTCACTTACACAGACCTTCTTTTTTGTACTTACATAGACTTTCAACTAATTACATAGTTCTTTTTTTAATTTTATTTTCTCCCCCTTATCTCCTGTATCATTTTCTCATTTAATCGTTCTGTGTCTCTCTAAAATTTTTTCTCATGGAGTCTCTCTCCCTCAGTCTCTCTTAAAAAAATTTGTTGCCAGTCATTATGGCTTCTGTCTTGCTTTTCAAGCTATGCTCAAACTTTCAATTTAGTTCTTTAAAACTTATTTGTAGGTGAAAACTTAAAAATGTCTATGGTTAATTTATAATAATAATTATTTAAAGTGAAAGGCTTGTTGGGAATTACAAAAGTAATGCAAAGCCAAATAAAGTAAATTAAAAAGAAACTTCAGACAAGAATATCTCTAAACACAATGATTAACCTTATTTTCCAAGAGCTTTAGTGATAAAACATAATAATCTTGAAAATAATATTAAGTAGTCAGGATATACCAAGGATATACTAAGATTATCAAGTCTCTAAACATCTGAACAGTAATAAAAATCTCCATGGGTAAAAAATATGTATTTTCTAGTGAAAACCATTGGCCTTGTTGATGCTAGATTCAAAGGAAACAACACTACAATTAAGTTATTGAAATAATAAAATTATGACATAATATTGTGTGCTTGTTGTTTAATATCAGGCAAACTTTACTGACATATAAAATTTAATTGAAAGAAAATTTGGTACTTCTCCTGATTTGATAAGATGTTTTATGCAATTTATAATATATTAAATAAAACTTTTTAGCATTTTTTCCTTTATAAGATAGAAACAAAGATCTTAAAGTAAAAACTTTAGCTTTTCTAAAGCCAAATGGGTTTGGTTTCTTAGTTAAGGTCATAAAGGTTAATAAGGTTATAGGGTTATAAACTCAGGGACACAGAACTTTTGCCTCCTAGGCAGATCATACAGAAAAACAAAACAATTTTTCATATTATAGGTGAATGCAATAAATGTTAACTAAGGAAATAAGACTATTAAAATTGATCAGCTTTGTTAGGATTTTAACACTTTTCATAGCTTTTCAGACTCAGGCATTTATTTTGCTGAACTCTTGCCTTTGAAGTAGATTGCACAAAGAGTAAAATTAATTCTTTAACCTAGTAATTAAAGAAAATTTTATTATTTTAACAGCAAGAAATTCAATTCTTTGTTATTTGACATTAAAGCTCTTAAAAATTCTCATAAATTAACCTACTAAACCTTTAGTTGCAATAACTAAGAACTTTGACTGTACCAAATAAATTCTCTTTTAATAAACTTCTTAAATTTCTTGTCTTTGTTACATATCCCTTATAGTATAACCTTTTAAGTGTCAAAAATTAATATATTCATTATTAAATCTAAATATCAGGATATCTTTTCTCTATGGCATAAAAAGCAAAAGCCTGTACATTTTAATTAGAATAGGTACCTATTAATTACATTTAATATCAGTAAGTTGCCTAAAAATCTTAGAAATTAATTTAAGCCTGTATATATTTTCTTTTGTCTTAAAATGGTTTTCACTTGGTTGAGAAGGGTCATTTTAAAACCTTCTCTGGAGCAATGTGAGTCTCAGAGCATCATTATTAAGAAAAAGAATTGGTTAATCTCAATTCATTTATATATGTCTAAGTTGATCTGAGTATTTTGAAAGACAAGACAATTAAATTCTTTCCTTCTAATTTTTCTTATTTTCTTGGTAAGCAGCTTAGCTTTTTCCCATGTTTCAATTTTTTCTATTTGAGCTAACTGTTAATGTTTTAAAAGTCTCTCTAAAGTTAATTCATGAAAATAAGAGTCATTAATAAACAAATTTGGTAAATTTTTTTTTCTCATTCATTATGATGGCAAGAGTAATTTGAGAAAGAGCTTGTTTAGCTGTCTTATCTGCAAAGTTTTTTCCCTTAATTTCTTCAGTCTTAATTATTTCCTAAATTCAGAAGAGTTGGGCAAAGTTGGCGGAGCCCTCAGTCATTTGTGGAGCCACGCCTCCACCATTCAGCTTGGTTGCCTGGTAATATGGTGGTGGTCTCTCTTATTTTAGTTTTCTTATTTTTTCTTAGTGTTGCAGCTGTGAATAGGTTATCTTGGCAGGGACAGTTATCAGCACATTCTAGAGGGAACCTCTAAGGTCTTATCAAGGCTGCTTAACATAAGTCTGTCTTGAAGGGCTTTTCATTTTGCTTCTCTTGCTTTGCATTGGGTGTTCTTAGTGCTGGGGACTCAGAAAGCTGTTATATGGGAATCTGTATTTTCTCAGTCCCATGAACCTTTTATTTCTTGTCATTCTGGAATTAATAAAAATTACTTCTTTTCCTTAAATAAAATTTATTTCATGTAACATCTATCTTAAGTTACTTACAAGGTTTTGCCTTTAAGATTTTGTTTCAAGATTTAGAATAAACATAAAAACCTTTGTCATTAGTTCCTGGGAATATTAACAACAACAACAAAAAGAGCCAAACCTGATGTCGCTGAGTTGATTCTGACTCATAGCGACCCTATAGGACAGAGAAGTACTGCCCTGTAGGGTTTCCAAGGAACAGGTGGTGGATTCGATCTGCCAACATTTTGGTTAGCAGCCAATCTCTTAACCACTGTTTATACAAACACTAATTTATCATTAAACCAATCAGACTAAGTTATTCGAAGAAATATTGTAATCTAATTTAATAATACCATCCAGAGGTAGGAAATTATCATATTTATAATTCTGTCTTCTGCATGCTTTACAGAATCCTTTAGAGAAGAATTTAGAATAATTTGTCCTTTTTTAAGTCCTTGTACCAATTAAAACAATCTATCCTTTTCAGTGCATTTTTCAAATAGACTGATTTATATCAGTAGCAACTAGAAGTTCAGATCATGAGACAGACGCAAGAAGCAATTATTTTTGGAAATGAACTGAGATTTTAAGAAGGAAAAAGAACAGATGGAAACTCATTTTTCTAAAGTGATCATTGAAATTCTAAATTACTTCAAATATATTTAGTTTATGTTGTTTTTGAACATGAACCCCAAACCAGCATTCTGGTAGGGAGGAAATCCAGGCTTATTTATCAAAGATGTTAAGAATCTGGTTGAAACTTCGGTTTCCCGAAAACAAAAACAAAAAACAAACCCGTTGTCATCGAGTCAGTTCTAATCCATAGCAACGCTATAGGACAGAGTAGAACTGCCCCATAGGGTTTACAAACAGCGGCTGGTGGATTAGAACTGCTGACTTTTTGGTTAGCATCTGAGCTCTTCACCACTGCCCCAGCAGGGATCCTTGGTTTCCCAAGAGAGTCAAATAAAATTCTTAGCAGGGAGTCCATCTTCCGGGATTCCTTCGTACCGAACCTAATCCATTTTGCTGGCTAGAGACTTAGTCTTTTCTTGTAAATATACTGTTGTTGTTAGGTGCCCTTGAGTCGGTTCCAACTTATAGCGACCCTATGTAGAACAGAACGAAACACTGCCGGGTTCTGTGCCATCCCCACAATCATTGTTATGCTTGAGCCCATTGTTGCAACCACTGTATCAATCCATCTCGTCGAGGGTCTTCCTCTTTTTCGCTGACCCTCTACTTTACCAAGCATGATGTCGTTCTCCAGGGATAGATCCCTCCAGATAACATGTCTAAATATGTGAGATGAAGTCTTGCCATCCTCGCTTCTAAGGAGCATTCTGGCCATTCTTATTCCAAGACAGATTTGTTTGTTCTTTTGGCAGTCCATGGTATATTAAATATTCTCTACCAACACCGTAATTCAAAGACGTCAATTCTTTTTCGGTCTTCCTTATTCGTTGTCCAGCTTTCTGATGCATATGAGGAGATTGAAAACACCACCGCTTGGGTAAGCGCACCTTAATCTTCAATAAGACACCTGTGCTTTTTAACACTTTAAAAAGGTATTTTGTAGCAGATTTGCCCAATGCAATGCGTTGTTTGATTTCTTTACTGCTGCTTCCAAGGTTATTGATTGTGGATCCAAATAAAATGAAATCCTTGACAACTTTAATCTTTTCTCCATTTATCATGATGTTTCTAATTGTTCCAGTTGTGAGGATTTTTGTTTTCTTTATGCTGAAGTGTAATCCATACTGAAGGCTGTGGTCTTTGATCTTCATCAGTAAGTGCTTCATGTCCTTTTCACTTTCAGCAAGCAAGGCTGTGTCATCAGCATAAAGCAGGTTGTTAATGAGTCTTCCACCAATGCTGATGCTGCATTCTTCTTCATATAGTCCACCTTCTTGGAGTATTTGCTCAGTATACAGATTGAATAGGTATGGTGAAAGGATACAACCCTGATGCACATCTTTCCTGACTTTAAACCACGAAGTATCCCCTTGTTCTGTTTGAATGACTGCCTCTTGATGTATGTACATGTTCCTCATGAGCACAACTAAGTGTTCTGGAATTCACATTCTTCGCAATGTTATCCATAATTTGTTATGATCCACACAGTTGCATGCCTTTGCATAGTCAATAAAACACAGGTAAACATCTTTCTGGTGTTCCTCTGCTTTCAACCAAGATCCATCTAACATCAGCAATGATATTCCTGGTTCCATGTCCTCTTCTGAATCTGGCTTGACTTTCTGGCAGTTCCCTGTCAATGTACTGCTGCAACCGCTTTTGAATGATCTTCAGCAAAATTTTACTTGCATGTTATATTAATGATATTGTTCAATAATTTCCACATTCAGTTGAATCACCTTTCCTTGGAATGGGCACAAATATGGTCTCTTCCAGTTGGTTTTCCAGGTAGCTGTCTTCCAAATTTCTTGGCATAGATGAGTGAGCACTTCCAGGGCTACCTCCATTTGTTGAAATATCTGAATTGGTATTCTTTTAATTCATGGAGCCTTGTTTTTCACCAATGCCTTCAGTACAGATTGGACCTCTTCCTTCAGTACCCTAAATTCCTGATCATATGCGACCTCCTGAAACGGTTGAACGTCAACCAACTCTTTTTGGTATAGTGACTCTGTGTATTCTTTCCATCTTCTTTTGATGCTGCCTGTGTCATTTAATATTTTCCCCATAAAATCCTTCAGTATTGCCACCGGAGGCTTGAATTTTCTCTTCAGTTCTTTCAGGCATGTTCTTCCCTTTTGGTTTTCTAACTCTAGGTCTTTGCACATGTCATTATACTACTTTACTTTGTCTTCTCAAGCCACCCTTTAAAATCTTCTGTTCGGCTCTTCTAATTCATCATTTCTTCCGTTTGCTTTAGCTACCGGATGTTGAAGAGCAAGTTTCAGAGCCTCTTCTGACATCCATTTTGATCTTTTCTTTCCTGTGTTTTTAATGCCGTCTTTCTTTCTTCATGTGTGATGTCCTGGATGTCATTCCACAACTCGTCTGTCTTCGGTCATTAGTGTTCAATACGTCAAATCTATTCTTGAGATGGTCTCTAAATTCAGGTAGGATATACTCAAGGTTGTACTTTGGCTCTCATGGACTTGTTCTAATTTTCTTCTACTCCAACTTGAACTTGCATATGAGTGATTCATGGTCTGTTCTGCAGTCGGCCCTTGGCCTTGTTCTGACTGATGATATTAAACTTTTCCATTGTCTCTTGCCACAGATGTAGTCAATTTGATTCCTGTGTATTCCATCTGGTGAAGTCCACAAGTATAGTCACTGTTTATGTTGTTGTTGAAAAAAAGTATTTGCAATGAAGAAGTTGTTGGTTTTGCAAACATACTAGTTTCTCTAATTGGATAGTACTCTCAACATCAGTACTAGGAAGAATTTTGAAGGGGCAGATGAAGTAGTAGGAGCAGAGTTTTGACATTGTAGCTCCTTGTTTTGTTGTGTTAATTTTGATACAGTATCCTTCAGGGAAGCAATTTTCTGACTTGATTTCTCTTAAAAGCTTTTAAGTATCAATTAAAATAGGTATCCCATTGTTGTTGCTGAATCCAGGGGCCTTTATTTTCTAATTCACTGCACAGGAAAACCAATTCATCTAGATCAAAACAGCCCTGAAGTGGCCACTGATTCTTCTAGACTGTTTTTAGTTAAAATGTGCCAACAGTTCAGAAACAAACAAGTGCTGGGGAAAACATGCCTGTTCACATAAGCGACTGAGGTGCCTGAGGGCAGCCCTGCCAGATCCTTAGAGAGTTGGCACTCTATAGTGAATGTACATGCAACCAAAACCTTAATGTGTGCACAGGGAAAAGAAAAGTGAGGTCAAAACTGTAGGTTGAAACTTCGATTCTTCCACAGTCTCACTGTACTCATTACACCTGGGAGTTTCATGGTAACAGCCTCACCAAACTTAATTTGGCAATGAACACTCCAAGACATTTAGATCACTGGATTGAAAGTGAAAGTACAGTAAGAAATCCAAAAATAAACCTTGAAGAGTGATCAACACAAGGAAGTGGAGCTCGATTTGAGTGACTGTTTACCGGGGATGACTCCAGAGAACCTGGGGAGGTGGTGAGCCCAAGTAGCTCTGCTGATACCAGGTGCGAATCCATGATGTCCTGGGGGCCCCTGAAGATAACACACCTTATAATCCCACATATCTGACACCAGGAAATGTACTAGAGTAAGAACTCTTGCACTCTATTAGAGTTAAAGAGAAACAGGTTTATTGAAGGGATAGCAACTCCAGTGGGAACTTGAGCTGGGGAACACATAGCAAAAGTGCAACATGCTCTATCTTTCTGGAAGCAAAGTTGAGCCTTTATGCACAAAGACACAACTAATCCTACAAACATTTCAAAAGCAGCTCTTTCTTCATATCAGTTTCTTATTTTCTTTAGAAGATTATCTGTGTAAAATATTTTTTTCCTGAGGACATTGCATTTTTGTCACATGCTTCCTAGAACATCCTGAGTACATACATTACTTTTCTTTCTGTCTCCTTCCCCTGCTTACTCAGAGTGATTTGGATTAACCTTTTATTGAGAGCTCTTCCTGAATGCACCTGTGATCATTATGGTTGTGTGTTAACTTGGCTGGGCCATGATTCTCAGTGATTTGGCAGTTATGATGTAGTTTGGCAGTCATATAATGATGTAATCACTTCTATGATGAGATCTGATACAATGTGATCACCTCCATGAGGGGATCTGCTGTGAGTAGCCAATCAAATGAAAGGGAGTTTCCTTGGGGTGTGGCCTGCATCCAACATAGGTGGACATTCTGGCAAGGCTTGCGGGCTTTTGCTTGCTCTGGCTCCTGTTCATCTGACCTCCAGTTCTTGGGACCGGAGCTAGCAGCTCACAAATCTTGGGATCCGTGAGCCTCTGCAGTTTGTAAGCCAGCCGCTTTCCAGGCCTACCTGCTAATTTTGGAGTTTATCAGCCTCTGCCAGAGGCCTGTTGTCTGACCTGCCGATCTTGGGTTCACCAGCCCCTGCAGCTATGTGAGTCAGGAGAAGCCTCTAGCCTGACCCATTGACTTGGGACTTTCCAGCCTCTACAACTGTGTGAGCCATTTCCTTGATATAAATATCTCTCTATCTATATATAGATGCTTCACTGGTTTTGCCTAAAATAGTACCTAAGTTTAAAGTTTTAGATATGGAACCAGGCCATATCTCTCAAGAACAGGGGGTAATTTGCACAAACATTCTTTCTGTGAGCATCTGTAGTTTTGCCTCTCCTCCTCCCCATTCTCCTTGAATCAGTGCTGGTTAACCCATTACTGTGAGCTCAGCTCAAAGGCCTCTTACTTTTCAGGTCTGCTAGCATAATACAATGGAGTTTAGCCTGCACCCTGGGCGGAAGCCTCTCCTATGTCAAGCACCTAGATTTTTTTTGGCTCTTCCACAGTCCTGTGGAGCACAGTTCTACTCTGGCACACATGAGGTTGCCATGAGTTGGGATAGACTTGATGGCAGCAGTTGTTTTTTTTTTTTTTTTAAACTTTTGGATATTTGAAGCTTTAGAGTCACTGGAATAGTATAATCTTGAATTTTTTATTTTGTTTTATGGACGTATAGAGTGCTGTACATAAAATTTTTGTAGAAAACAATTTGGAATACAATTTAAAATATATCTGAGAGCTGAACTGGTATGATAGAGGAGATATGTTCAAAACATCTCTTTTTCTTATCCAGTAAAAGATTAAACAACCTTTGTGATTTTAAAATTATTATGTGTCCAGATCAACATCTCCAAGGATCTGCATATTGCCCTATGGACATGGAATAGCAACAGTCCTGCTGTTTTCCTTCTAATGCAATAGAAAAACATTTGGCTTATATAATTTTGATAATCCAGTTACATTACAGACCTAATGTCTTATTTTGAATTTGAGTGATTTCTGTCTGGTGTCACATGGAGGAAAATATAATTTTGCCTGTCTTTTAGCAGGAGATAATTTGTAAATTTTGTTGCTGAATGGTTTTCTTTAGAAGGAATTTTGAAATTGCAACTTGAGACTTGTACCATTTTGCACATGAGATAATTGATATGATTTACTGGTAGCATTTTCAAGCAGAACCATGTGACCGGTTAAAAGTGGAAAATTCAGTCAGTTAGTTGTTTGCCCTCTCTGATCTCAATCACTGGCTTTAGACTGAAGTGTCTAGTAGCTTAGGCATCTTGGGAATGAAGAAGCAATTTCTAATTCAATCTCTCTATTACCTTGCTGATCAAGATACTGGCTTATGCTGTGCTCAGTTTGTTTCAGTTCACACACACACACACACATCATAATGAAATAATGTTAACAGAGACATTTTATCTATTTTAGACAAAAGGAAAAAGTTAGGTTAAATATCATTCAAACTCTCTTTTTTATATTCATATATCTTTCTTTATTTTCACTTTTTTGAGGTTATATATTTATTTTCAAAATCCATAGTCATACTTCTTTCTTTCAATTATTTATTTTATTGTGGTAAATATATAGGTAACAAAACATTTTCCATTTCTACAATCTTTAAGAACTCTGTTTTTATATGAGTAATATACAATGCAGACAGTGATGCTTAAATAGTAGCTTGAGAAGTGACCTCTCCACTGACACTGCTTTATTACTACTTCCACACAGACTTCCCCAATGACCACAAGTCCTTCTTCAGCACTTCAGCATTCATCTAAGATAATTGTTAGTTTCAGCTGATTTGAAAGCCCATTGCTCTGCCCTTAATTAGAAACAGACTAGGCATGCTCAGATTTCCTACCAAAAATTTTAACCTTGAAGACTGCTACTCAATCATTTTCAAAAACTCCATTTAGAGGATTAACATCAATAAATATGACTATCCAATATTTAAACTCAGTCTAAAGAAATAATCACAAATATATGAATATCTAATATTCATAGGTATGCAGTTGCCTGAAGGATATGTCAGTTATTTCTCTTCTTATACACTCTAAGCCTCACCACTGGGGCCAGCTTGACCATGAGAAAGCTACATCCTGTACTTCGGGCACTTGCTTTGATTCCTTTATACTTTCGTGTTATGACATTAGCCTACCCTTCCAGATTTAATGTTCTGTGACACAGCAAACTCTAAGTGTTTGGGCTGCTTGGACTTCTGCCTCTAGCCACCAGCTGGCCTTATGCAGGTTCTGAGGAGCTGTGATCAGACCAGTTCCTCATGTTCTTTTGGTTTTATATTTTCTAGCCTCCCTTATAATAGGCACACCAAGCCTAATGGAGGACACCTGCCCCTTACAAAATATGCCAAGCTTGTCCCTGAGGTCAGTGATGACCGCAGGTGTGGAGTAATAAATGAAAATGATAGTAATAATAATAATAATAAAGGAATCAAGAAGGATGTTTTCTTATTCAGAGCTCACTAGAGAATGTGATTTCTCTTGAAAAACTACATACTTGCTACTAATGCCTTAAGGGAAATTACCCAGATTTTCCATACTGTGCACATGATTTGGAAGGAAAAAAAAAAAAAGCAAATTTTGGCGGTAGAGGCAGATTGGATTATATCTTTGATAAAAATAGTTAGGTAATTGCTTAAATTTAGCTTTCATTTTGCTTATTTAACCATTGTCTTCCTCATGGGTCAAACTTTGGTCAGTGGTCAGGGGACATTTTGTTTTTGAAAGGCTTTTAATAGCAACCACGTTCAAATGTGTTTTATTTTAAACATGATTTAGTGAAACAAAGATGCTTCCTCCCACTCCAGTCCCTAACAACCCAGTTCATCAACTATGAAAGTCATTCTCAGTTGGTCCCAGAAAACTATAGGTACTCTATTTGTTTATTGACTGTTTGTAATCAGCAGGACTAATACATGTGGCTTTCAGTTATGCATGCAAAGGGGGAAGTGGTGATGTTTTTGCTTTGTCTGATCAGAGTGGTTCCTTCAGCTCATTTTCTAAACGCTTCTACCAGAACAAGCTGGTTCTTATGGGAAGACAGAATTGCGTATGGCCATATGCACCCATCTGTTCTTCCTTAAAAAAATGCCTGGGCTTTTCCACACACAGCCAGTGTATGCTTAGGATGTCCACTGCAGGTGGACAGGCCAGGTAGGTGTCAGTCAGGTAAGGGAGCATTTACAGTTAAACATGTGATTATAAGAAAACTATTACAAAGAAGAGTTTGATGTAGCAAAGTTATTTCACTGGCCTCTAATGACCCACACTGTTCTGCTGGCTCTAGACTCTAAATGCTCCTATACAGAAGTGATTCTTGGTTTTTGCTACACTTTGTCAAAATAGCTTGTTTGTGCGCTGTTTGCACCATAGGTCTAAGATCACACCTGTATGCAATTCTCTAATTCTTTTGTCAAGGACGTCAACTAAGTAACTACCCTTTCATTTTTGTTTTCTTGCTTCATTTATATTTCAACGACTCCTACTGGGAAAATACACCTAAATTTCCAGAGCACGCACTACAGCAGGGCCACACAGAGAGCATCTAGGAGCTTGTAGGAAGATGGGCCAGGATAGAAGGAAATTGGTGTTCATCCCTTTTAATAATGCGCTGCAAGACTTTCTTTTCACTTAACATCTCTATTTTGACTAGGTCATCTCTAGGTTCTATGGGATCTATGAATTCTAATATTCAATTCTTTTCTAACATTTTATTTTAATTAAAAGTTGTAAAGTATGTATAAAATGGACCATGATGATAATTTTACTGTAAAGTGTAATGAGGACACATGGACTTAAAATCATCATGAGTCTGAGAGTTGGAAACAACTTATGTGACCCTCTTATTTAATTCCTTCATTTTTCAGAGGAAGAACTGAGGCTCAGAGAAGTGATTTGCCCATGATTACACAGCAAATAAAGTTAAAACTGGAAGAACAACTCCTGTTTACTCGTCTGTCCACTGGTATGAAAAATTGAATTTGCCTACTTACTGGATGTGTAAACTATAGGGACAGTTTAAAAAAGTTCTGGTGATGTTTGGTGTGGATGTTGTAATGTAGGGTTTCAAAATTATTCAGATGTTTTATGTGTGTTTTGAAGTGTTTTTATAGAATGACAAAACTGTGTGTGTATAAAACTTGGTGTAATTTTTAGTAGGTTTAACATTCCCTACGTCATAAAAATATCATTTGGCTTTGTATTTTAGAAGAAACTTTAGCTAGTAAATTTTTAGCTAGTAAATAGATATTGGTAGAAAGATCAAAGAGATTCATGAAGTATGTTCACCTCATATAGCTATAAGATTGACCCTAATTAGGTAAAGTAGAGAACGGGTCCGGAAAATTCTGGCAAAACAAGATGAAATGGAAGGAAAGCAAAAAACAAAATCAAATTTTCCATTTATTTTCAAAACCAAAATTGCTTTTGTTCTTACTTATCTGTGTTTGTTTTGTAATTGTATAAAATGCCCACCTTGAGGGTTGTTGTGGGTTGAATTTTGTCCCTTAAAAAGATGTGTTGCAGTCCTAACCCCTGTACCTGTGGATGCGTCCTATTTGGAAATATGGTGTTACCAGTTAGGTTAACATGAGGTCATACTGGAGTAGGGTGGGTCCTAATACTGCATGACAGGTATCCTTTTAAAAGGGAAGAGAAGAGACAGAGAAGCAGAGGAAGGAGGCCATGTGACATTGCAGCTGCAAGCCAAGGAGTGCTTGGAGCTACCAGAAACTAGGAGCGAGGCATGGAACAATATCTTTCTCAGAGCCCTCAGAAGGAATCAACACACCCCATACCCTGATTTGGTTTTCTAGATTCTAGAACTGTGAGACAATAAATTTCTGTTAATAGGTCATCCAGTTCGTGGTATTATTATTTTTTTAATGGTAGCACTAGGAGACTAATACCTATTGCCGTTGAGCTAATTCTGACTCATAGCTACCCTATAGAACTGGCCCATAGGGTTTCCAAGGCTGTAATCTTTATGGAAGTAGATTGCCACATCTGTCTCTCATGGAGCAACTGGTGGGTTCGAACTGCCTACCTTTCTGTTAGCCAAGCGCTTAACAACCGTACCAACCAGGGCTCCTTTTAGGAGACAAATACAAGTGTCTAATTGATCATAGTCTCTGAAAAAAATTATTGAACTTTTTATTCTACACTTCCTAGAGAGATACAATCATTAGGCGCAGACCTCTGAAATGTAATACTATAACTTTCTCAGCAGTCCTATTAGAAGTGATTGGGCTACATTAAATTATGTTTTAAAATGATATCTCTATAAGATCTAAATGCTTTTTAGGACATGGGTCTGGAATGATTACCATAATTCATGGTATCAATGGAATTAATACATTTTCAAATTTAGCAGCCATAGACTTTCCACGTCTTCATCCCACTAAGTACGTTAAAAGTTAATTTACTATGATGAAGAGTTTGATAGGGAATGGAAGGAACTCTTACTTGCATATGCTCTGACCACTACTGAGCTTGACATACCATTCAAACACTAGATATCAGGCTGCCCAGCTGCCTTTACTAGTGTCACCTTATAGTCGGTTACCTTCCTCACTTCCTTTTCTGCCTGGTCCCCGAGCCTCTTACCTTGCCTCTGTTACACCATGACTAGCTCCTGAGCCTGCCGAAATTTGCAGTAGGCTGAATAATGGCTCCTCAAACACGTCCACTTCCTAATCCTGGAAACTGTGAATATGTTACTGTCTTAGTTATCTAATGCTGCTATAACAGAAATACCACAAGTGGATGGCTTTATCAAAAAGAAATTTATTTCCTCACAGTCTAGTAGGCTACAAGTCCAAATTCAGGGCGTCAGCTCCAGGGGAAGTCTTTCTTTCTCTTTTGGCTCTGGAGGAAGGTCCTCGTCGTCATCAATCTTCCCCCGGACTAGGAGCTTCTCTGCGCAGGAATGTCGGGTCCAGAGGATGCACTCTGCTCCCAGCACTGCTTTCTTGATGGTATGAGGTCCCCCCTCTCTGCTCGCTTCTGTTTCCTTTTATCTCTTGGGAGATAAAAGGTGGTGCAGGCCACACCACAGGGAAACTCCCTTTACACTGGATCAGGGATGTGACCTTAGTAAGGGTGTTACAATCCCACCCTAATCCTCTTTAACATAAAATTACAATCACAAAATGGAGGACAACCACGCAATACTGGGAATAATGGCCTAGCCAAGTTGAAACACACCTTTTTGGGGAATATAATTCAATCCATGATAGTTACCTTACATGATAAAATGGGCTTTGCAGATGTGATTAAGTTAAGGATCTTGAGATGAGGAGATTATTCTGAATTATCCAGGTAGGCCCAATTAATCACATGGGTCCTTATAAGACGGAGGCAAGAGGATCAAAGCCAGAAAAAGGAGATGTGATTATAAAAGCAGGGGTTGGAGTGATGTGCTTTGAAGATGGAGGAAGAGGCCATAAGCCAAGCATGCAGGTGGACTCACCACTGAACCCACTGCTGTCAAGTCAGTTCCAACTCATAGTGACTCTAACAGGACAAAGTAGAACTGCCCTATAGGGTTTCTAAGGCTATAAATCTTTACAGAAGCAGACTGCTGTATCTTTCTTAAGCCAACTTTTTGGTTAGCAGCCTGAATGCTTTTAAACACTGGGCCACCAGGTCTCCTCCTAGGTGGTCTCTAGAAGCTAGCAAAGGCAAAAAAACAGATTCTTCCCCGAAGTCCCCAGAAGGAACCAACCTTGCCAATGCCTTGATTTTGACTTCTGGCTTCCAGAACTGTAAGAGAATAAATTTTTGTTGTTCAAGCCGCTAGGTTTGTGGTAATTTGTTATAGCAGCAATAGGAAACTACTATATTTTTATGCAAATAATGTGCTCATTGTTTGCCAATGGGGGGGAAGGGTGGAGAGGGCGCGGTTGGCAAACAAACGTGGAATGCAGACATTCTTTGTGTAAAAATACAGTAATACAGTTATCAGATATATTGAAGATCACAACACCATGTTAAATGTTATAAAACACCAAGATGCTTTAAAGATCTTTTCTTTAATATTATCTTTATATATTAAGCATCTTTTAAAATGTACTTCCAAGGTTGTTTTAAAATATTCTTGTACGTAAATCCTATCTTTTTTTATTGTTGTAGTTTAAATGAAGTTTACATTTCAAGTTAGTCTCCCATATAAAAATTTATACATACATTGTTATGTGACCCTAATTGCTCTCCCCATACT
>NW_004443949.1:20638273-20658918 GCF_000243295.1 Trichechus manatus latirostris | reverse complement strand
TGCAAAGGAATGTGCTACAGAGGACACAGAAATGTTTAGGACATGGACTTTGAGTCCAAGGGGTTCATAAGGTCAGTCCCTAGAATCTTAAAATGAATAACTATTGCCCAAGTTGCATACTAAGGGCCATAAAAGAGATGAAAATAAATTGCTTTGGGAAAACTGGAAGAAAAGTGAGATACTCAAGATATTGCTGATAGTATAACTTACTTAAAAATCAATTCATTAACAAGGAACTCCTTGCCATGTACAACTAATTATATCAAAGACAGAGCCATCTCTCCCAGAGCACAGACACAAAATGGAGCAATCTTGATAAAGAGATATTGAAATGGTAAGTAAAAAGATGGAACATCTTTGTGTCCTTTCATGAAAAGCACTCAGAAGAGTAAAGAGGTCCTTTGGTGCAGTTCCTCAATTCCATTCCCAGAGGACAAGCAAAGCCAACAACTAATGAGTCCTGTAATGAATCTTCTCTTTTGATGTAACGAAATTTGCTGCAATAAACTTTGTTGTGCTCACAAGGACTGTCCTGTCTAGCCTTACAGATGTTAATACATCTTAGTGGAGTCAAAACAAACATTTTGAAAAGCTTACTGTTCCCATAAGAGAATCTATTCTAATAGAAAGAGGATGGCATATTTTATAGATTAGCTGAATAAAACTTGCTAAGCACACAATATAAAACTAGTTGCCATTGAGTCAATTCCAACTCATGGTGATCCCAGGTGCGTTAGAGTAGAGCTATGCTGCATGACTGATTCAATGGCTGATATTTCAGAATTGGATCATCAAGCCTTTCTTCCAAGGCACTTCTAGGTGGACTTGAACTTCCAATCTTTCAGTTAGCAGCAAAGCACATTAACTGCTTGCACCACTCAGGGACTCTGAATAAAAGATACCTCACCCATTATAAGGCAATATATACTATGTACAGAGTCTGAAGGAAAGATGGGATATGAGCTTCTTTGAATTTCCCGCCCCAGAAAAAATAATGAAGAAATTCACTTTTAGGTTGTCCATTTTTATGCATAAATATCTGCTAGTTATATACCTTATGCATTACTTACTATCCTCTGTCACTTCAGACCAATTGTGCTACTAGAGAATTTCAAGAATAATTTAGTTCTCAAGTCTCAAATAACAGTTCTAGTGGGACAAAATGAATGTTTTTGTAAAAAGAAATAAAATGGGAGAATGTGAAGACACTTAATAATGACAGTTAAAATGCTGTTTTTTCCAACATAGTATTGTTTCAATTGTAGAGTAATTGAGTTCAATTGTCTAAAAAGTGTTTATTTGCTAGCAACATGTGAATTTATTTAATGATAGTGTACAATTTTTAGTAGGAGTTACTGGAATTTTTCTAAGAATGTCTAGTCAACTCAAATCACATTGTTTTCCAGTTGGAGTCTGTTGGGTTTTAACAAGAACCCTGTAGCTAATTATGGGTCGGAAATAATTATATCACATAATTATTTTCATTAACTGTGTTGGTTTTTGTCTTAGATCAAGCACAACAATGTGCTTATCTTAGCAACGTCCTTTCTGTAGTCATGGAGACTTTGTTACACACTTAGAGGAAGAGATAGAAAAATGTTATCTAGGGCTATCTGACCTTTATTTTAATTGATTTCAAAGCTATTTTAACCACAACTTAAAGGATTGAAGTTGGGGGGATTTTTTTTTTTTGGTAGTGACGATGCCGAAACTTGGTACAGGAGCGATGTTATAGATGGGGGGTCTGAGTCACCCAGAGCCTTAAGGCCCAAATGTGTTTTTTAAGGGATCGATAGAGCTAGTTCTAGGATTCTATGCCAGAGAGATAGGGAGACTTCCCAAAGGAGATCTTAAGTTAAGCTAATAGGTATGAAAAGAAGTAAACAGAAGCCAAAAGGGCAAAGATCCTCATTCCCTCACTCATATGTTTGTGTACCTGCTCTGCTCCTGCCAAAGTCAATAGAAAGACCTATACAACAACACCCACATTAATTTTGTGTGTTCACCTAATTGCAGAAGAGTTTCTAGGAAAGCTACTCAATTTACATTTCTTATATTACAGTGCAGAAGTTGAGAAACTATAGCTTGTGAGCCATATCTGGCCTGCTGCCCGTTTTTGTATGCTTTATAATCTAAGAATGGTTTTTACAGGTAAACATTTGTAATTTATTTGATGACAGGGCAGACTGATTTTGAGCCCCGATTAAGCTAAACATTATCCCCCCCAAAAAAATTTCATCCCTCTCATTAGTAAACCTGTATTACAGAAAATTATACTCAATTACTATTATTATATTTTTAATGTTTTCAATAAAAATTTTGTGGAGGTTTGCTTCTTCTCTTGTTATATAAGTGCCTACGTAATATCCCCCTCCCTCTTTTTTTTGTCTCTTGGCCCGCGAAGACTAAAATATTTACCTTCTGGGAATTTACAGAAAATATTTGCCTACACATGTTCTAGTGAAAGAAATAGACAGGAGACACTCTGTGTAACTCTAGCAGTTTCTGACATCTCAGATTCTCCACAACTAATTAGAAAATGATTGGTCACATTCACCATCTCATCCCATTTAAATATGAGATGTTATATTATTAATGAATACCCATATAATCCTGTTTCTTATGGCATTGTTGTTGTTAGGTGCCGTCAAGTCAGTTCCAACTCATAGCGACCCTATGCACACAGAACGAAACACTGCTCGGTCCTGTGCCATGCTCACAATCACTGTTATGCTTGAGCCCATTGTTGCAGCCACTGTGCCAAACCATCTCGTTGAGGGTCTTCCTCTTTTTTGCCGACCCTCTAATTTACGAAGCATGATGTTCTTCTCCAGGGACTGATCCCTCTTGACAATATGTCCAAAGTAAGTAAGACGTAGTCTTGCCACCCTACCTTCTAAGGAGCATTCTGGTTGTACTTCTTCCAAGACAGATTTGTTCGTTCTTTTGGCAGTCCATGGTATATTCAAAATTCTTTGCCAACACCACAATTCAAAGGCGTCGATTCTTCTTCTGTCTTCCTTGTTCATTGTCCAGCTTTTGCATGCATATGATGCAATTGAAAAATACCATGGTTTGGGTCAGGCACACCTTAGTCTTCAAGGTGACATCTTTGCTTTTCAACACTTTAAAGAGGTCTTTTGCAGCAGATTTGTCCGGTGCAGTGTCTTTTGATTTCCTGACTGCTGCTTCCATGGACGTTGATTGTGGATCCAAGTAAAATGAAATCCTTGACAACTTCAGTCCTTTCTCCATTTATCATGATGTTGCTTATTGGTCCAGTTGTGAGGATTTTTGTTTTCTTTATGTTGAGGCGTAATCCATACTGAAGGCTGTGGTCTTTGATCTTCATCAGTAAGTGCTTCAAGTTCTCTTCACTTTCAGCAAGGAAGGTTGTATCATCTCCGTATGGCAGGTTGTTAATGAGTCTTCCTCCAATCCTTATGCCGCGTTCTTCATATAGTCCAGCTCCTCAGATTGTTTGCTCAGCATACAGATTGAATAGGTATGGTGAAAGGATACAGCCCTGACGCACACCTTTCCTGACTTTAAACGATGCAGTATCCCCTCGTTCTGCCCGAACAACTGCCTCTTGGTCTATGTACAGGTTCCTCATGAGCACAGTTAAGTGTCCTGGAATTCCCATTCTTTACAATGTTATCTATAATTTGTTATGATCCACACAATTAAATGCCTTTGCATGGTCAATAAAACAACAGGTAAACATCTTTCTGGTATTCTCTGCTTTCAGCCAGGATCCATCTGACATCAGCGATGATATCCCTGGTTCCACATCCTCTTCTGAACTTCGCTTGAATTTCTGGCAGTTCCCTGTTGGTGTACTACTGCAGCTGCTTTCTAATGACCTTTAGCAAAATTTTACTTGGGTGTGATATTAATGATATTGTTCGATAATTTCCATATTTGGTGGGATCACCTTTCTTGGGAATAGATCCATAAATATGGATCTCTTCCAGTTGGTTGGCGAGGTAGCTGTCTTCTAAATTTCTTGGCATAGACAAATGAGCACTTCCAGCGCTGCATCTGTTGGTTGAAACATCTCAATTGATATTCCGTCAATTCCTGGAGCCTTGTTTTTTTGCCAATGTTCAGTGCAGCTTGGACTTCTTCCTTCAGTACCATTGGTTACTGACCATATGTTACCTCTTGAAATGGTTGAAAGTCGACCAATTCTTTTTGGTATAATGACTCTGTGTATTCTTTCTATCTTCTTTTGATGCTTCCTGCATCATTTAATATTTTCCTTATAGAATCCTTCAATATTGCAACTCGAGGCTTGGTTTTTTTCTGCAGTTCTTTCAGCTTGAGGAATGCTGAGCATGTTCTTCCCTTTTGGTTTTCTATCTCCAGCTCTTTGCACATGTCATTATAATACTTTATTTTGTCTTCTCGAGCTGCCGTTTGAAATTTTCTGTTCAGTTCTTTTACTTAATCATTTCTTCCGTTTGCTTTAGCTAGTCGACGTTCAAGAGCAAGTTTCAGAGTCTCTTCTGACATCCATTTTAGTCTTTTCTCTTTTTTTAATGACCTCTTGCTTTCTTCATGTACGATGTCCTTGAAGTCATTCTACAACTCATTTGGTCCTCAGTCATTAGTGTTCAATGCATCAAATCTATTCTTGAGATGGTCTCTAAATTCAGTTGGGATATACTTAAGGTCGTACTTTGAGTCTCATGGACTTGTTCTAATTTTCTTCTGCTCCAACTTGAACTTCCGTATGAACAATCGATGGTCTGTTCTGCAGTTAGTTCTGACTGATGATACTGAGCTTTTCCATCATCTTTTTCCACAGATGTAGTCGATTTGATTCCTGTGTAGTCCATCTGGTGAGGTCCATGTGTATAGTTGCTGTTTATGTTGGTGAAAAAAGGTATTTGTTATGAAGAAGTCATTGGTCTTGCAAAATTCTATTATGCGATCTCCGGCATCATTTCTATCACCAAAGCCATATTTTCCAACTACTGATCTGTCTTTGTTTTCAACTTTCGCATTCCAATCACCAGTAATTATCAATGCATCCTGATCGCGTGTTTGATCAATTTCAGACAGAAGAAGTTGGTAAAAATCTTCAATTTTTTCATCTTTGGCCTTAGTGGTTGGTGCGTAAATTTGAATAATAGTCGTATTAAGCCGTCTTCCTTGTAGGCATATGGATATTATCCTATCACTGACAGTGTTGTACTTCAGGATAGATCTTGAAATGTTCTTTTTGATGATGAACGCAACGCTATTCCTCTTCAATTTGTCATTCCTGACATAGTAGACCATATGGTTGTCCAATTCAAAATGGCCAACACCAGTCCATTACAGCTCACAAATGCCTAGGATATTGATGTTTATGCTTTCAATTTCATTTTTGATGATTTCCAATTTTCTTAGATTCATACTTCGTACATTCCACGTTCCGATCATTAATGGATGTTTGCAGCTGTTTTTTCTCATTTTGAGTCATGCCACATCAACAGATGCAGGTCCCGAAAGCTTGACTCCATTCACGTCATTAAGGTTGACTCTACTTTGAGGAGACAGCTCTTCCCCAGTTGTCTTTACAGCTGTACACTCTGTTTTTCTTATGGTATTGACACAAATTATTTAGAGGTATTGTGCTGGTAGACGGCTTAACTCACATATATGGTACCTTGTGGAGCTGACTGGAAGGCTAGGCTCAGCTGGGACTATTACAGTTGACTTTTTACATGGAAGCTCAGGCTCCCAGAGAGAATCTTCCAAGATGATTGAGTGGAAACTACAAAGCTTCATATGTCCAACCCTAGAAGTCCTAGAACATCACTTCCACCACACTGTATTGGTCAAGAAAGTCACTAAGGCCAGCCCTGATTCAAAAGGAGGTGAATTTCGTTCCACTTCTCAATGGGAGGAGTAGCAAAGAAAGTGTGACCATCTTTAATCTATGACACCTTCTATTACTGGTTTGCTAAAAGGTTATTTTTTTCATTGCAAATGGGAGTTGAAAATTATTAAATGTTTTTTCCCTGCATCTATTGATATATTACTTTTATTCTTTGTTTTGTAAATATAGTCAATTACATTTGATTGGCTTTCAATTCTTAAACCACCTTTGAATTCCTAGAAAAATGGACTTGTGTTATGATTCATTGTACGTTTTATATGGCTAATATTTGTTTAAGACTTTTGCATCTATGTTTTTGAGACAGATTGGTCTGTCTGTAATTTGTTTTTGTTTTTTTTTGTCTTGTAATGTACTTCTCAGGTTTTGGCACCAATATTATCCTGGCTTCATAAATTAGTTGCAAAGTGTTTCCTCTTTTTTATTCTCTAGAAGATTTGTGCTTGGTGCTATTTCTTCCTTAAATTCACTAGTGAGGTCTTTGGGCCTTGAGTTTTCTTTATGGGAAAGATTTTGAATCCAATTTCTGATTCAATTCTTTTAATAGATATAGGACTATTTAGCTTCTCTATTTCTTCTTGAGTCAGTTTTGGTACATTGTGTTTGTCTAGGAAGTTGATTATTTCATTTACATTTTCAAATTCATTGGCAAAATGCTAATAATATCCTCTTATTATCTTATTAATGACTCCAGGATCTGTGATGATGTTTGTAATGATGTACACAGATGTCTCCTCATCTATAATGATGATCATTTGGAACTTGTTTTATTTTTAATCAGTCTTAGTAGAAGTTTATAAATTTTATTTACAAAGAACTAACATTTGGGTTTTTTTTGTTTTATTAATTTTTGCCATTAAATATTTTTTCTTCTTATTAGTTTATTTTTTTTGCAATTTTTCTAATTTCTTGAGACTGAGACATATATCATCAATTTTTAGTCTTTTTAAATCTATATATTTAAGGCTACCACATTTTCACTAAATCTAGCTGTAGAAGTATCCCACAAGTTTTTGATATGCCATATTTTAATTATCATTTAGTTTGAAATATTATCTAATATCAATTGTGATTTCTTCTTTGACCTATGAGTTCTTTAGAAGTTTATGGGATAATTTCCAAACAGTTGAGGATATTACAGTTGCTTTTAAAAACCTTTTTTAAAAAAATTTAAATTAATCTGTTACTCTCCAGTCACTAGCCCATGATCTTTTTGTTTCCTTTGGAATGGCTGCAAATCTTAGTTATCTATTGTTGTATAACCAACTACCTTAAAAGCTAGTGGCTTAAAGCAATAATTTATTATTTCTGTTATGGTTGACTGAAAGTTCTTCTGCTCTAGGTGGTGTCAGCAAGGGTCACACAGCTGCAATTAGTTGGTGACTGGGCTGGAACTACAACATCATAAAAATCCTCACTCTTATGTCTGGTGCCTCAGCTGGGGTGGATTGAGTGGTTAGAGCACCTTAGGTTCTCCTTTAGGTGGATCCTTTCCTCCAGCAGTCTAGACTGGCCCCCTTAAAGTATAGTAGCTGATTTCCAAGAGACAAAAGTGGATGCTTCCAGGCTTCTTAAAACCTTAGTCTAGAATTAGCACAGTTTTTGTCACTTCTGCCATATTCTCTTGGTCAAAATAGATTACAAAGCCAGGCCAAAGTTAAGAGGAGGGGAAATAGATTTCCCTTCTTGATGAGGAGAATGACATACACATACAGAAATAAGAGGAATTGTTGGTGACCTTATTTCAAGACAAGTTACCATAGTGAAGCACATTCCTTTTTTCAGTACCATTTACTGATACCGTACGGGCTTGATTGGCTTCCTGCCACTGAAATTTGTTCTCTACCAACAGCTAAGTTCAATTGATTTCCACCAGTAGGCTCAGGCAGATCATAAGAACTGGCATCAATATTAACCTAAGACAGAGAAAATTTTACTTGTGTCTTTTCTAATTACTTGTCCCTGTTTTTGTAATTATATATTCATTTTTTTCTAAGTCAGATCCACCTCTGTGCTATTCCTATAACTTTTTTTTTAATTTCCTGAGCCTCACTACTTTCTGCGACTGCAACATCTTGCCTTTTTTCACCCTTTGAAGAGAATTTGTTTTTGGTTAGACATCTCTTTATACTTTCAGAACATTGGCAGCTTATCAGTACTCTATTCCCAGAATCTTAGAAAATACTTGCTTTGCTTCCAATGGGAGGGCCCTTGTTCCAAGTTTTGTTCTTATTGTTCATAATAGAGTTGGTTTATTTTCAAGATGATTCTATAGGTCCAGATCTATTTTAATTTTTTTAGCAGGGTAAGACTAGTTAGTGCAGCCCTGAGGTACACTGGGGCCCACAGACTATAAGAGACATATGTGCACTGAGGATTTTAATAATTTTGATAGTTGTTACTACATCTTTTTATTTATTCTTGGATACAATCAGTTTTGGCCAGATTTTCTTAATATCTGGCTGCAATAATATGCTACTGGCATTAGTATTTAAATTTTGACGAAGCCTCCACTAGGAAAACAAAACCAAAAATGAAACAAGTTGCCATCGAGCTGATTCCAACTCATGGCATCCCCATGTGTTTTAGAGTAGAACTGTGGTCCATATGGTTTTAAATGGCTGAGTTTTCAGAAGTAGGCTGCCAAGCCATTCTTCCAAGATACCTTTGGGCAGATTCGAACCATCAGCCTCTTTGTTAGTAGCCAAGCACTTAACTGTTTGCGCTACCCAGGGACTCCTCCACTAGAATAGCAGAGATAAATCCAAAAATTTAAAGCAAATCTATATTTTATTCCAATTCTCTAAAAAGGTAAAATCATTTTGTGAATTGCCCAAGACACAGTAAGTCTCAGTAAATAATATCTACACGGATAAGCATTTGCAAGGCCAAATTATATAATATCAAATAAAATATAAACATTCACATCTAAACAACATCGTGAGCAGGTCTAATTTGTTCTAATTCAGAATTTTGCTGGTTAATGACTAAAGTTTTGTATGCATTTATTATTGCACAGGTCTTTGAAAAGAGTACGTCATGCCGGTATTACTTTAATGTGTAAAAAAGCGTGAATATATCTTACTGGGAAATCAGGACCTCTTTGAAAGGGCTTTGTATGCTGTCATTTTTCTAAGGGGAGTCTGTTGTAAGTGACAAAGACTACAAACTGGCTTAGCAGCAAACAGCTCTTTGGTAGTTGGCCACATTTTAGCCGTAAGAATGAAGAAATCTTTGTCAGAGTCCTGTTACTATACTAGTCAACAATGCCTAGCTCTCCTAAAGGCTAGGTAGAGATTATTCTTTTAAGGTTTATCATGCTTTCCAATTAAAAAAACTCCCCGGCCAAAATGTCACTGAGATCTGAAACATAAAATTCACGCATGCTCTGCTTTGTCTGATTTGCCAAGAGCTCTCTGAACCTTGGTAGATTTCAACAGCCAAGTCAAGCTGATGACTTGCTTGTATTTCTGATTCCAATCCTATTGATTCAAATAGATGAAAAGACCATTGTGAAGATGCAAAAATATTTTAAGTGGACCTATGCAAATCATTATCAATTATTGCTCTGTGTAATTTTATTAAAAGTGAAAAAAAAAAAGCTAAGAATTTTCTGAGATAATCGTCAGAACAGTGGCATCACTAGGATTGGTGTCACCCACTGTGGTAACTGATGGTGTCATCCTCCCCATGGGCGGTGCCAGCCAGTGAACCCCCCACTGGTGGGCTGAGCAGCCTGCCCCCACCCCCCTAGGGCCAAGCAACTTGTTGCAAGGCCCTGCCCCTCCTGGCCCTGCCTCCTCTACCCTCCCTCGCCACCCCCCCCACAGCTCCTCCCCTCTTCCATTGGCCAAGGTGGAGACCCTCCTCTCCGCCCAATAGCAGGGACCTCTGCCCAGTTGCCTGCATTCCTGACTGGCAGGTGATGGGGCCGCGGGGGCGGGGGAAGAAGTGGGGTTGGGGGTGGTGATGAGTTACTGCACTGAGTGACAAGTAACACCAACTCTAGTGACACCATTGCCTTGATGGCCCTTCCCCCACGGAACCAGTCAGCTCGCCTGCCAATCCTGGGATCATTTTGGCGTCACCCCCTCTGACAGCGTCAGAGAGTGCAATCCTCACCCCCCATTCTCTCCCCACCCCCAATGCGTCAGAAATTATGTGTGTTAGTTTTTCCAAAAAGGGAGCCCTGGTGTGCGGGGTTACAACAGAGACACACATAGTAGCTCCAAACCAGAGGGTCAGAGTAAATGAAAGAATGAGACGTAACTGGAGTAAAGAAGATATAGTTGGTGTGGGTGGTATTCGAGACAACATAGACGAAGACAATGTGGTGTGGAAAGACATTCTTTTTTTTTTTTTTTTTAAAGAACTACTTCCTTTATTATTATTTTTATATATCTATATTTTATTGTACTTTAGATGAATGTTTACAGAACAAATATTTTCTCATTAAATAGTCGGTATGCATATTGTTTTATGACGTTGGAAAACAACCCCACGACATGTCAACACTCCCTTCTCGACCTTGGAGGACCTTTTTTTTTTTTGGTGAAAATATACATAGCCAAAGTTACACCATTTCAAAAATTTCTACACGTACAATTCAGTGACATGGATTACATTCTTCCAGTTATGCTGCTATTCTCACTATCCTTTTCCAAATTATTTCATTGCTATTATCTTCAATTCGCTGCCCCCAGGTTTCCCATCAAACCTTTTGAGTTGCTGTTCTCAATTTGATCTCACATAGATAATTCTTTTTTTTTTTTTTTTGGTACCTTAGATGAAGGTTTGCAGAACAAATAGTTTCTCATTAAACAGTTGGCACACATATTGCCCTGTGACAATGGTTAAACCCCATGACATGTCAACGCTGTCCCTTCTCAAACTTGGGTTCTCTACCACCAGCTTTCTTGTCCCCTCCTGCCTACTAGTCCTTGTCCCTGGACTGCTGTGCCTCATTACTCCCGTTTTGTTTTATGAGGCTATCCAATACCCGGCTGAACGGTGAACTTCGGGAGTGACTTCGCCACTGAGCTAAAAGGGTGTCCCGGCTCCATACTCTTTCGAGGTTTCTCCAGTAGATCAGGCCAGTAAATCTGGTCTTTTTTTTTGTGAGTTAGAATTTTGTTCTACATCCTTTTCCAGCTCTGTCCAGGACCCTTTATTGTGATCCCAGTCAGATCAGTCAGTGGTGGTAGCTGAGCACCATCTAGCTGTACTGGACTCAGTCTGGTGGAGGCCGTGGTAGCTGTGGTCCATTAGTCCTTTGGACTAATCTTGGAAAGACAGTCTTAAAGTGAGACAGACGTAAGTAATTTTGTCAATTCAAACAAGTTATGAATTTTAAAACAAATTTTGGAGACTTTAATCATGACTTCGTATTAATAAAATTATCAATAAGTTTCACAATTTCCATTTTTTTCCAGGCACTCGGGCTTCTATACTGAATAATGATAGATTTTTAAAGATTGTTTTCCCATATTATTCCTTAAATGACTTTTAAAATTAGTTTTAAACTTAGGGATAAAATGTTGTGTTGGGAATTGTGAAAAGTAAAGTTAATAATCAACATGCTTTAGGAAAAACTCCCAACCCACTACCGTGGAGTGGATTCTGACTCATAGCAACTCTATAGGACAGAGTAGAAAAATATTACGTGTTTATTAATTAAGTCATGTTTTCAGTTTCACAATATATGTTTTAAATTTTTTGGTTTTCATTTCTTCTTCACTTTCTGTTAAAATTCACTTACATCTGTCTCGCTTTAAGAATACCTTTCCACACCACATCGTCTTCTATATTGTCTCTAACACCACCCACACCTGCTATTACCTTCTTTACTTTGTTTGTGCCTCTTTCTTTTATTTACTCTGACCCTCTGCTTTGGCGTTACTGTGTGAGTCTACGTTGTAGCAGCCCCTTTGCAAGAGTAAGCAGGCCTCCCACTGATTTAGCAAAGATTTATGGAACACCTATTATGTGCCAATCACTGTGCTAGATTTTGATGATAAGATAGTCCCTTTGAGCTCTTTGAGGTTAGGTGTTAAGTCTTCATCCTGATAACCCTCGTGATTGACACATGTTTGAGCCACAGTTACCCATTGTCCCATCAGTAGATTCCTACTCATAGCTACCCTGTAGGGCAGAGTAGCTATAATCTTTATGGAAGGAGCCCTTGTGTTGCACTGGTTAAAACACTTGACTGCTGACCGAAAGGTCAGTGTTCGAACCCACCAACTGCTCCATGGGAAAAAGATGTGGCAGTCTGTTTCCATAAAGATTTATTGTCTTGGAAACCCTATGGGGCAGTTCTACTCTGTCCTAAGGGTCACTATGAGTAGGAATTGACTCCACGGCAATGAGTAATCGTTACAGGAGCAGATTGCCACATCTTTCTCCAGCAGAGCAGCTAACGGGTTTGAACCTCTGACTTTCCAGTTAGCAGCTGAGCACTTTACCACTGCACCACCAGGGCCCCTTTGACCCACAGTAGAACTTCCATAAATTACTATTAGAAGTATCCCAAAAAGCCTACTGCCCTGTGAAGCATCTCATCTGTATCAACTGTTTTCTCTTAGCGCCAATAACGTTTATCCAAATTTTTAGGACCATTCCATGTGCCAATCAGTAAAATGTGGGGGAACAAATATTGTTCTTAGATTTTCAGATAGAATTTACTGCTATGGCAACAAATTGTCTGAGTACAAGGAACACATACTGTGCAAACATTGCTTCAAGTACTTCATGGCTATACTGAGCTGGATTGTAATACAGCATTTGGTTGAATTGCTGACTTTCTGGTTAGGGTGTCTGCTGTAGACGAAGCAAATGTGTGGGGCTAACTTCATGGAACTGGACTTGAAATATACCTTTTATTTTGTAACCCAGAGACCAAAATATTGGAGAATATACAATGTAAAATGAAATTAGATCATGTATTTAAAAAAACATGTACAGTATAATTATTTGCATTCATATTGCAAGTGAAGTGAACAAGATGTGGTAAATACGTAAAATCAAGACATTTTTAAAGTTAAATTAATATGATTTTTATTTCTGAGTAAAATATTGCATACATATTTAAAACTTCAAAGATGCATACTATAAAAATCTTGTAACTATTTCCAACCCATCTGCTGTGGATAATCAAAATGAAATTGAACCAAAATGACATGTTTGCTTTAAATTATTCAGTTATTCACTTCCTGACCTTGCAAATCTAGCTTAATATATTTTCTTTTCAGCCAGAGTAGTTCTTAGTGAAAGCTACTATCCCGTTTGTACTTGAAAGAGTCATTTTGTGTATTGCATGGCTTTGGGTCAAGTGTTCTTTTGAAATCTCTGAAATCTCATTCTTTGTTTTGCCCAACTTTCTTGTGAAGAGTGAAGATCCCATGCTGACTGATTTTGATAAGCTCTCATTTTTCTAGATAATGTATGATTTAGTCTTCATGCTCTGCACTATTTTGTCTTTTTCAAGATCAGATTTCCTCAATGCCATTTCCTTCTGTCCACTTGTTTCTTTTGTGAGGAGCAAAAGAGTTTGACAGAAGAAAATTCTCAAAACCAAGTTTATTTTAGTATGTTTATTGAAAGAGTATGAAAGGAGTCTTCCTCCAAGGTGAGGCTTAAGAGACTGAGATGAGAAAGAAAGAATAGGATAAATCTAACTATCCTAAGAGCAAAGACTTGAAACTTGAAATTAAATCTATACCTATCTACACATTTCTAAAATATTGATCATAATTTTGACCAAAGTTTGTGATCTTAGAATTTCAAAATATTGTTGTTAGTTTTGACTTCTATTGAAAATAAACAATTTTGTCAACTATCTTCCTGTTAAGATGTTTTGGAACTAAACCCACAACATGATTACACCCACAGAAATGCCATTTGGTTTTCTGAAAGAACCTCAATTTTATTAGAAGTATGAACCCAGCATTTTTTATGTGTTTGTTTGCATAGACACTTTTTTCTGTGGGCAGAATAATGTAGTGGAAAAAATATGAGATTCTGGAATTAGATGGACTGGGCATGAATCCCAGATTCTGCACTACCAGCTGTGTGACCTTGGGTAAGTCACTTAATTTATCTGAGGCTTGTTTTCCTTATCTGCCAAATGAGAAATAAATGATCCCAGCCAAGGTTTGGTGTGCAGATCAGATGAGTAATACATGTGAAAGTGTTTTGCAAATTGTAAGGTGCTATGCAAATGATAGCTATTTTACTTCAGAGTAACTCAAATATTGCCATAAATTGGTAACTTTCCAAACAAAACAAATGACTGCTAATATCAGTAGTGGCGCTGGTTCTATCTAGTAAAAATTTCCTTGGAGAAAACTTTTAGTTCTTGTACTGTTAATGGGATTAGAATTAAAAACTAAAAGGAATAATTGTATATTTGAAAATATTCAATAACAAAAAAATATGCCTTCTTTAAGAGAAACCCCTTGAAGCCGAGTCATTTGACGCTTGTCTCAAGACTGATCACATCCCCAGATTCTGAAACCAATCCTGTCCTCCTTTAGAGAAGCCCTGTTAAGTTGTGGATTGTGTATATTAGAAAAATGCATGAGAGCAGTGTACACAGGGTCAAATTATCCATTAGACACAGTAGGCACAGGGCCTAGGGTCCACTATACTTTCAGGGGCCCACCAAAGTGTTTTCTTTAGAAATTAGAAAGAAAAAAATGAACTTTTAGGTCAAAGAGAATGCTTTAATATAGAATGTTAATTTATTTGTCTTTATGCCAATGCAGTTATAAAATATAACTTCTTAATATTTGTTTATGGCTGAAGGGGCCCAGAAGGCAAAAACGTCCAGGGTCCCTGAGAGTCATCATGGGGCTCTGTATGCACAGGCACAATAGGAATGCTAGGTAAACAAAGATGAATGCTTTGAGGAGCCCAGTTACCTGCAGTTCAAGGCAAACCAGGGGTTTGCTTCAACAGCGGTGACGCTTCCAGGAATCACAGATGTGTGGTAATTAGTTCTATCTTGGGAAATAGGAAAGGCTTTGTAGAGCTGATATTTAAATCAGTCCTTTAAGGATAAGTATGCTTTCTACACGTGGAGATGTTAGGAAAAGCATTTCTGGGAGAAAAGGTAGCATGGACCAAAGGATGGGGCTGTAGGGAAGGAGAGTGTTGGAACTGTGCAGCAGCCGATAACCAACAATGGCATCTTCAATATAAAGCAATGGGGGAAGAGTACGTGACTTATACTGCCATATCTCACTAAAGTAGTTTCTATCCATTACCTTGCAGTACAACATCAGGGCTTTGAACCAGTTTGAACTGGTTCAGTCATGCCCGATGTAGCGAAACCAGAACAGACCCGAATTTTTACAATTTGGTTGATCCACAGTGATAACCGAAATGGGAAAAATTACAGGTGGAAGCCCTGAATTGGGAGACTAGGAAAAGGTATAGTGAGCCCACTCAGGAGACTGATACATCAGATTGCATTATTGCCAGGACTATGGAGAACAGCACACATTCAGATCTATGCAGTTGGCCCCCAACTTAGAGTAGGACAGTGCTGTTTCCAACTCTGCTCAAAATCCGATGGGCAAGAGATTTGGCTGCTATACAACGCCTACGCTGCCCTTGTTTTCTAAAAAGGAGATAAACTTTTCAGCAGGGCTTCAACCCATAATTTTTCCATTCTGGTTACCTTTCCCAAATTGTAACAATTCAGTTCTGTTCTGGTATCACTTCCATGAACATGACTGAACTGGGAAGAACCGGTTAGAAGCCCTGTAGAATATTTTAGAACTACCCGGCTACTGCTGCTGACTGTTCCAACCAGAGAGATGGTCCCAGATAGAATGGGAGAAAAATGTAGAACAAAACTCAAATTTCTAAAAAAGTTCAGACTTACTGGACTGGTAGAGATTAAAGGAACCCCCGAGACTGTCACCCTGGGATACCCTTTAAACTAGGAACTTAAACCACTCCTGCTGTGGTCACCTATCAGCCAAATGACAGAGTGGCTCATAAAATAAATAATATCACCCATGAGTACTGTGCTCCTTTAAACAATCATCTAAATGAGACCTAATGGTCAACATTTACCTGAGACTACAGATGAGAAGATAAAAGAGGACAAAGAAACAACGTTAATGGAAACAAAACAACCAGAATAGAAATAATGAGAAAGCTGACACATTGTGAAAAGTGTAACCAATGTCACTGAATAATATGTATAGAAATTGTTAAATGAGAACGTAATTTGTTATGTAAATTTTCTCCAAAATCACAATAAAATATTTTTAAAAGAATATTTTAGAACTAAACCCACACATTATATGAGCATCTTCAGACTGCAGATATACTTTATGAGTAAGGAGTGGGTTGTTCAAAGAGCTAAGGATCTTAAAATGAACAGAGATATTGTGTTAAGAACAAGGCAAGGATTCAGTTATTCTCTGATTGCAAGAAACAGAAATGGACTCTAGCTAATTCAGACAGAAAAGAAAGGAAGGAAGAAAGGAAGCAAAGGAGGAAGAAAAGAAGAAAGAGAAAAACTAGAAGTTGAGCTACCCAGCTTCAGAAAGGACAAGCACTAGGTTGGCTCCAGGGATCTAGGTAGTGGGAATCAATGAAGAGTCTCTTCTGAGAAGAGTCAGCTCCAATCATTTATATTCTTGGGTCACTTCAACCAAGATTCCTGCAGGAGAGCATTTGACTGACCTAGCCTGGGTCACCTGTGATTCTTCTGTGGCCAGGGAAGAGCAGGGTGCCTGGACTGACAATTCTACCAAGACTAGATGAAATGAAGGGAACAGTAGTTCCTCAAAGGGAAAATGAACCACAGTTACCAAAAGAACAAGTGCAGAGGCTGGGTAGGCAGAAGCAACTGATGGTTACCACACAGCACTGGCTATATAATTTTCAGGGCCCAATGCAAAATGAAAATGCAGGCCCCCTTGTTAAAAAACTATTTAGAATTCAAAAGAATGACAATAGAGCATTAAACCATGTATGGGGAACTTCTATGTTGGGGGCCCTGTATGACTCTCATGAAGCCATCCCTGCTGCCACATATAATTTTCTTTTTGAGGTCAGAAGTTCTCACCTTTTCCCTCTACTGAACCAGGTAACTTCCACCTACAGGTTCAGTTTTACCTTAGACACCATTGGACCAGTCCCGTCTTCTGTCAGGGTCTCTAGGTCAATATTCAGATTACCCAGAACTAAATACATAAGCATCTGATTGGTGCTCAGTCTTTTTAATCACCCTTATGCCTTGCTACAAGAACAGTATGAATTATGTGGTTAAATTCTAGAAACTGTGCTTTATCATGTTCCTAAAACCAAGTCCTCACATTATGCCCTAGCTCTGTGGCCCTCTTTCTTCTTATCTATCTCTCTCTGCTCCTCACCAGCTATACCTGTACACATCTCCAAGAACATGTGAGCAAGGCTCATATTTACACCATACACAGTGTGTTAGTACTGATAATTTACAGTGGTATCTGTTCTGATGCATTGAGGCATCCTTCTTGTGGGCTATGGCATCTATCAGACTAGTCAATGCCTGTAGGTACCAGTGGTTGGGTATTTTCCATGTCACTCTTGCCCATAATCAACATTTAATTTGATATCTGATAGCATCATTGGAATCTCAGCATGAAGAAAACAAATAAAGAGTCTTTGGATGGTAAACATTAACTCTCCTCTTCCTTTAAGGATAAAGCTAGAATTATTTATCCACCAGAAACTATTATTTTTAGAAGCAGACTTTTCCTATCATTTACAGGGCCAGCCATACATGACTCTAATCAGAAATTGTTCACTAATTAGACTTTCAGTACGTGCATGTTGAATACACTCAGAGGCCAAGTATTAGGTACAAAAGGATGATTTGGCCATGAACTCTGCCATCAAGGAACTCACTATGTAGAGTTTCTATTCCTTGTTCTGCCACTAATTACATTTTTTGTTTTAAATCTATAGTTGATTTCTTGTTGACTTTATGAAATGTAGGTGATTAATTAGATTTAGAAATATGTTTGAGAGTACTACGATACTCTTGAAAGGTAATTGGATAGGCCATCAGAAAAATCTATCCAAGTAATCTCTCAAGTGCTCATTTATCCATCCATCCATCCATCCATCCATCCGTCCATCCATCCATCTATTCAGTTATATGATATCTTTTTGAATTCACCTATCCACCACAAAATGCGCTTGCTAAGAGAAAAAGACTCTCAGGAAGCTTACATACTGGCACAGAAATAAACACACAAATAAACAGTTACCATGCCATTGTGGAGATAAGTTCACAAGCAGGTGAACTCACACAAGTCACAGAGGGGATAGTGAAAAAGATCCAAGACTCTGGAGGTTTGTAGATTAGAATTCTCACTCTACGAGTACTAAATTTATGACTTTGGATGAGTTATTTAACATCTCTGTGTATCAGCATCCTCATCCATTATATGTAGATAATGTCACTTGTGTGACACATAATAGCTGTCCATCATCTCCTGCTTCCCCCTTATTTATCCCTGGACTTTGGTTTCCTTATCTCAAATAGAAAGGGTTTAATTTGATCTCTACATTTTTATGAATCAAAAGTTTTGTGATTTGGGAAAGACACCCCTAAACCTGAGAGAAGTGCACTCATTTCTTATGGTCAAATATGTAGTGTGTTTAGTAAGTACACTATATGTTAATTAACAGCATTGATGAATCTCTCTAATATACCAAGATCTTTCTCACCTTCAAGATTTGTCACACACTGTTCCTCTTGTTTGCGGATCTCCTTTCCCTGTGATTACTGACTAACTCCTGTTCACCTGTTACATCTCATTCCAGAAGTCACTTCCCTAAGGATGATTTCCGTGTCCCTCCAAACTTGGGTCAGGGGGTGAATTCTCTTTGGACTTTGTACTCATTCCATGATAGTAATCTCCACCACTTATATAAATGCCAAAATTTGAGATCTGTAATTCCCTTAAAACAAACAAACAATCCAATAATCATATGACTCCTCATCTTACAGACCCTCTTGGGGGCCTGTTTATGGTTTAGTTCAGAGAAAGGGGATCTATTTGTATTTCGACCTCTCAACACAAAATGTAGGTACAAATTATTAATGGCCAACACGTATGTCATGGATTGAATTTTGTCCCCCCAAAAATGTGTGTATCAATTTGGCTAAGCCATGATTCCCAGTGTTGTGTGGTTGTGTGGTTGTCCTCTATTTTGTGGTTGTAATTTTATGTTAAAGAGGACTAGAATGGGATTGTAACACCACCCTTACCCAGATCACATCCCTGATCCAATATAAGGGAGTTTCCCTGGGGTGTGGCCGGCACCACCTTTTATCTCTCAAGAGATAAAAGGAAAGGGAAGCAAGCAGAGGGTGGGGGGAACCTCATGGCACCAAGAAAGCAGTGCCGGGGGCAGAGCACATCCTTTGGACCTGGGGTCCCTGCGCCGAGAAGCTCCTAGTCCGGGGGAACGTTGTTGAGAAGGCCGACAGAGAGAGAAAGCCTTCCCCTGGAGATGATGCCCTGAATTTGGACTTTTAGCCTACTTTACTGTAAAGAAATAAATTTCTCTTTGTTAAAGCCATCCGCTTGTGGTATTTCTGTTGTAGCAGTGCTAGATGACTAAGACAGAATTTGGTACTGGGAGTGGGGTGCAGCTCTAACAGATACCTAAAATACTGAAGTGGTTTTGAAACTGTGAATGGATAGAGGACCGGCAGTGGCAGAGGACCAGCAGCAGCAGAGAACCTGCAGTGGCAGAGAAGCAGCAGCGGCAGAGAACCAACAGCAGCAGAACCAGGAGACCAGTGCGAGATGGTACTGGAGCTGACCCACAGAGTGAGAGAGCTGAAGTGCACAGGAGGCTTCCTGGTGGAGTGGGGTGCCTTCAGGCACTTACCGGTGGAGCTACAGAGCTTTGGAACACTTGCCCCAGCAGGGCAGATCTGGGCATTGACGCCTGAGGGCTGAGAGGCCACAGGAAAGAGAAGTAGAAGCTGAAGAGACAAGGAACACAAGAAGACAAGCTGCCTCAGTCTCAAAAGGTATGGCCATGACCTCAGGGGTTTCAAGAGGTGGAGCCATGGCTTCTGGTGCTTCTAAGGGTGGAGTTACCACTTCTATGGACTAGGAGAGTGGTGTGCCTGAAGGGAGCAGAGTTACTGTCCCAGGGGACCTGGAAGGTGGAGCTGAAGCCCAGGGCTCAGGGGTTTCCACTCAGAATCTGGAGACTATGGCCAATACCTAGAGTCTGGAGGGCAGGGCCACTGTATAAATTGTCTCAGAGAACAGAGGTTTATTTTCAAAGCCTTGAGGGCTAATGTAATGTGTTCTTCTGACTTGCTTGGTGCCTGTTATCCGTTCTTTCCCTCCAGTTTCTCCCATTTGTAATGGAAATGTCTAGCTTGTGCCTGTTCTGCCATTGTACCTTTGGAAACAAATAACTTGTATTCTAGATTTCACAGATGAAGAGGAATTTTTGGATTTTGGACTTGGAGTTAAGACTTGATGTGATATGATGGGATGAATATGTTTTGCATGTTTCAAGGACGTGATTTTTGGGGGGCCAAAGGGTGGAATGACTACATGACTAAGACATTTACTCTATGCCAGGCAAAATGCCAGGCATTTTATATGCATTATTTCATTTACTCTTTTTTTTTTTAATTGTACTTTAGGTGAAGGTTTACAGAACAAATAGTTTCTCATTAAACAGTCAGTACACATATTGTTTTATGACATTGGTT
>NW_004443949.1:20598394-20637630 GCF_000243295.1 Trichechus manatus latirostris | reverse complement strand
TTGTTTCCATCTTTTTGCTATTGTGAACAATGCTGCCGTGAACATGGGTGTGCATATGTCTATTCGAGTGATGGCTCTTATTTCTCTAGGATATATTCCTAGGAGTGGGATTGCTGGATGGTATGGTATGTCTATTTCTAGTTTTCTGAGGAAGCGCCATATCATTTTCCAAAATGGTTGTATCATTTTGCATTCCCAGCAGTGCATAAGAGTTCCAATCTCCCTGCAGCCTCTCCAGCATTTGTTATTTCCAGTGTTTTTGATTTGTGCCAGTAATGCCGTGGTGAGATGGTATCTCCTCGTGGTTTTAAATTTGCATTTCTCTAAGTGCTAGTGATCGCGATCATTTCCTCATGTGTCTGTTGGCTGTTTGAATGTCTTCTTTGGTAAAGTGTCTGTTCATTTCCTTTGCCCATTTTTTAATAGGATTATTTGCCTTTTTGTTGTAGAGGTGTTGGATTTTCTTGTAGATTATGGAGATTATTCATTTACTCTTCATATCAATTTATGAAATAGGTTTACAAATGAAAAAACAGTGACTTGAGTAGTTTAAATACATTTCTTGCCATCACACAAATGACTGTATTTCCTAAATATCAAGACACTATCATTTGCAAAAACAAGACCAAACAGAAACAAAAAATCCAAAATAACAACAAAAATACTGTTGATTTATCAATAGCTTTTCAAGGAGAAAAAGAAACATGAAGTTACATATGCACATTAATTCTGAGGTGGATCCTGTGTCACATGCATTGGGGAATGGCAGAGGCATGTTTGAGCTCAGAACTGTATGATTTCAGAAGCCAATATTTTTACCATTACTCTATGCTCTTTGAGGACTAAGGTGCACCTGACCCAAGGCATGCTATTTTCAATCACCTCATATACATGTGAAAGCTGGACAATGAGTAAGGAAGACCAAAGAAGAATTGATGCCTTTGAATTATGGTATTCGCAAAGACTATTTAATATACCGTGGACTTCCAGAAGAATGAACAAATATGTCTTGGAGGAATTACAGGCAGAAATGCTCCTTAGAAGCTAGGATGGCGAGAATTCATCTCACATAATTTGGACATGTTTTCAGGAGGGACCAGACCCTGGAGAAGGCCATCATGCTTGGTAAAGAAGAGGATTAATGAAAAAGATGAAGACCCTCAGTGAGATGGATTGACACAGTGACTGCAACAATGGGCTCAAACACAGCAATAATTGTGAGGCTGGCACAGGACGTAGCAATGTTTCTTTCTGTTGTACATAGGGTCTCTATGAGTCAGAACCAACTCAACGGCATCTGACAACAACATAACTATGTTCTTCAGATTCAGAAAGCCATCCTTCAATTGCCATGATACTTTGTGAGGTACATAAAAATTTTATTGAAAATTATTAAAATGTGAAAGTAAACCAAAGGGGAATATTAGTGAAACAAACAAACATTAAATTCAAACTTGCTAGTAATGTCAGGTTTGAAAACTTTAAAATAGATGCAGCAAATATAGAATAGTTTTTATGTACTAGTCACTTTATATGATTTATCTCATGTAAGCCACATAATACTTTTGTAAGATATGTATTATTATTATAAACCATATTTAACAAATAAAGAACCGTGACATGGAACCTGTCCCAGGCCATATACCAATTAAGGATGGAGTTTGGATTAGACCTAGGGAAACTGATGGCAGAGATGACAAATTGTGGAATTTGTAGGAAATCCACAATTTCCCAGATCACAGTGATCCAGCAATGTTTTCTGAATCATTGAAACAAAAGTCACCCATTGCTGACCCATTGCCATCGAGTTGATTCCGACTCATAGCAACCCTATAGGACAGAGTAGAACTGCCCCAGAGGGCTTCTAAGGAGTGGCTGGTGGATTCGAACTGTCAACCTTTTGGTTAGCAGCCCAGCTCTGGGTGGATAAATTAGAAAAAGGCACCCACTGGGCAGATGTGCTCTCTCTGAGTTGGCCTAGCCGTGCACCAGAAAGCCACGGTGTACAGCTAGGGAAACAAAGCTAGGACTAGATTTCAGACTCCACTTACTCTTTATTGCAGCATATTTAGCAGTGCATAAATTGTACAACTGTATGTAGTGCCTGGTTTACAGCATCTGTCCCCCACCCCCGCTTTTTGGGGTGTGTGGAGAGTATACGTCCTTTTGTCTTTCTTAATCAAGAAAGTACTAGTTTTGCCTGGATTTAAATGACGTAAAAAGATTGCATTCCATTGATTTTTACCTTATTAAATATCCACCTAAGTCTTTATTTTTTGAGGTGAGTGCATAAGGTAGATTAGTTTCTTCTCTCTCTATAAATAATTTTATAGAATTTTTTTAAATTTCAGAAACCAAGAAAAGTCAAACCCTGACCTTCTTCATTTTAGTGTTGGAACATTATCTGAATTTTCTACTAATTGTCTTGTGCCATCTTCTTATTGTGAGCCACTAAAAAAATTATAGTAGCTAAAGCCAAAATGCGAAAAAAACACAAAATTATTTTTCTCTTTCAGATACTTGCAGGAACACACGTGTGTGTGCATGCACGCACACACACACACACACACACACACACTGCTTGTCTGTGCTAAGTGGGAATTTAGAGACACCTGACTCACAGTAAGAGACACAGGAATTCTGCCGGTCTTAGTGGCTCTCTGAACATCTCCTATTAATTGCAGATGGTCAACGGAGAGATAGGTTTCCTAGGAGGAGTTTATTAAAGCTTAAGTCTCTTACATTTCATATTCCCCAATTTCATATCACTTATTCAAACACATCATCCTCCAAAAATTTAGAAATTGAAACCAACATAAATTTCTCGACAAAAGAATAGTTCAATTAAAAACCCTTTTATATCTTGGTTATTGTTCTGTTATAGTATTCCTTTTAGGAATGTTACTTTGTACTTATTTTTAATAAGGACCACAGAATCCTTTTCAGTTTTAGGCTTTTTTTGAAAAAGAATGTTTCAGTTCAGTTCACGAATTGTCAGATTAAAATGTTAACTTCTTTTCTCCAAGTGCATTTGAAAATATACCTGTGGATGAATTCAATGTCTGCTGTTGTTTCCGTTTTATATGGAATTTTCTCCTTCATTAAACCAATGCAATAAATGAATAAAATTCTGACCATGAAGCGGAATGCCTGTACCATCTTTAGCTCTGAGGATGATTCATTCTGTGGCATGGATGGGGTCTGAGGATAGAAGCTGGCTCTGCTCTCTCCATCGGTAAACAGGAGCAGGGGTAATTCATCATGAGGATCCTTATGAGTATTAGTGAAATACATGGCAAAGTGTTAGGAAGAAATCTAATCCTAGTGTTAGGACTGGTATTACCTACCAATATTGATCGTTCTTTATTTTATTAGAAACATTAACTTGTAGTGCCTTAAGAATGACCTGGTTTCATTATGTCAAGGCACTTTATTTTCTGGTTTATGTTGGTGAACCACTGGCTTTTCTGTTAAGCAGGTGCAAACCCTGGATTGACCTCCAGGTGAATTAGTGAATGACCAGGGAACAGAGAGTTTGGACCATCTGGAAAATCCATATTGAGTGGTAGTGAAAGGTCAAAGTCTTTAGAGGTGTAGCTTCGAATTCCAGCTTTGTATTTTACTGTATGAGCTTGGGCAAGTTTTTTAACCTCTCAAAAGCTTCGTTTTCTTCATTTGTAATAGCCCCAACTTTAAATTGTTGTTGTGTGGATTAAATTAGATAAGTGCATGTAAAACACTTAGCATAGTGCCTGGAACATCAGCGTGTGGTAAATTATAGCTCTTTATATTGTTAAGATGTGGTACTAGAAAATCTTTCTTTTTCTTTTTTTTTTTTTGAGGAGGGGTCTGAAATTCCTTTTTCCTAAGTCCTAGGAATAACTGAAATGAAATAAAATTTTGGAGATTTTATGAATTTGGGCAAAACAGCCTTGTTGTTGTTATTGTTAGTTACAGTCAAATCATTGTGACAAATACAGACCCTATGTACAACAGAACGAAACACTACCCAGTCCAGCGCCATCTTCACAATAGTTGTTATGCTCGAGCCCATTGTTTCAGCCATGGTGTCAATCCATCTTGTTGAAGGTCATCCTCTCTTTCGCTGACCCTCTACTTTACCAAGCATGATGTCCTTCTTCAAGGATGGGTCCCTCCTGATAACATGTTAAAACTGCACAAGACTAAGTCTTACCATCCTTGCTTCTAAAGAGCCTCCTGGCTGTACTTCTTCCAAGACAGATTTGTTCATTCTTCTGGCAGTCCATGGTATGTTCAATATTCTTTGCCAACATCATAATTCAAAGGCATCAATTCTTCTTTGGTCTTCCTTAGTCAGTGTCCAGCTTTCACATGCATATGAGATGATTGAAAACATCATGGCTTGGGTCAGGAGCACCTTAGTCCTCAAAGTGACATGTTTGCTTTTTAACGTTTTGAAGATGTCTTTTACAGCAGATTTGCCCAATGCAATGTGTCATTTGATTTCTTGACTGCTGCTTCCATGGGCATTGATTGGGGACCCAAGTAAAATGAAGTCCTTGACAACTTCAATTTTTTCTCCATTTGTCATGATGTTGCTTATTGGTCCAGTTGTGAAGATTTTTGTTTTCTTTATGTTGAGATGTAATCCATACTGAAGGCTTTGATCTTCATCAGTAAATGCTTCAAGTCCTGTTTGCTTTCAGCAAGCAATGTTGTGTCATCTGCATATTGCAGGTTGTTAATGACTCTTCCTCTAACCCTGATGCCCTGTCCTTCTTCATATAGTCGAGCTTCTCGGATTGTTTGCTCAGCATACAGATTGAATAAGTATGGTAAAAGGATACAACCCTGAAACACACATATTTCTTGATTTTAAACCACGCAGTATCCCCTTGTTGTGTTGGAACAACTGCTTCTTGATCTATGTACAGGTTCCTCATGAGCACAATTAAATGTTCTATAATTCCCAATCTTTGCAATGTTATCCATAATTTGTTATGATCCACACAGTTGAATGCCTTTACATAGTCAATAAGACATCTTTCTGGTGTTCTCTGCTTTCAGCAAAGATCTACCTGACATCAGCCTTAATATACCCTAAATACTTTCCAATGAATTTAGATGTATACTATAAATAAATGCAGTAATGATTATGTTTATATTGATAATAATATTATTGGCTTCTATTTGTTTAATGCAAACTTTATTTGCCAGAAACTTTAAATATGTAATTTTAAGTATTTATAACAATGGCACAAATTTTGTACCATTATTCATATTTTGTAGATAAAGCAGAAGTTCAGAGAGGTTAAGGAAAATCTCCAAGGCTGCGCAACTAATAAAAAAAGACCTGGGATTCAAAACCAAGTTTGTTTTACTCCAGAACCTGTGTTCTTTCTACTACACCCTGTGTATGTTCAGAGAATGTCAAACGGTCTAGGAAATTTGTCTTTACAATTAAGAGTAGTGAAAGTCATTAGGTGGTTTTGTCACCCTGGTAAATACCAAATATTTTGCTGCCAGTTACATAACTGTGAAGGACTCCTACAAACTCTTCTTTTCTGGAATCCAGAATCTATTTAGCTGGTTAATTATTTCTATTGTTGTGAGTTTCAATTCAAATCTAACAGCAGCAAGGCACTGTCTTGACAAGGGATGTGCTATTAAAGGTTTTTCTAAGGAGAGATCCTTTCACAACTTGTTCATTCAGATGAATCTAAGGTATAGCATTGTTAACATCTGCTTAGTCCATGACAAAGAAAAAGTGCTATTCTAGAACTTCCAGTGGATCTTATCATGAGGCTTAAGAAATTAATTTTTGAAAAAGAATCAATCACAGTGTTAGGAGAGTAGATCACAGTATTAGGGGAAGAGATGAAAAAGACATAGACAGCTAGATGGGAAAGACAGGGCTATAATCTAATAATATTCAAGGAATGAGGAGAGATAAATGTGTAGCATATGTAGGGCAACAAGGGAGGGAATGGTCAGGTCTATTTATGTGAATTTAGAAACTTCTTCAAATTGTTGAAAATCGTTGAAATGAATATTAAACGGTGAGTATCTGCTTCCAAATGATGGCAGAGAGGAATGGAGTGTGCAATGGAGTTAATGTACCTATGACAAAGCGACGAGACAAATAATTTAGAGAGAGATTAATAGAAATTATCCAAGAGGGACACAAAACAGAAAAAAATAAATGGTAGGTCTATATTCAGCCATATCAATGATTTCATTAAATGTTAATGAACTAAATCTGTGCTGCCCAATATGATTTCTACTGCCATATGTGGCTGTTTAAATTTAAATTAATGAAAACTAAATATAATTAAAAATTCAGTTCTCAGTCACACTAGCCACATTTCAAGTGCTCAAAAGCCACATGTGGATAGTGGATACCATAGGACAGCACAGACATAGAACACTTCCATCACCAGTGAAAGGTCTACCAGACAATATTGGAAAATATCCAGTTAAAAGGCAGAGAATGTCAAAATGGATTAAAAAGTCAAGACCTAATTATATATTGCCTACAAAACCCATTGCCATCGAGTTGATTCCAACTCATAGCAACCCTATAGGACAGAGTAAAACTGCCCCACAGGGTTTCCAAGGAGCAGCTGGTGGATTCAAACTGCCAACCTTTTTGTTAGCAGCCAACCTCTTAACCACTGCACCATCAGGGCTCCATTGCTTAGAAGAGATAGAATTTAAATACAAAGATACAGAGAGTTATACCATACAAACAGTAAGCAACAGTAAGCATAAGATGACTGGAATGACTATATTAATATCAGAAAAAACAGACTTGAAGACAAAGGGTTTTATCAAAAAGAAGTAGGAGCATTTCATAATGATAAAAATGATCAATTCATCAGGACCCTATAATAATTATAAATGTTTATACACCTAGTAACAGCGCCTCGAATATATGCAGCAAAATTGATAGAAGGAAAGGGAGAAAAAGCCAATTTCATAATCATAATTAAAGATTTTAATAACCCTGTCTCATTAATCAGTAGAGCAACTGGACAAAAAGTCAATGAGGACATCGATGATATGAGTAATACTATTAACCTAACCGGTATTTATGGAACACACAGTGAAACAACTGCAAAATACAAGTTATTTTTAAATGTACATGGCAATTGCCTATGACAGATCACACACTAGGCTATAAAACAAACTTCAGTACATTAACGAGGATTGAAATCATTCAGAGCATGTTTCTTAACCACTACAGAACTAAATTAGGGATTCATGACAACGCCGCATCTAGGAGAACCCCAGATTTTTGGAAGTTAAACAAAAGACTTCTAAATAATTCATGGATCAAAGAAGTAATAAGGGAAATTAGAAAATATTTCACGCAGAATGATAATAAAATAACAACATAGTAACATTTGTGGGATACAGCGAAAGCAATGCTTAGAGGGAAATTAACATCTTCCAAGGCTTATATTAGGAAGAAGAAATGCCTAAAACCAATGATTTAAGGTTCCATCTTCACAAGCCAGAAAAAGACAAGCCAAGCAGAGGGAAAGTAAATAGAAGAAAGAAAATAATAAAGATAAGGGCAGAAACCGATGAAATTGGAAAAAAATAATTGGGAAATTTAAGAAAGCCAAGAGTGACATGGAAAGATGCCTCCTCAAGGATGACTGGGTTTGAAGGTAGAGAATGTTCCACAAGGTTAGTAGGTCTTTGTAGGAAACACTCAGTTATGTGAGGGCTTCTGCTGACACTGTCTTTCTGCCTGTGTACAAATAATGTTGGGAGACGTATTATTTTTAACAGCATTTTGAAATTTCAAAAATGTTAGCATAATCTTCTTTTGCTCAAAATGCTTCTAATTTCTCTCTGTCCATTTAGCTGTGTTGAAAGGAATCTCTACTTGATTTCTCACTGCCATTGTCTTTGCTGGCTTCCAATAATATACAAACTGATGTAGACACCATTCAAGGTGACTTTCTATTTGAATTTGGTCTTTTTTCTGAGTGGTGCAAATGGTTAATGTGCTCAGCTGCTATCCAAAAGGTTGAAAGTTCGAGTCCACCCAGAGGCGTCGGGGAAGAAAGATCTGGTGATATACCTCTAAAAAATCAGCCATTGAAAACCTACGGAACACAGTTCTACTCTGACACACATGAGGTTGCTATGACTTGGGGTCAACTCTATGGCAACTGGTACTGGTCTTACACACAGGGTCTCCAGAAGAAGAATACTGTCTAGAAGAGAGGGCCACCTGTTCTTGCTTCAGTTTAACGTGCTACTGAAGTTTGCCAATGGCATGCACATTGTAGAATTTAAGTTATAATTTGGTCTCTAGAAAATGACAATTTGATTAATGAATTTTTTGGTGTTAGTTTCTCTTTGAGTTTGAATTTTTTTTTTTTCTTAAGTGGCATTCATAAGACACTAAAAGTTTAGAAAGAGTACACATAATCTGTCATTGTTGTTAATTGCTGTCAAGTCGATTCTTACTCATGGCGACCCCGTGTGTACAAAGTAGAGCCATGCTTCGTCGGATTTTCAAGGCTTGGAAGCAGCTTGCCAGGCCTGTTTTCTGAGGCTTCTCTGGGTGAGTAGAAACTGCCAACCTTAGGCTACTGGTAGAATACTTAACCGTTTGCACCAGTAGCATTGTATTCTTATGTTATTTGACTACTATTGTTTTATTCTATTGTGTTTTTTCTTTTTTTCCTGCAAGTAGGATAAGAAAAAAATTTTTTTTGTAAAGGAGATTTGTGCTTCTAACAAAAACTAGAACATATAGGAGAACTTTGTTATATAGCAATTTGTGATATATACAGATTTGGCCAAGACATAGGCCAAATGTTATCCTCTGAAACATAACTACCTTCAATAAAAATGCCTCATCTAAGATTATCTTTGCTCCGTTCACCAATTCCAGCATTATCTGAAGGCTTCACTTTGTAGGAGGTAAGGTGTGGTTGCAGAAAGAAGATGCTTTTGAGTTAGACCTACTGGTTTCAAATACCAGCTACGCCTCCTGCTACTTCTGTAACCTTGATTAAGTCCCTTAATGGGTTTGAATGTCAGTATTCTTAATACTTCACAAGGTTACCGTATACTTTAGAGGAGATAATGTCTGTAAAGTGCCTGGCATATAATAGGTCCTTCATTCTCTTCTCTCAGTGACCCTATAATGTAAAAGAATGGTTTGCACTGGGCTACTAACCAAAAGATTGGTGGCTTGAATCCATCCAGCAGCATCATGAAAGAAGGGCCTGGTGATCTGCTTCTGTAAGGATTACAGCCAAGAAACCCTATGGAGCTCAGTTCTACTCTGTAATAAATGAGATCTCTATGCGTTGGAATCGACTAGGGGCTTTCTGCACTTTCAGAGAGTCAGTGTGGCAGAGCAAAAGAGCAAGACCTTTGAAGTTGCAGAAAACCAGGTGTCATTCTCCTTTGCCACTATTTGGATATCTGACTTTAGGTAAGTTAGCTAAACTCTTTGAGTTTCAGTTTTCTCATGAGTAAAAGGAGAAAAAAAAGATCTTATCTGCAGGCATATAAAGATTAAATGAGTTAAGATATGCAAACACCTAGCACAGTTCCTGCCATGGCAAATGCTCAATGAAGAGTAGCTTCAGTTACATCATTATTGTGTTATTAAGATTTTTTTTTTATTAAGATGTTTTTTCAAAGGCATTTTCTATTTTCACTATGTTGGGATGGTCAAAGCTCCAGGATTAGAATCAGCAATGCTAGAGCTTGAATCAGTTTCTGGTTCAAATATTGGATATTTAATCTCATCCTGCCCCTGTTTATCAGGGCCGGAGAAGCAAATATTACTGTTCGTATGCTGCAGACGAGAAAGATACACAGGAGCTCGATGGAAGTTATTATTCATGGCTCCAATAACCTAATCTTGGTGATTGATGATTGTTGCCCTAAGCTTTAAAAAGCTTCCATCCATAGAATTTATATTTCAGATTAGTGATTTCTATTGAACTTGCCTAATTTCCAGGGCAACCTAGTATGTGATCAGTGAGGTAAAGAACAGTATTTATTTGATTAAAATTCCTTCTGCTTAATTTTCTTGTTGCTAGCGGCAACCAACAAAAGAGCAAATTTAAAATGAAAGGCAACTACCTTAATAAATATAGCCCATGTTTTTATCTTTCCCCAGTTATGATTTTAAAACAACCTCTCTAGTCCTTGGAGTCATAAAAACCATCACTGTAAACGCCACCTCAGACATATCGACAAACATCCACCTAACCAGCACTATCCCACGAATGAACCTCTTCCCAGGGCTTGGAGCATCAGCTAGGCCACAAGCGCCATTGCTACACTAATGATTATAAGGAAGACGATACTGTTTCTATTATGGGAATTATTTCCCAAAGTGAATTTTCTATTAACTGGTATGCTGGAATCTGCATAATATTACAAGTAGCAACATTGAGATAGTTTGCATGTTTTTGAAAACGATATTGTTATGGATTGAATGGTGTCCTACAAAAATATGTATTGTAAATCCTAGCCCCTATACGTGCGCATATGATCCCATCTCAGAACAGGGTTTTCTTTGTTATGTTAATGAGGCTATTTCAGTGTAGAGTCTCTTAAGCCAATCACTTTGGAGATATAAAAGGAGTAGCTTAGGCACAGAAGCAAGCAAGGACAAACTGGGGAAGACTGATGTGGAAATTGCCTAGGAACCAAGGAACAGAAGCTGAAAAGAGACAACGAACTTCCCCTAGAGCTGACAGAGAGAGAAAGCCTTCCCCTCTAGTCGGTGCTCTGAATTTGGACTTTTAACCTCCTAACTGTGAGAAAATAAATTTCTTTTTGTTTCAAGTCACCCTCTTGTGATAGTTCTCCTATAGCAGCACTAAGAAACTAAGACAATAATCTATTTAATAACTTGTCATGCTGGCCTAGAGATATACTGAAGCCCCTAAGGGAGACGAAAAATACACCCTTGGCAAAGCTGTTCATAATGAAGTGAATTTCTATTAGATTGTTTTCCAAGGGCAAAAGAAGAACATTTTTGTAAGCAGGAAAATATTAGCTTTACGAAAGCATGACACACTGTTGGGACATTTGTTGGGTCTTCCAAAATTGAACCTGATATACAGAAAAAACACCAGAGCAGCACATGCCATAATACAGCTCTGCTCTTTCTCCATCACCTCATTCATTTCAAGTCAATAGAAAGAATCCTCTACTACCCAGTTTGATCTCTGCATGCTATTTGGCAGATTCCTGTAGTGTTACATTCACATCCACAGACTTCCAGAGGGGTGGCCATTATCAAACTTAAAATAGGACCTCTGCTGGTTGAGAGGTCTTTTTGGTGTGAATCATGTGTGTTCAGTTGCATTTTTGGAGGCGTAGGAAAGGTGTCCATAAGCTTCATGTTAAAGAGAAGGATTCCTTATGAAAAACGCTTGGTGCTGCTAACAGTTAGTGTACTGTTGGGGGCAGAGTTGTTGATCAGAGTATTTTCTCCTCCTCTGGGAATTCATAGAGCTGGTACTTCTGAGGAAGAAGAGAAGGAGGCTCTCAGCATAGAGATTTGACACAGGAGGTGTGTTTCAGGGAGAGGCTCTTGGAACTGGGTGAGGGAAGAGGACACAGTCTGACCTTCTTTGAAATCAAAAAGAGGCATGAAAGACTGTCAAAAATAATTTGTCTACTTTATAATTCTTTCTTAGGCTGGCACTTGAGACATTTTCTAATTAAAACAGAAAAGTGTCCTTAAAAAAGTTTAGTCTAGCCAAAGTCACGAGAGAGTCACAAGTAACAGTTCCCCTTTAGCCTCCTTTCTAAATCTGTACAATGTTGCAACACCCTATTTGTCTCCTTGCTTGAATTTGCCACTGGCAGTGAGCATGTGACCTTCCCAGTCAGAGTGATGGAGAGTGAGTGTTGCCATGGTGAAGGTTGGTAAACTAAAAGAATAATGAATAAACTATTAACCAAATCCTTATCATATTTTTACGCAAATAATGCACGCCTTCTGTGTTTGTTTGCCAAACTTGCCCTCCTCCTTTGAGGTATTTTCATAAGCGCATTATGCTAGTTTTTTTTCTTTTTCTTTTTTTTTTTACAACAACCTATAAAAAAGAAAAATGGCATAGCAATTGCTTACAAAAATACCTCACTGGGGGAAAGTGCATTTGGTAAACAAACTGTAGAAGGTGCACGTTATTTGCATAAAAATATGGCAGACCCCTCTGTGTTTCTAGCACTTACACTGGGTATACTATTTATTAAACCAGAAAATAGGTTTGTCTCCTGGAAGAAGAATTTGACTCAGTCCCTGGTCATCAAGCATAGATTCATTTATTAGTATTTATTGAGTACCACTGTTCTTGGCACTGGGGTCATCACATGAGGGTACCAAAATCCCTGCCCTTTTAGGGGCATATGAGTGTATGTTCTCCAGCTCAGCCATTCCCATCCATGATGTTCGATAAATTTAACCATATTTAAACCTTAAACCAAAAATATCCCCTGAAGTCTTCTTAAAACCAAATAATAGTTTATAGCTTAACTAGTAAAAAATGTCTGTCTTGAGCATTATGCTCTTTTAAGAACTATCTTCATGGGATCAAATTGACAACAGCAACTAGAAAGATTAGCTAAGAACCGTAAGGGGCACTGAATTGATGTTAATGAGGAGGAACAGCTCAGTATAAGAGGCTGAAAATGGTTACACAACTTGAAGAATGTAATCAATGTCTCTAGATGGTACATGTAGAAATTGTTGAATTGATGTATGTTTTTCTGTGTATAGTCTCAATGAAACCAACAACCCATTACGGCTGAGTTGATTCCAACTCATAGCCCCCCTATAAGACAGAGTAGAGCTGCTGCGTAGGGTTTCCAAGTTGCGGCTGAAAGATTCAAACTGCTAGCATTTTGGTTAGGAGATGAGGTCTTTAACCCCTGTGCCACTGGGGCTCTGTATTCTCAATAACAACAACAAAATCAATAAAATTATTTAAAAAAATGAAAAAAATTTCGATCACAGTTCTTTGATGAATGTAAAGTACTTTCCAATTTCACTTTGTGCTTTGGACGCCCACTCTTACTACAGTGCCTGGATTTTCTCAACTTGTCTCAGTCTGTTGAAGTGATGGAAGCCCTAGAGGCAGAGGCAGCAGGTTCCTTTAAAGGATTAACTGCTTGGTAGACTGGGGAGCTTGCTCTTTTAAAAGAGTCTAAAAAAACGCAATTTAAAATAACTTGGACCCATTGGCCCAAGGTTGGAAATAATGAATCTTGGCCTCAAAGAATTTAGATTCTTGAGAATGTAAAAACCTGATACAATGAACTGGTAATTTATGGAACTAGAAATGTGTCTCTGGGATGCTCATGTCCAAAGATGCTTAAAGGTTGGAGGATATTTTGAGGCCTGAAGACTTTTTGAAGTTTCATGACAGCAGGGACTATATTTTTCTTACTACTCTAAGACGTGGTACAAAATAGCACTCAATACGTATTTGTTGACTGAATGAATGAATGATTCCAGCTTTTATTTTGCACAGCTTTCCCTTCCTATCATATTTATTCATGCAACAAACATTTATTAAGTGCAAACTTTATGTTAGGTGGTGTACTGGATCATTGATATAGAAAATGGCTAAAACTTGATACATGCCCCAAAGAGATCTCAGTCCACTATTTGCAATACTTAGATCTATAAAGCAAGACCATTTATCTGCCAAGGTAAGGTCATGGAAGCTCCATAGACACATCTAAACTCCCTGAGGAACTGAATTACTGGGCTGAGGGCTGTGGGGACCATGGTCTCTGGGAACATCTAGCTCAATTGGCATAACATAGTTTATAAAGAAAATGTTCTACATTCTACTTTGGTGAGTAGCGTCTGAGGTCTTAAAAGCCTATGAGCGGCCATCTAAGATACTCCACTGGTCTTATCCTGTTGGGAGCAAGGGAGAATGAGGAAAACCAAAGACACAAGGGAAAGATTAGTCCAAAGGACTAATGGACCACATCTGCCACAGCCTCCACCAGAGTGAGTCCAGCACAACTAGACAGTGCCCAGCTACCACCACTGACTGCTCTGCAGGGATCACAGTAAAGGGTCCTGGACAGAGCTGGAGAAAAAAGTAGAACAAAATTCTAACTCACAAAAAGAAGACCAGACTTATTGATCTGACAGACACTGGAGAAACCCTGAGAGTATAGTCCCTAGACACCCTTTTAGCTCAGTAATGAAGTCACTCCTGCGGTGCACCCTTCAGCCAAAGATTAGACAGGCCCATACAACAAAACGAGACTAAAGGGGCACACTAGCCCAGGGGCAAGGACTAGAAGGCAGGAAAGGACAGAAAACCTGGTAATAGGGAACCCAATGTCAAGAAGGGAGAGTGTTGACATGTCATGAGGTTGGTAATCAATATCACAAAACAATATGTGTACTAATTGTTTAATGAGAAGCTAGTTTGTTCTGTAAACCTTCATCTAAAGTACAATAAAAAAAAAAAAGACCATTTACCTGTACTTTTTTCTATCTAATCCCTGGTAAAATAAAAAATAAAAGATCTCTTTCTAGTTTCTGAAAGTTGAATTACTTACTAGGTTTCATAACATGTTCCTGTCAGTAGCCCATTTCTACAAAATTGTACAAGCATTGAATTTTGAGAAGCTCCAGTGAATGGGTGAACTTGCTGAATTAAAAACACCATACTTTCTTTCCTTTTTTCTTTCCTTCCTTCCAGCATTCTCTTTGGACTAGAGTGTGTGGGCTATGGTCACTGAGTGATGTAATTACCATTGTTCTGTTGAAAAGAAGTTTAGACCAGGATGGTTTATAAGATTTAACAAATTATCAGCAATATTAAGTATGCCAGTCCTTGGGTGTCCATAGGAATAGAACGTTAACTTCTGTCCTTGAGGAATCCACAGTTCAGTAAGAGAAACAGGACATGCACAGAAAAGAGATACAGGAAGTCCCTGGGTTATGAATGACATCTGTTCCTAAGTCTATCTTGAAGTCAAATTTGTAGGTAAGTTGGAACAAGTATCTATGGTTCTTACTTAGTGTCAGTTTGTCAAATATTCATCTTAGTACATAGTATATATTTTACCTTTCTATGCATATAAAACACTTCCAAACTGTGCAGTATTTTCATGAGTGTCACGAAGTAGTGTGTGCATTTGTCATTACCAACTATTGTATTTAACTCTAATTTTTAATATAATAGGGTTTATGGCAGTCTGGTCTTAAGTACGAGTTGTCCATAAGTCGGACATTTGTAACCCAAAGACAGCCAGTAATTAGCAACCTGTGGGAACAAGCCTCATGCTAGGAAATTGAATAATGGTGATTCAAATCTTTTTAGTAGATGACTTTCAGACTTAGAAAATTCTAGCAAAGATATTTCATTGAGAACTAGTGGTAAGTGTCACTGGCATAAGTTCATATTTGGAACAAAGTAGGTTGACAATTATAATATACTTTGAAATAAAATTTCTAATTAAAATTGCTTTTTAATTTGCCTTTATATTTCTTCTTGATGTCATCTTAGGAGATTCGATTATATTAATGAACAGGAAACAATGTACAGAACATTAAAACGAGTATTTCAGGGACTTGAAAAGAATGAAAAGCAATTAAAGTACTTTTTTTGATTGTTGGAATTTTTAGTGTCTATACCTTTCCAGACCTGGAATCTCTCGTGGCATAGTGGTTAAGTGCTACAGCTGCTAACCAAAAGGTCAGCACTTCAGATCCACCAGACACTCCCTGCAAACTCTGTGGGGCAGTTCTACTCTGTCTTATAGGGTCGCTATGAGTTGGAATCTACTTGACGGCAATGGGTTTGGTTTTTTTTTTTTGGTGTACCTTTGAGGAGTGTGGAGGACATAGATATGTGGGGGAAGAAAAAGAGCAAGATAGTTCTTGCTCTTGTTCAATGGGAATGATGGGCAAGTCCATAATAATTAATTGTAGTATAAAAATAATGTAAATAATTAAATCTTAGAAATATATTAGTATATTTGTGTTATCTATATATTTGTGTGGAGACAATCATTGGGAAAGTGAGAAGAGTAAAGACTTAGTGTGATTCTTGAGTCATGCCAAGAAATAGCATTTTGAAAAAAAATTCTTCTGTTTGAAACATATCATAGTTGTGATACTCTCTGATGGAGTTGGCTCCAGTAGCTTTAGTATAGTCCTTCTGTAGAAGATATGATTAGATTTCTGACAAGGCCCTGTGGTTACCTTCTCTTTCTTTGTTTACCCAACCTGAGTTCACTTAGATCATAGCTTTGGGTATGAGTTAATATTTCCTCAACTCAAGAGCATTAATAATTTACTCTCTGTGGATATGTGGCTAGGGTTGCTTTAGGGTGGTGTTAAATAGAGTTATAGTTGCTGGAATCAGGGCAAAATGAAGATATTTGAGAACCACTACTTTGGGTCATTAGATTTGCATCCAATTTACCGACATCAGCTAAACCATGTTTTATTCCTCTCTGAAGCATGCTTGTTGGTCTGCAATAAAATACATCAATAGTGATCCTATTCTTGTGGGCAGATGACTTCAGCCTTTAAAATGGTGTCTATATGACACCAAAATAATCAACCCTATTCCTTTTTTACTTGCTTGGGTTTTTTTTTTATTTTGGCCACGTAAAGTCTTTTTACTTAAGCCAATGTTAAAAATTAATCTGTTGCCATCGATTCTAACTCATAGCAACCCTATAGGACAGAGTAGAAAAGCCCCATAGGGTTTCCAAGGCTGTAATCTTTATGGAAGCAGACTTCCACATCTTTCTCCTGAGGAGTGATTCATGGGTTCAAACCACCCAACCTTTTGGTAAGCAGCCAAGCACATCACCATTGCGCCACCAGGACTCCTTATGTTGAAAATTAGCCAACGAGAATAGATGTAAAGAATTTTAATGGTAATTTAGATCAACCTTTTCATTTTAGAAAGGAACGCTACAGTGATGAGCTGAAGTGACAATGGAATACTATTCTGTGGCTGTGAGTCCTGCTGAACCCCTGTGGTGAAATACGGAAGCAGGTACAGTGATGGACCAGCGTAACTAAATTTTAATTTGTTTAGGACATGCACTGCTGACCGACATGAACCCAGTAGCATCAAATACCATTTCTCTGAAAGAGGTGGGTTAAGTCTCTTGAAGTTTGGGTAGTGTACTATTGGTTGCACAAGATAATTCAAAGATTCCACAAGTTTTATCATTTAAAAAAAAAAATCGTTTCTACAATTTCCAGGCAAGGAACAACTTTTGCTTTTAAAAACAGCCTCAAATTACCGCTTCACACCTATTAGGTTGGTGTGATGGTTAAGATTGTTTGTCAACTTGACTGGGCCATGATTCTCAGTGTTTTGGCAGTTGTATAATGTTGTGATCACTTCCCTGTTGAGATTCAATATGTGATCACCCCCATGATGGGATCTGCTGTGAGAAGCCAATCAATTGAAAGGGAGTTTTCTTGGGCATGTGGCCTGCACTGAATATAATTGGACATTCTGGCAAGGCTTCGGGGGCTCTTTTCTCACACTGGATTTTGGAGCTGGCTCCTGCTCATCTGACCTCCAGTCCTTGGGACTTGAGCTAGCAGCTTACCTACGGTCTTGCCTGCCAGTCTTGGGATTCATCAATGTTTGCAGCCTGTGAGCAAAAGCCCTGCTCTCTGAATTGCCGATCTTGGGTTCTCCAGCCCCTGCGGGCTACGTGAATCAGGCGAAGCCTCTATCCTGACCCACAGACTTGGGATGTTCCAGCTTCTACAACCACGTGAGCCATTTCCTTGATATAAATCTCTCTATATATATGTAAATATTTATACACTTTATTGGTTTTGCTTCTCTAGAGAACCCAGCCTAAGACAGATTGGTAATCAAAAAGTGAGATAATAACAAGTGTTGGCAAGGATGTGGAGGAACTGGAACCCTCATATACTATTGATGGGAATATAAAATGGTGTAGCCCGTTTGGAAAACAGTTGTACCATATGACTCAGCAATTCCACTCCTAGATATAAACCTAAGAGAAACGAAAACACATCTTCATGCAAAAAATTGTACACAAATGTTTACAGCAAAATTATTTATAATAGCCAAAAGGTATGAAAAACACAAATGTCCATCAAATGGTGAATAATTAAACAAAATGTTGTATATCTATACAATGGAATATTATTTCACCATAAAAGGTATAAACTTCTGATGCATACTACAGCATGGATAAATCTTGAAAATATTATGCTAAGTGAAAGAAGCTAGTCACAAAAGATCACATATTATATAATTCTATTCACATGAAAGTCCAGAATAGGGAAATCTATATATACAGAAGTAGATTAGTGTTAGCTTAGTGCTGAGGGTGGGGTGGATGGGTGAGGGGATAGGATTGGGGTAACTAAAGGATATGGGTTTCTTTTTGAGGTGATGAAAATGTTCTAAAATTGACTGTGGTGATGGTTGTACATATCTATGATAAACTAAAGACCAATGAATTGCACACTTTAAATAGGTGAATTGTGTGGTATATGAATTATATCTTTTTTTTTATTGTGCTTTAAGTGAAAGTTTATAGTTCAAGTTCGTTTCTCATACAAAAATTTATACACACTTTTTTATGTGACCCTAGCTGCTCTCCCTATACTGTGACAGCACACTCCTCCTTTCCACCCCAGATTTCCCGTGTCCATTCAACCAGCTCCTGACCCTCTCTGCCTTCTCATCTAGCCTCTAGACAGGAGCTGCCCATTTAGTCTCATGTATCTACTTGAGCTAAGAAGCACACTTTTCACAAGATCATTTTATGTCCCATGGTCCAGTCTAATCTTTGTCTGAAGAGTTGGCCTAGGGAATGGTTTTAGTTTTGGGCTAACAGAGAGTCCAGGGGCCATATTTTCCAGGGTCCCTCCAGTCTCAGTTAAACCATTAAGTCTAGTCTTTTTACTAGATATAAACTGTATCTTAATAAGGCTGTTTAAAATTAGCCTCAATTATTTGTTAAGTTCATCTTTTTCATTTTAGAAACTTTCCAAGGTAAGTTTCTATATTTTATTTTGTGTATGCATTCAAAGAATCAAAGGCTTTGAGAGAAATTAAAGCTGGGAGCATGTAGCTGACATGAAGAAGGCCTGAGGCAATACAAAATTCCTACTTGTGAGAAAGTGGGTTTAGCCTAAATTTTCCACATTATTTCTTACCAGATTTTTGTTGAATTTCTTCTGTCTTTTTCCTTTGGCTGAGTCCACTCTCAGTATGGCAGAGCTGGAGTGACTAAAAATTTGATGAATAATCATTTGTCAAATTGTGGCCAGTCTATACATTCTGTGAATAGGAGGAGCCTGGAAATGTTGGTACCTATAACATGCAAGGTAAACTTTATGTTTTGCAGTAGCTGAGTCCTGTAGACCCTTTTGGTCATATCACATTAATTCTGTGTTAATATAGAGCTACCTTTATTCATAAAAATTTCTTTGCAAATGATTATACAGTCATTGGTTCCTAAGTAACTTGGAGCTTTTATGTGAATGGTGTCAAAAAATTTAGTGCATAATGCTATCCTTTGTTTAAAGAAAATCGGCAAGTAACACAGCACAAATTGATGCTAATTTATACACATTGTTTTAAGCTTAATAAGGTATTAGTGCTGGAGTTTTGTAGAAATGTTATGTTTTTACTTTTTGAAGGGTGACTTATCTGCTTCAGCAAACTTGGGCTTTGTATATATTTATCTTTATCCAACTTCCACCTCTATGTGGCTCTGCATCCTCTCAGCACTTACATACTTAAGTAAACTTGTGTATACATTTTTTTACGTGTTTGTACAACAACAGCTGTTAGATTGATATTTGGGTTTTACAAGATACTTAATTGCTCCTTTTTTTATTCAGTAAAGGAGGGATGATATTCACCTCACAGATTTATTTTAGTGATGTATATAAAGTTTCTGCTACTTAAGTACTTAGGAGACTAACTAGAATGTATGTCCATCCAAGGAAATGACTGTAGTTTCTCTTTTGTTTCCTTTTTGGGTGAATATTCAAGCAATGCTGGCAAATAACAGATTACTCAGGAGGAAACACAAGTGTACATGCTGAAACTGGCTTATAAAATGCAAGCCAGCTGGCTGCCCTAGACAAAGTCTCGGGAAACACGCCTTCTTCATCTAATTCATATATGGGAAATTGAATCTGCAAGCTTAACTGGATCAGGTTTTTGTTTGTTTGAACTATGCATTTCTGAATACTTGTGGCAACATTATGAAAAGGGCACATGAGTGAAGCAAGGGGTGATGTTTCAGGAAACAATGTTATAACCATTTCTGTGCAAGAATCTAGGGAAGATTCTATGCAGGAAATAACATTCTGTGGAGATGGTGTGGCCTCAGGCTAGTACAGTTAATAGTCAGCCCACCTTATCACATGAATACAAAAAATGTTGACATGCATTTATCATTTGCAATTACTAAAATTTATTAACTTATTGTAATGATTATAATTTATGAATTTGTAATTATAATACTTACAAAATCAGCATTTATCTCCACACTCTTGTTTGCTCTCTTCTCTGTTTTGGGGCTGGAAACCTGAGAACCTCGTTTCCCAGACTCCTTTACTTTTGTGTTCTAGGTGTAATTTATGTTCTGTCAAGGAAATGAACTCATGCAAGATTGCAAAGACAGAATTTTTTTTCCTAATGCCATTAAATTGATACCGACTCGTGGTGATCCTATGTGTATCAGAGTAGAACTGTGCTCCGTGGGGATTTTATAGCCAATTTTTTTTTTTTCTTTTTGGCAAGTAGATTGCCAGGCCTTTCTTTTGAGGTGCCTGTGGGTGAACTTGAACCTCCAACCGTTAGGTTAGCATCTAAGCATGTTAACAGTTTGCACCACCCAGTGACTCCAAAGAGAGAATAGAGACTCAGTAAACCCATATAGGAGCCCTGGTGGCCCAGCGATTAAGAGCTATGGCTGCTAAGCAAAGGGCTGGCGATTCGAATCCACCAGCCGCTCCTAGGAAACCCTATGGGGCAGTTCTACTCTGTCCTCTAGAGTCGCTATGAGTCAGAATGGAGTTGATGGCAGTGGGTCTGGTTTTTTTTTTTTTCTAAAAAAACCCCATACATAAATAAAGGAAGAATTCTATGAAATGAACTAATAATTTTACTAACATTGATTTTGTAAGTTTGGAATTGTCAAGAGAGGCCTTTTTTTTTCCCTTTAAAGAAAGAAATAACTGTTCAGCATTTGCTGTGATGATTGGATTTTTAATTAGACAAGGAAGATGAATGAATTATCTTTTCTTCCATGTTGGCTTACTTTTTTCTTTTTTTGGCTTTAAAGAACAAAAATTTCTTTTCTTTTTTTTGTTAAACAATTATATATTTTATTTCTTTTCTTACTGTGCTTTAGGCGAAAGTTTACAGAGCAAATTAGTTTTCATTAAACAATTAATACACATATTGTTTTGTGACATTGGTTGTCAGCCCCGCAATGCATGGACACTCTCCCCTTCTCGATCTCAGAGTCCTCGTTTCCATTTGTCCAGCTTTCCTGTCCCCTCCTGCCCTCTCACCTTGCCCCTGGGCTGGTGTGCCCGTTTAGTCTCGTATACATGATTGAGCTACGTGTATTATTGTTTGTTTTATAAACTCAAAAAACCAAGCTCATTGCTGTCTGAGTCGATTCTGACTCATAGCAACCCTATATAGCCTGTCTAATCTTGGGCCTGTCTAATCTATGGTTGACGGGTGAACCTCAGGAGTGACTGCAGTACTGTTTTAAAAGAGTGTCTGGGGGCCATACTCTTGCGGTTTCTCCAGTCTCTGTCAGACCAGTAATTCTGGGTTTTTTGTTTTTTTTTTTGTGAGTTAGAATTTTGTTCTACATTTTTCTCCAGCTTTGTCTGGGATGGTCTATTGTGATTCCTGTCAGAGCAATTGGTGGTGGTGGTGGTGGTAGCTGGGCACCATCTAGTTGTGCTGGGCTCATGCTGGTGGAGGCTGTGGTAGTTGTGGTCCATTATTCCTTTGGACTAATCCTTCCCTCGTGTCTTTGGTTTTCTTCATTCTCCCTTGCTCTAGACAGGGCGTGACCAGTATAAGTATCTTCGATGGCTGCTCACAAGCTTTTAAGACCTCGTATGCTACTCATCAAAGTAGAATGTAGAACATTTTCTTCATAAACTATGTTATACCAATTGAGCTAGATGTCCCCCAAGTGGCATACTTTTTATTTCATATTGTTTGAGAGACTGCACACAGTATTTTTAAACAGATGCCAGGTTGTCACCTTTCAGTGGCACAAATTTAGTAGAAGTTGTTTAGTAGCACTAGACCTGTAAGAAGGTAACTGTTTGTATTACTGAGCAACGTGCAGATTCTCCCCTGATGAATAGTTTACCTCCAAGAAGTATTCAGTCAGGAAAGCTGTCCACAAGCTAAGGCCTTTGATAAACAGAACCACGTTAGTAACAGTTCCTGAGAAGAAAGATTTGGATACTTTCAAGAAAATACCAACTCATGGCACCCAGTCTCTGCAGCCTGAAAATATGGAATGATAACCTCCCAGTAAACTGTCCTGAAAACCATCAAATTATGCTAGAATCTTCCTTTTGACAAGACATAGGATGCTACTAATTAATTAATTAATCTCTCTCTCTAGTCCAAAAATAATTTAATGCAGCTGATGGGGAAATACTTCTTCTTGGCCTGATGTAAAATGAGAAATTGTCCAAGACGATCTCTAAGGTGTCTTCCATATATACGCCTTTTACGATATCATTTTTTTGGGACTATGTATTTCAAAACTTCATACAAGGGGCCATATTCCCATGAACTCCTAGTAGTAAACCTTTGGGATTTAGGACCCACCTAGATTCATCCTAGAATCTACCTGGTATTTGGACTTCAGTGATTGTGAAGCTTACAAGTATCCTTTAAGTTGATGTAACTTAATTTTCTAGAAAATTCAGAGACAAGGATTCCTTCTCTGTTCCTGTTCCTGTAGTTGTTGTTGTCAGGTGCTGTTGAGTTGGTTCTGACTCATAGCAACCCCATGCACAACAGAACAAAACACTGCCTAGTCCTGCGCCATCCTCACAATCACTGCTATGTTTGAGCCCATTGTTGCAGCCATTGTGTCAATCCGTCTTATTGAGGGTCTTCTTCTTTTTCGCCAACTCTCTGCTTTACCAAGCATGATGTCTTTCCCCAGGGACTGGTGCATCTGATAATATGTCCAAAGTAAGTGAGACGAAGTCTCACTATCCTCCCTTCTTAGGAGCATTCTGGCTGTATTTCTTCCAAAACAGATCTGTTCATTCTTCCGGCAGCCCATGGTATAGAAAATATTCTTTGCCAACACCATAATTCAAAGGCATCAATTCTTCTCTGGTCTTCCTTATTTATTGTCAGGCTTTCTCATGCATGTGAGGTGATTAGAAATATCATGGCTTTGGTCAGGTGCACCTTAGTCCTCAAAGTGACATCTTTGCTTTTTAACACGTTAAAGAGGTCTTTTGCAGCAGATTTTCCCAATGCAATACGTCTTTTGATTTCTTAACTGCTGCTTCCATGTGTTGATTGTGGATCCAAGTAAAATGAAATCCTTGACAACTTCAATCTTTTCTCCATTTATCATGATGTTGTTTATTGGTCCACTTGTGAGGATTTTTGTTTTCTTTATGTTGACGTGTAATCCATACTGAAGGTTGTAGTCTTTGATCTTCATCATTAAGTGCTTCAAGTTCTTTTAGTTTTCAGCATGCATGGTTGTGTCATCTGCATATCGCAAGTTGTTAATGAGTCTTCCTTCAATCCTGATGCTATGTTCTTCTTCATATAATCCAGCTTCTCGGATTATTTGCTCAGCATACAGATTGAATAAGTATGGTGAAAGGATACAACCTTGACTCACACCTTTCCTGATTTTAAACCAGACAATATCCCCTTATTCTGCTCGAACAACTGCCTCTTGGTCTATGTGCAGGTTTCTCATGAGCACAATGAAGTGTTCTGGAATTCTCATTCTTCACAATGTTATCCATAATTTCTTATGATCCACACGGTCAAATGCCTTTGCTTGGTCAGTAGAACACAGGTAAACATCTTTCTGGTATTCTCTGCTTTCAACCAAGAACTATCTGGCATTAGCAATGATAACCCTTGTTCCACGCCCTCTTCTGAATCTGGCTTGAATTTCTGGCAGTTCCCTGTCGATGTACTGCTGCAACAGTTTTTGAATTATCTTCAGCATAATTTTACTTGCATATGATATTAATGATATTGTTAGATAATTTCCGCATTCCTAACCTTAGGAATTTGGCAAGTAGTTGTCCCTTTTCAGTGGCACAACTTAGTAACAACAAGAGGATGTTTTATTACAGTTTCTGTATCTTACGAATTCTAAAAGTGACTCTACTGTGCTTTCATAGAGAAAGTCCATGTATGTCTGTTGAGTGGCAGGGAAGGTGGTGAAGAAGACAGTGTATTTTTTAGCTAATGAAACTACATTTGACTTGCAGGAAAATAATTTTAATATTATTGAACAATGTAAAATTTCTTCCCACACTGAATAGATTTGTTTTTAAAGGCAAAGGGCACCATATCAGTTTAATCTTGTTGAGAAGTATTTCTAGCCAATATTTTACAGGAAATGTAATAAAAAGAGTTTAAAATTGCTTCAACTGCGTCTTCATGCTTGTCACCTTCCCCAATTTAAGAAGAGAATAACTGTACTTCCTCCAAGATTGTATTTCTGCAGTTGAATGTTGTAACTGGTTCAAAATTGGAAAAGGCATGGAGCAGAGTTGTATCCTTTCACCTTACTTATTCAGTCTGTATACTGAACAAATAAGCCAAGAAGCTGGAATATACGAAGAAGAATGTGGCATCAGGATTGGAGGAAGACTTATTAACAACCTGCGATATGCACATGACACAACCTTGTTTGCTGAAAATGAAGATGATTTGAAGCACTTACTGATGAAGTTCAAAGACTACAGACTTCTGTATGGATTACACTTGAACGTGAAGGAAACAAAGACCCTCACAAGTGGACCAGTAAGTAACATCATGATAAATGGATGAAAAAAAATTAAAGTTGTCAATGATTCCATTCTGTTTGGATCAACAATCAATATTTATAGGAGCAGCAGTCAAAAAATCAAACAATGTACTGCATTGGAAAAATCTGCTGCAAAAGACCTTGCAGTTTTAAAAAGCAAAGATGTTACTTTGATGACTAAGGTGCATCTGTCCCAAGGCATGGTCTTTTCAATTGCTTCAGATGCATGCGAAAGTTGGAAAGAGAAAAAAAAAAAAAAAAAAAAGGCAGAAGGAGAAATGATGCATTTGAATTGTGGTGTTAGTGAAGAATATTTTATTTACTGTAGTCTGCCAAAAGAACAAATCAGACTGAGAAGAAATACAATCAGAATGTTTTTTAGAAGTAGAGACGGCAAGTCTTCAGTTTGCTTACTTTGGACACATCATCAGGAAAGACCAGTCACTTGAAATGGACATCATGTTTGGTAGAGGGTCAGTGAAAATGATGGAAACCCTCAATGAGTTGGATTGACACAATATCTGCAAGAATGGTCATGGAGATGGCACAGGATGGGGCAACATTTTATTCCATTATCCATAAGGTCACCATGAGTTGGAGCTGACTTGACAGCAACTAACAATAATAATGTTGCATAAAATGTCACTATCTTAGTTATTAAGTGCTGCTGTAACAGAAATACCACAAGTGAGTGGCTTTAATAAACAAAAGTTTATTTCCTTACGGTTTAAGAGGTTAGAAGTCCGAATTTAGGGCACCAGCTCTAGGGCTAGGGGAAGGATTTCTCTCTCTGTTAGCTCTGGGGGAAGGTCTTTATCTCTTTCAGCATCTGTGGGCCTGGTGTTCCTTGTATATCTTCACGTGTCTTGGCATAACAGGTTACAATTCAGGTTCAGAAATGACTCAGGATACAGTTCTTCAGTCAGGACAGCTTCTTATCTATGTCTGCAGGCAGGCCTCTCTCTCTCTCAGCCCCTTAGCCTCTCAGCCCGTCCTGGCCGCTGCCCTGCTCAGGCAAGTGTTACAAAGCTCTTAAGCTCCACCAATAAGTACCCAGAGGCACCCCACTCCACCAGTAAGCCTTGATCCGAAGGTGCTCAGCTCTCTCTCTCCACTGGCCGGCATACCCCCTGTGCCATCTCCTGCCAGTCTCCTGGTTCTGCTGCCTCTGGTTCTCTGCTGCCACTTCTTGCTATCTTGTGCCATCTTCAGTGTTACAGCTCTCTAAAAGGTTCTTACCACAGGGACCCCAAGTCCAAAAGTTTATTCTCTCTTCTTTTATCTTTTGTAAGATAAAAGGTGATATAGGCCCCACTCCAGGAAATTCCCGTTACATCAGATCAGGACTGTGACCTGAGTAAGGGTGTTGCATCCTACTCTAATCCCCTTAAAACTGATCGGCTGATCACATCAGATCACATCATGGTGGATGATTACATCATTGCATAGCTGCCAAATTACATCATTACTTAACTGCTAAACCACTGAGAATCATGGCCCAGCCAAGCTGACACATATTTTGGGGGGACACAATTTAATCCATGACATTCACCTACAGCATTTTGCCTCTATCAAGATCTCTATTGGTAGGCCATCTGCTTTGAGATACATCTTTATGTTCTGAATTCAGACAAAATAGAGTTACATCTAAGTTACATCTTGGATTTATTTCAAAATTACAAGTATGGATGGTAATTTCAGAAAAAAATATTCCCATCTTTGAAAATCTTCTTTGGGAGATTGAGCAGAAAATGATTATTACATTAAAGATGCTTGGTTAACATGTTCTTTTATTATCGAGCAATTTTAAAATCTACATTTGAACATTAATGTAAAGGTACTTGTAAAATATTTGCTGAAGTGACCCCACTTATTGATGATATACCTCTTGCTCCCTGTAAATATTTAAACAAATTTTGTCATTTTTTTTACTTATTATAGCCTGTTAATGTCTCAAAAAAGTTGTTAATTTCTCTTTTATTATAGCTATCCATGAATACCTTTATGTGTGAAAGACGCATGCCAATAATACTAAAGTGAGAAAATTTTTTTCAGTCAAGTCAGGATAATCTAATAGGTGTATTAAAATTCAGGCTTTTAGTCCAAAAACTGTCATAAGATTTGTTTTAGAAGAGTCAAAGGTAAGAAGATATGGCTGCAAGCACATGGGCATATTTTTGACAGAATATAAACCATCCTGAATTTTTTTCCTTAATTAATCTATCTTTATATTAACCTGTTAGTACTTAATTTTGACAGAAAGTTTTCATAAATGTTTATTTCTTCTCATAGATAAAATAATTAAAAATAAAACAATGATTTCAAAGAACAATCAATGATTTATAACATACTATATATAAAGGTGAAAGTGTTTATAAGGCTAGCACAAAGACCCTGGAATTTCCAGGAGAGTTATTAGCAGAAAAGTCCTAAGGAGGCAGAGTTGGGGACGAGAGAGACAGAGCTTTTATTTGTATTTATTGTTAAATACCTCTTGGGCGACAATGACCCTGGCTTTGGACAAGATTCATTAATTTTTTCCTCCAAAATCTTCGCAAAACAGAGAGTTTAAAGTGCTCCCAGGAGGTGGTTGTTGCAGTGGGGGTGCGTTTCATAGTGGAAAGGAAGTGTGATTGGAATCCATCTAGAGTCAACTGCTCCCTGTGAGCAGTTTGAATTTATTTTGGGTCAACATGAGTAAATGTCAAGTGCTCTTTTGTATGGTGACAGTGAGCTCTTCTGTGGTCCCTCCTATGAAAGCCAGACACTGGGGCAAAGTTGGGCAGCTCTATAGTCCCTTACAGTCTATTCCTAAGTCCCAAATCCTAGAAAACTGAAAGACTTTGTTTTTACAACCTCATTGGTGGCAATACTGGATCTGACTTGATGTGGAGCTATTTGTAGCGTTAACTTGTTCTACTTATTATAAATATTCACACATTTCAAAGCAGAAATATTAGTGTTTGATTACAGGTGCTGCCTCAGACCCTGCCTGGGGTGTTACATAATATGTAGTAGGTATACTGTATTACTTCAGAAATTGGAAAATTTCTGAATTCCCAAATACCTCTGTGTCTCAGATTTACAGGAAAGGAATATGGGTCTGCATTACTACAAATATTAATATTATTACTACTAAGTCATAGTATCCTTTCATTAAACAAATATTAGTGAAGGTATATTATATGCCAAATGCTGTGCTAGGTCCTGGATATATAATAGTGAGGAAAACATATATGCTCCCTGCAGTCTGTTTGGAGAGACAGATATTAAATAACCACACACAGAGATATTTAATGACAAATATGTTAAATGGAAGGAAAGAGAAGAACAGAGTGCAACAAGGAAATAATGGGGAGGCGGTGTTCGTAATTTAGATTAATGAGTCAGGGAAATGATATTTGAATGGAAACCTGAAGAGTTGGTAGGATTCAGCAGATGCAGGGAATGGGAAAATTATTCCATATGGACAAATGAGCTTGTGCAAAGGTACAAGGGTAAGAAAGATTCTGGCAAATGTAAGAGGTGGAAGGAAACCTTGTGCCTGGGCATGATAACGGATAAGAAACTGAAATGAGATGAGACTTTAGAAGTAGTCAGAGGCTCGATTATGCTGAGTGTAGTGAGCCCTGGTGGCACAGTGGTTAAGAGCTTGGCTGTTAACGAAAAGGTTGGCAGTTTCAATCCACTAGCTGCTCCTTGGAAACCCTATGGTGCAGTTCTACTCTGTCCTGTGAGATCACTGGAAGCTGAAACTGGCTTGAAGGCAGTGGGTTTGGTTTTTTTGGTTAGTGAGCCATGGGATGTACAAATTTTATTCTACTTACTGGGAAGTGATATGATCAAATTTAATTTTTAAGTTATCATTCTAGGCACTATGTGAAGAATAGATTGGAGTGGTGCAAAACTGAAAGGAGAGAAATGATCGCAGGTAAGAGAGAATGGAGGATTAGACCAGGATGAAGGGAGCGGAGATGAAGAGAAGTGTATAGATTCAAAATATAATTTGGACAGATTGGTAGGGTTTGGTAATAAATTGGCCACAACAACTGAGGGATAGACTTCCTATTTTCTGTGTGAGTGAAGGTGCCATTTACCAAGAGGAGGAAGACGTGAAAAGGAACATGTTGGTTTGGGTGAGGAGAGGGGAGAGCAAGAGTTCTGATTTGACATGTTAAGTTTGTGATATCTGTAGGGTCTCTACATTCTTGAGAAGCACCCATAAGACCAATAAAAGCTAATATTGATCACTTCTGATAGCATACCTTTGATTTATTCACTTTTTTATTTGATTATTAACTGACTACTACGTGCTAGGTGGAGCCCTGTTGATGCAGTGGTTAAGAGCTATGGCTGCTTTCCAAAAGGTCAGCAATTCAAACCCACCAGCCGCTCCTTGGAAACCCTGTGGGGCAGTTCTGTTCTGTTCTATATAGGGTCGCTACGAGTCAGAATCTACTTGAGGGCAATGGGTTTGGTTTTTGGGTTTTTATGCGGTAGGTAGAGGAGCTAGGTAGTGGCACAGTGGGTAAAGTGCTTGTCTGTTAACTGAAAGGTCGGCGGTTCGAACCCACCGGCCACTCTGTGAAAGATGTGGCAGTGTGCTTCTGTAAAGATTACAGTCTTGGAAACCCTTTGGGGCAGTTCTACTCTGTCCTATAGAGTCACTATGAGTCGGAATTGACTCGATGGCAAAGGGTTTGGTTTTTATGTGCTAGGTACTGTATTATGCAGTGGTGAACAAGAAGGCAAGGTTCATGTGTTCATAGAGCTCCCATTCTGGTGTGTGTGTGGGTGGGGAGAGGTGCGGATGGATAACAAGTGAAACAACACCTTACTCCCATTTTACAGATAAAGAACCAGGGAGCAGAGTTACCTATTCTGTTCAAGGCCCTGTGACCTCAAAAAGGATAAAACTAGGACTCCAGCCTCAGTCTACAATAGTGACTGTGAGGCCTTGGGCAAAGCAATTTACCTGGTTCTGCAAGTGAGACTGTGACCAAGCTGAGTATCTCAGGGCTCAATGCTATCTGTGCAAGGGGACTGTGAATCTTGTGGAGGAGAAAAACATTAGGCAATGCCAATTCAAACTTGTCACTGTTGCACCAGTGCATCATTGTGAAATGTCATTTTCATAGACAATTAGGTCTTAAAATTCTGCCAAAGGTCACTTAGTTTTTCCCCTTCTCTTCTAGTAAGGAATGTGCTTAAATCTTCCCAGAAAGATGGGTGTTCCTTTCAGAGAAATAGATTTCTCAACCTTACTCAGTGGCAGCCAACACCAGAGAATCACAAAAATTGGAGTAGAATTTTTAAAATGTATCTTACCCAAAGTAGTGCATAGAAATACAAGGCAGTGCATGATGGTCTGTGATTAACTGTGGCAGAATAGGATCCAGGATTTGCTATTGCTTGGTAGGCGTGACAGTCCCCTCTTGACCCTAACCAGATACCGTGGCCTTGGGGCATAAATATGGAGGACAGCTTGGGTAACTGTCAAGCAGTACTTCTCCTGATCAATCTTTTACCAAAGCATTGCATCCAATTTGTTGTTGTTAGCTGCCCTTGGGTTGTCGCCTGACTCATGGTAGCCCCGTGCAAATTGGAACAGAATGCTGCTTGGTCCTGCACCATCTTCATGATTGATTGAGATTTCGGATTCATAGGGTTTTCACTGGCTAATTTTCAGAAGTGGATCTCCAGGCCTTTCTTCCTAGTTCACCTAGTTCTGGAAGTTCCACTGACACCAGTTCGACCTCATACCAATGTGAAAATCAGTACTGACAGATGCATGAGGTGCAATGGCCAGAAATTGGACCTGGGTCTCTCATATGAAAGGTGAGAATTCTACCACAGAACCAGCAATGTCCCTCAATTTAGGGGACTATAATTCAAATTGTCTATGGAAAATCAGGAAATAAGCTATTTTAAAAGAGATCTAAGAGAATGAAACGATAATTAAATGGTTAGAAAATAAGATTTATGGAGGAAAATTAAAGAATATGGGGAATGATGAAGAGAAGACTGAATGTATCAGATTCAAGATTTGCGCTTATTACTATTTCCTCCGCATTCCTGGGCAGATAGTCAAGGTCCCTTTGAAAAGCCTCTGGGGTGCTGCATGGAATGTCTTCAATCCTACCACCATTCTATACCCCCTTCTTCTGGTATCACTCCTTTCACTCCTCCCTCGTTTCTTCATATCTGGTTTCTTTCTCTCTATTCTATCCTTAGTTAATTGTCTTATCAAGCTATGTTGTTTTCTGTATTTCTACTCTTTCAATCCACCACTCATCTGTCAGTTTGTTGTTCTGTGGTGGCTTGCGTATTGCTATGATGCTGGAAGCTGTGGCAGCAGTATTTCAAATACCAACAGTGTCACCCATGGTGGACAGGTTTCAGTGGAGCTTTCAGACTAATATAGACTAGGAAGAAAAGCTTGACAATCTACTTCCCAAAATTAGCCAATGAAAACTTCATGGATCACAACAGAATATTGTCCAATACAGTGCCAGAAGATGAGCCCCCTAGGTTGGAAGCACTCGAAATACACAGTGGCCGCAACAATGGACTGGAGCATACAAATGATTGTGAAGGTGGCACAGGATGGGGCAACACTGTGTTCTATTGTACATGAGGTCACATGAGTTGGAGCCAACTTGATGGCAACTAACAACAACAGCAACAGCAACTGGTTCAATAAACTACCACTCCCATCTACTGATCAACCAAGGATGACTCTTCTTGTTGGTTTCTGGTATACGGTTTGTGCTAACTAAATGTTTGTTTAATTGAATAGCCACAGTAGCTTTGCTGTAGTGTTTTGATCACCTCTTCTTCACCCTGTTGGTGAGTGAGGGATTCCTGCCCTAGGGTTATGGGGATGGCCAAACACATGACACCCAACACTAACAGATGAGATCAACAGCAGTTTATTAGTCACATACACTCACAACGCAGGGAAAGAGGGCACCACACACCATGCAGGGCTTCACAGGGGTTGTATTTGGGAACAGAGTGAACAATTAGAGCATATGGGAGGCAGACTTCAGCGTATCAAGAGGGTGGCGTGCCCCCAGATTCCCACTGGCTTGTTTGAATAATACTACAGGTTTTGGGTAACTGAAACCGGTTATCCGGGGTAATCAGGCACTAGTGGGTAGGGGAGAGTCCCTGGGGAGTACAAACGGTTAATGCTCTTGGCTGCTAACCAAAAGGTTGGAGGTTTGAATCCACCCAGAGGTGCCTCAGAAGATAGGCCTGGTAATCTACTTCCAAAAAAATTCAGCCATTGAAACCCTACGGTGCACAGTTCTACTCTCACATACATAGGGGTGCCATGAGTTGAAACTGACTCAATGGCAACTGGTGGTGGTGGTGGAGTGGATAGGGAAATTTGTGATTAGACCATTGGAGTCATTCTTGTTTTTCTGCAGATGTCAAGGTGGCACATACTAGTGAAACTTAATTTTAGGTCTTACACCACACGTGGCTATCACCCTTTAGTCTGGTGCTTCATGAACCAGTTACGGGTGAGAACTGTATTTTCCTTCTTACAAAAATATGTAAAAATTCAGTACTCAGGATTGGTTTTTTCATTTTCAGAACTGTTCTTGACTCTTTCAGATTGTCTGAGTTTTCAGTCAGATATTACAATATACACTTACTCGGCAGGTTCACACGCTCCACTCTCAACAGGCTGGTCTACTGCCTTACTCCTCATCTCTACCCACAGCCCCCAAACCTAAATCCTACCTGTCAAATATCCCAAACATGGCTTCCCAGGGCCTTTCAGATTCCCCAGCCTTTTCAGCTGACACTTTGGTTGGCCCGCACGCTTAGTTTTGAGTCTGCTGTTTCAGACTTGAGGACCTCCCTTAACTTCTCACTTCTAGCCCTCTGGCCTGCTCCACTTCATCCTTGGGTCTGGTTCAGACTCCTAGAAGTCGTTGCGGATCCAGTTCCCAGGATACTGTTTTCCTGGGAGGAAATATAAGAAAAGAGCAATTCAACAACCACTTTACAAGTGTTCAGGCTGATTACAAGGCATCTGGTGAGAAGCTGGCTTCTGTCCCCATGAAACAGAATCACAGGAATTAAAATGAAGCTGGTTTCATTTTGACCATGTAAAATGAAGGACTCCTGATGTGGGATTTAAGCCACAGATTATCAAAGGAGACGTATAGACTACCCCATCAGAAAGGATGTTAGGTGGGAACACACTCACCTTTACATTTCCTGGAGGCAAGAACACTTCTGCTCCTCTCCTAACTGTCTCCTGAATTGTATCCTGTTACTTCCAAGTTGATCCTGATCCCAAGTTGTAGCCTGTTACTTCCCTAATAAACTACATAACTGTGAGTATGGTCTGTGAATTCTGTGCGGCCATAGCAATGAATTATCAAACCCAGCAGAGAAGTAGACAGTATTGTGTGGAGGATGGCTGGTGTTAGAAAAGGTGAAAAAGTTGGAGAGTGGAGGTTTGTCTGACCTCCACCTCACAGGAATCAGCTTTGTGCTGTTGTTGATTCTCGTCCCTCTTTGTGAAGTTAGACGAGGTCTGACCGAGTAGAACACAATGTCAAGTGACAGTGAGACTCCCATGACATCTTGATTACATATAAATTTCCCTTTTTGCTTGGGTTTTTGAAAGCTCAAGGCCAAGTAAATCTGAGCTTAACCAAGCAAATATTTTGCAAAAACTGTTAGCATATTTTCTTCCTTGTTTCTATGGTTCTGATTTTTTTATTTCTGTTTAATTAACCATACACCGACACAAAATATTTTTGATAAGAAGTTAGGGTATTCTAAAAATTTCAAGACTTATTAGTCCGAGATCATTCGTGATCATAGACCACTCTAGGTAGCCATGCCTACACACAGCTCCTGCTGAAGGGACAGCCTTCAGGGAGACATATTTTATACTCTCTCCTCCTCATCCTCCCTTCCCATGGCCTTGGCAGAATAGACCCAGGAGAGCTACCCTTCTCTACATCCTTGGATTTCTCCAGTCAGTAGGGGGATGGAAAACAAAAAAGAGAGAATTGTGAGTGAGAGGGTGTTATGGGCCAGCCCTGGAAGTAATGCACGTTATTTCTATTCATATTCCTTTGACCATCACCCAGTCCCAAGGCTATACCCACTGGAAAGGCAACTGTGTCAGATAGTCCCGCCGTGTATTTGGGAAGAAGCAAAAATGGTTTGGCGAACAACTAACCAGCCACTGGCACAGATACCATGAGTGAGTATCTGTTTTTATTAATCAAATGAGTCTAACTAAATGTTAAGAAAAAAAATGACAGCCTTAAAGAGTATACAAAGTCCTCAAACATTCCTATGGTTGGGAAGCTGTTACACTTTGCTGTACAGAGCTATGGAAATAACATTGAAAATATAAGTTTATTGAAGCTTGAAATATACATAGTTGATATACCAGAATTGTGACTGTCAATATATTACTTTTTTTTATGGCATACAAAATAATGAACAGTATTTTAGTTTTCATTGCAAACAGTTCAGTCACATTTTTGCCATCTTTGCAGGATGTTTGAGCCCTCCCCATTTTTTATATTTTCAAAAAAAGAAAAGCCACTTTGTTTTATCTGCTTACATTGGTGAGCATGAAAGAAAAAAAGATAGGAAGAAAAAGAGAGCGAGAGAAGAGAGATGGAATAAAGAAATATACTGAGCACATAAGTACCCCCATACTTATTTTTCATGATCATTTAGAACTGTTTTGCTAAACCATTGATCTCATTAAATTTTTCTTCCCAACTGTGAACAAAATAAACAAACAAAATTTTATTTCAGTGTTTGTTTTGGCATCAGATTTAATTATTTTTCTTTCCTTGATACAAGCTCAGCTTTCCATCCATCAGAATCATTCACTGCAGCCTGAAACCTAGTACAAGCGCACCACGGGCTTCTCAGGAAGTGCACATTAAAAATAAAGTGCAAGCAATTTCCCAAATACCATAACCTGGGAGAGGATTGGGAAGAATAGTGGAGCCTGGAGAGAATGAGTGGAAACATTGCTACAAACCAGATAAGGGATCAAAGAACTCAACTTTACAAAACTCTCACCACAGAGCTACATGACCCATTCAAAGGGCATTGTTGAATGTGAAGATGGAAGAGACAGGAAGGGCTCAGAGCAGAACAACAAGTGGCCTGCACTAGTAGTCTGGCAGATTTGGTTGTAAAAATCCTGTCTATATTCAAGAAACTAGAGCTTATTGTCTTTCCATCTAGTCATTCCTTCCTTCACCTTGTATGGAGCACCACCAGTGTGAGAAACGCCGTGCTGGGTACGGCCCGGTCAGCACATCCTGTTGAGGAAGATCGGTGAACACTGTCCGAAAGTTCAGGAACCTTGGACTTGACTCTCATCTCATTGCAAAGATGCTAGACAGCTGGAACATCTGGTGGGGGTGGCCTGTGGCAGCATGGATGCCTGTGAACAAAGTGGAGGGCCATACATAGAAGCTCTGGGTTTTGCCTTTGGGTGGAGGATTGAACTGCATGGAAGTGAGGTGCCTGGGGAAGTGTGTTGAGGGAACCCCATCCCTTGCTTACCATCTACATTGGAATCTCACCTATTCAATAGACATTTATTGAATGCAAATGTGCAAGACAGGCCCACGCAACTGAGGGATGTGTGAGACATGGTCCCACTTTTCAGGAACTATAAGATGGAAACGGCCGTCTGAAAGAGGACTCTAGAATCTATACTGCTGCACTGCCCCAAACCACTGCAAATTTGCAGCAAGTTTAGGATCTAAACTTTTGCCCTTCCACATGAATAATTAACATTATAATCTGTCCTAGAAGTTACATAGTATAAGCTACGCTCCTCTCCTGCAGTAGAACCAGATATACAAAAATCTGTGGTGCTCAGCATCACTGTAGCTTGTGAAGGCCTCTTTGGGAATCTTAGGAATTGCTCATGCAGGTTTTTCTGTGTCTTACAGTAAGTAGAATTACTCCAGTGCATCCAAGTGGCCAAATATTTTAGGCATGCCTTCATCTGCTGCTCTCTTGCAAATTTATTATGGAAGGAAAAGGAAAGGCAAATCCAAGGTAACATACATTTTTAGAATAAAATGTATTCAGAAGACTCATTATAGGATGTTTTGCAAATGATTGTCTTTTTTTATGCATTCATATGAAAAATATGTATTTATTGACAAAAATACAATATTAGTAAATGTGTTCAATAAATTAATCACAGCTATGCTTCAGACAGGTGGTTGAAGAAATTGTCTTGGACCTAAATATCACACTTACTCTCTTTTACTGCCAACAAGTTAGGATTAGTCATTTCACTGTGAAGGGACAACGACAAGGTTATTTCACATTATCTCATAAGCTCGAAGTGCCTAAGAACTTTTTTCTTCCAGGAGCCAGGGTGCTGCCCACGGAGGTCACCACACTGGCCCCCAAACTCTGCTTCAGGAAATCAGAATGTGTTGGCTCTGACTTCTCTTCTTATTTATTATGTTTGTGCCTAGAACCCCTGAAGATCCTATAGTTAGTTTTAACATTTTCAAACTATAAACCTATAGCCACATTTCCATGGTCAATTCAGGCAGAAGCTGAGTGGAAAAATTCTTCCTGTATGTAATGTCACAGCATACAGATTGTTCTGCTCTAAAATGGCTAAGACAGAGAGAAAGAAAAAAAAAAAAGACCGGCAATAATGAAAAACATTGTATACCGAGGACTTTAAGGTACTTTTTAGCCTTAAGGTCTGAGATTCTACATAATGCTTAGAATTATTTCTTGATCAAGCCCTCCTCACCCCCAGCCCGATCTCTTTTTGGATAGATTTTTTAAAGAATGAGAGCTGAGTGTTTCAGTGTCTGTCACCATTTTATCTGCATTTTTCACAAGCATTTTAGCGATCATGTGAGTCATTTCTTCCTCATCGCTCACAAATAGCGTGGGTTAAATGCAGCTGTGGGAATTTTAAAAAAAAGTAATAATTCCGACTTCAGATTCTAAAAAGATGTCGTTTATATTAAAAACACACACAAACAGACAACCTACCAATGCAGCTGTCTTTGAACGTTCCATTAGGTCGTATGCCAGTGATTTGTGTTTGGTGTGTTCTGGTTGTCCAGCCTCCTTGATCTTTCGCTGTTCTGTGGGCAGGGTTAAATCACAGAGTGTACTGGGGGACTGACCTCATTACATCATAAGTGCTGAATCACTGTCCTACAACTGTTGTCCCGAAGGCACGGGGCAGGCGTTAGCGCTGTCAGGGAATTGTGTGCCAGTAAAAAACCCCACAGGCTTCTGTGATATTGTTACTGCTGTTGCACATTAATGTTACAATGCTGTGATGAAGAAGACGTGCTGTTCTCATTCTTTCTGTTTTTGTATTTGCTAAACAATAAAATCCTGCAAAACAGCTTTCATTTTAAGGTTCTCGTCTGACTGCTTTGCAGCATTTTCAGGGTCTTGACTGCCCTCTAGTGGCTATTTTAGATCCTATTTTATTTCAAAGAGATTTATCTTTTTTATGGTCTCAAATAAAAACCTGTGTGCCTGGGAGTCATCCTTTAAGAATATGACGCTTTTGTGTTTGAAAAAGAACCGAGGAATAATGATGAAGTTTAATTTCTATTTTGCCAAAGTGTTTAGTCCATCTTTGCTGTAGTTTGAAAAATCCCAAATGTCTGCAGTGTTAAATAAATTAGCCCATGTCTGGGCAGCCTCCGTGAGCGAATGCAGTAGTTTAAGAATACTCACTCTCTGAAGAACAAACCTGCTTTTGTTTGCACCACTCAGTTTAAGGGAAAACTACTTCTGGAATCTTTTCCAACCTCTTCAGACTCTGAATGATCTCCACTGCCACTCTAATTACCAGCCAGGAGACTTATTTGTAATCACCAGCTTTCAATAATTTAAATAGGTAGTTGTTCAGCCAACTATTTTTATTCAAAATGCAACAAAAGCTAAAATTGCATGTTGAATTTTATCCAGATGCTGTCGTCTTTTACGACATGCCAGCTGATGCAGAACTGTTGTTCATTTTCTGATAGCATGTCAGCACGCATCTTTACTTCATGAATCTAACTGGTAATTGAAAACAAAGTCTACAATTTACGTATCAGTTCAGTCGCTTACCAGAACTGCAGGCAGGACGTTTTTGGATTTAATCTGTCAGCTGAATCACCAAACATAACCATGCTATGCTATTCCTCAGAAACTTTAGAGATGAGCTTTTCATTGTCTATTTGAATTTCAACAAGGACTCTTTTGGGGGTTGAGCTTTTTGACTAATAATAATAAAGACCATTTTAAATACATGTGTCAATCTGAATATCACTATTTAAGATTTCTATAATGGCCGTAAAAGTCTTTTTTCTAATTTTCTTTCATACTTTTGCATATAAAGTGGAACAACTTCGTAACCTCAAAAAGAAGCGAATCAGATAAAATCTAGACTCTTTAGGAACAAATTTCTGTTGTCTCAAACTTTCTTTAGTCCAAACATTTTTGCCTTCTGGACCAGCAAAGGCCCCAACATTGAAAAGTTCCAAAGCTGTATAAAATTGCAAAATTTAAAAGCTAGGTTAAAGGTTTATCTGTTCTGTGAAATATGCTAGATTTTCCAAGTCCCTGATTTTGCACTAAGAAATATTCAGGGTAGGCTTGTGTTATCCTTTGTCTGGCTCTTAGTTCAAAAAGTATCCATGAAGTGGCTAATTGCTATCAAAGAACGCAGATAGAAGCATCGCCCTCAATGTAGGCTAATTGTCCTTCTGCCATTTCCCAGTAGGCTCCTTCTCCCATCTACCTTCACCCCACGCTTCAACTCCTCCCCCTAATTTCCTACACTCAGTGGCAGCAGATTACCTTGGCTCTGACTGCAGAGAGGAAATAGAGTCTCTTTACAATACCAAACAACCAAAATCCATTGCCGTCAGATTGATTCTGACTCATAGTGACCTTATAGGACAGAGTAGAACTGCCCCCATAGGGTTTCCAAGGAGCGACTGGCGGAATTCAAACTGCCAACCTTTTGGTTTACAGCCATAACGCTTTTTTTTTTTTAATTGTACTTTAGATGAAAGTTTACAGAACAAATAGTTTCTCATTAAACAGTCAGTACACATATTATTTTATGACATTGGTTAACAACCCCACGACATGTCAACACTCTCCCTTCT
>NW_004443949.1:20580620-20598294 GCF_000243295.1 Trichechus manatus latirostris | reverse complement strand
TTCTTCCAGTTGTGCTGCTATTCTCACTATCCTTTTCCAAATTATTCCATCACCATTATCTTCAACTCACTGTCCCCTAGGCTTCCCATCAAACCTTTTGAGTTGCTGTTATTAATTTGATCTCACATAGATAATTCTTTTTTTTTTTATTGTACTTTAGATGAAGGTTTGCAGAGCAAATTAGTTTCTCATTAAACAATTAAAACATGTATTGTTTTCTGACATTGGTTGCCAACCCCACGACATGTCAACCCCCTCCCCATCTCGACCTTGGGTTCCCCATTACCAGCTTTCCTGTCCCCTCCTGCCTTCTCATCCTTGCCCATGAGCCGGTGTGCTCATTTAGTCCCATTTGGTTTTACAGGCCTGTCTAATCTTTGGCTGAAGGGTGAACCACAGGAGTGACTTCAGTATTAAGTTAAAAGGGTGTCTGGGGGCCATAATCTCTGGGTGTCTCCAGTCTCTGTCAGACCAGTAAGTCTAGTCTTTTTTGTGTGTGTGAGTTAGAATTTTGTTCTACATTTATCTCCAGCTCTGTCCAGGACCTTCTACTGTGATCCCTGTCAGAGCAGTTGGTAGTGGTAGTAGGGCACCATCTAGTTGTGCTGGGCTCTGTCTGGTGGAGGCTGTGGTAGTTGTGGTCCCTTAGTCCTTTGGACTAATCTCTCCCTTGTGTCTTTCGTTTTTTTCATTCTCCCTTGCTCCAGACAGAGTAGGACCAGTGGAGTATCTTAGATGGCTCCTCACAAGCTTTTAAGAACCCGGATGCTACTCACCAACGTAGGATGTAGAACATTGTCTTTACAAACTATGTTATGCCAATTGAGGTAGATGTCCCCCAAGATCATGGTCCTCAGCCCTCAGCCCAGTAATTCGGCCCCTCAGGGAGTTTGGCTGTGTCTGTGAAGCTTCCATGACCTTCCCTTGGTCAAGTTGTGCTGACTTCCCCAGTACTGTGTACTCTCTTACACTTCACCAAAGTTACCACTTATCTATTGTCTAGTTAGTGTTTTTCTCTCACCGCCCCTCCCCTGCCTCGTAACCATCCAAGATTGTTTCTTTCTGTGTGCAAACCTTTTGATGAGTTTTTGTAATAGTGGTCTCATACAGTATTTGTCCTTTGGTGATTAACTGATTTCACTCAGCATAACACCCTCCAGACATATCCATGTTGTGAGATGTTTCTTGGATTTATCATTGCTCTTTATCGTTGTGTAGTACTCCATTGTGTGTATGTACCATAGTTTGTTTATCCATTCATCTGCTGATGGGCACTTAAATTGTTTCCATCTTTTTGCTATTGTGAATAATGCTGCAACGGACATGGGTGTGCATATGTCTATTTGGGTGATGGCTCTTATTTCTCTAGGATATATTCCTATGAGTGGGATTGCTGGATCATACGGTATTTCTATTTCTAGCTTTTTAAGGAAGTGCCATATCGTTCTCCAAAATGGTTGTACCATTTTACATTCCCACCAGCAGTGCATAAGAGTTCCAAGCTCCCCACAGCCTCTCCAACATTTGTTATTTTCGTTTTTTTTTTTTTTTTTAATTCATACCAGTAATGTCAGGGTGAGATGTTATCTCCTTGTAGTTTTGATCTGCATTTCTCTAATAGCTAGTAATCTTGAGCATTTCCTCTTGTGTCTGTTAGCTGCCTGAATGTCTTCTTTGATGAAGTGTCTGTTCATATCCTTTGCCCATTTTTTAATTGGATTATTTTTGTTTTTGTTGTAGAGGTGTTGGATTTTCCTATAGATTTTAGAGATTAGACTTTGCCAGATTTGTCAGAGCCAAAAAATTTTTCCCAGTCTGTATGTTCTCTTTTTACTCTTTTGGTAAAGTCTTTTAAAGGGCGTAAGTGTTTAATTTTTAGAAGATCCCAGTTATCTAGCTTATTTTCGTGGGTCTGCGTATTGTTAGTTATTGTTTGTATGCTATTTATGCCACACACTGGGGTCTCTAGCATTGACCCTATTTTTTTTTCTATGATCTTTATAGTTTTTGGTTTTATATTTTGAATTAGTTTTTGTTTATGGTGTGAGGTATGGCTTCTGTTTCATTTTTGTGCAGATGGACATCCACTTTTGCCAGCACCATTTGTTAAAAATTAGTCCAGATTTTAATCCAGAAACTCACATTGCACTTGGTTGTGTGTCTCAGTCTTCTCCATTCTAGAAGAGTTCCTTGTTTTTCTTTGTCTTTCAGGACCTTGACACTTTTGAAGAGTTCTGGCTAATTATTTTGTATTATTTCTTTTGATTTGCACATATCTGATTTTTCCTCATTATTAAATTCAGGTTATGCATTTTTGGCAAAAGTACCACAGAAGTGACAGTGTACCCTTCTAAGTGCATCACATCAATGGTGTCACTAGAGGGGTGCAGGAGGTGCAGACTGCACCAGGTGACACTGTCAGAGGGGGTGACACCAAAATGACTGTCTATAAAATGTTTGTGCAGTGTTTCAGCAGAAATGTATTATTTTTTATAAGAATGTCCTTGTAGTTAATTACGACAAAAAATTTTTTTCATAAGCCCAGCTTACATGTGTCAATATACTTACAAGGCTAAAAATCTATGTTGATTTATTTTTTTGAACCTTCTAATGCCCTCTGGTCACAGCTGTCATTATTACCCAATTACAATGACACTTTGGATCACTTGGTTTTGTCTGCACATGCTATAAGTGCGTGTTGTTTTTGTTGCTACCGGTGTTTTTATAGTCATTGATTTTGTTAAATTTTATGGTGTTTTAGCTACAATATTGTGGTAATTAGCATGGGAGGGTGACAGTATGAGTTACTGCACTGGGTAACACCAACCCTGGTGATGCTACTGCATCATATCAGGAGGTCGTTGTTGTTGTTAGCTGCTGTTGAGTCGATTCCAACTCATACAGACCCCATGCGTGCAGAGTAGAACTGCTCCATACGGTTTTCAAGGCTGTGACCTTTCGGAAGCCTGGTCTGTCTTCCAAGGCATCTCTGGGTATTGGAACAGCCAGCCTTTGGGCTAGCAGTTGAGCACTTAACTGTTTGCATCACCAGGGACTCCTATCAGGAGGTACATGATGTCAATATGCTCCATTATTGGTGATGTTAACTCTGATAACTTGGTTAAGGTTATGTCATCTAGGTGTCTCCACTGTAAAGTTACTATTTTCCCTTTGTAAATATTATTTGTGGGAGATACTTTAAGATTGTCAAATTTTTTGTTTCTTATTACTGATTTAGCATCCATTAATGGTTCTTGCTGACAACAGTTATTATTGTGATGTTTTCGAAATGGTGATTTTCTATTTTTATCATTAATTCTACATTTATTAGTTGGAACTCTACTGTAGAGAAGAGCTGTCCCTTTTCCTTTATTTATTCAGTTGTTTATGTATACTCGTATGAATTTGTGGATATTTATTTTATTCTATGGCTTATAAGTTAATATTAACATTATTTATTTTATTGCTCAAATTGTCACAACTTCGGCCATTGGGAACTTCTTCAAGGTTGCTCCTTTGTCCTTTTACATATCGCTAGCACTATATTTTTTTTTTTTTAGTACTTCCTTTTTTCTGGCACTATTTACAAGATACCGCAGACCGATATTATACTTTCCTTGCACCACTCTGAATCATCCATTTTTTCAAAGGAGCCCTCGTTCCTTTTATTGGAGAACGGAATTTAGAAACCAAGATCAGGGTGCTAAATGTGCTCATTGTTACTGGGGAGACATTGCTTTTAAGCCTTCCCAACAAACAGAGCTAGAAAATAAATGTATGTATAGACACACGTTTACATAGGTATTGCTCTAACCATCCATCCATCCATCCATCCATCCATCCATCCATCCATCCATCCAATCATCCATCCATCCATCCATCTAAAACTATGAGCTCATACTATTATCTCTGATTCCAATTCAATATCACAAGGCTCATTCTAACCTTTGCTCTTTCCTTATTTTCAACTCCTTTCTCTGAGAGGAGCCCTGGTGGCTCAGTGGCTAAGCCTTTGGCTGCTGATCAAAAGGTTGGCAGTTCGAATCCACCAGTCGCTCCTTGGAAACCCTATGGAGCAGTTCTACTCTGTCCTATAGGGTCCCTATGAGTTAGAATCGATTCAATGGCAATGGGTTTAGTTTGGTTTGATATTAGTTTCTCTCAGAGTGAGAACCCTGACTTTCTCTTAATATATTAACTTATTTGCTCAATCTGAAAATGTATGCAAAATAATTTCAGAATAGCTAATCCATACCCTTGTGAAAAATGAATTTGTTATCTTGAGAACCATGTTAGTGTATTGTTCTTTTTGTCTTTAGTCTTACGTAAGTCTTAGGCTGGGTTCTCTAGAGAAGCAAAACCAGAAAGCATATAAATGTATATATAGAGAAATTTATATTAAGGAAATGGCTCACACGGTTGTACAGGCTGGAACATCCCAAGTTTGTGGGTCAGGCTGGAGGCTTCTCCTGATTCACGTAGCTGCAGGGGCTGGTGAACCCAAGATCGGCAGGTCAGATGGCAGAGCTCTGGCCCACAGGCTGGGAAGACTGATAAATCCCAAGATTGGCAGGCAAGACCACAGGTAAGTTGCTAGCTCGAGTCCCAAGAACTGGAGATTAGATAAACAGAAGTCAGCTGCAGGATCCAGAGCAAACAAAAGCCCACAAGCCTTGTCAGAAAGTCCATCTATCTTGGATGCAGGCCATATGCCCAAGGAAACTCCCTTTCAAGTGATTGGCTACTTAGATCCTATCATGGAGGTGATCACATTATATCAAATCTCATCATGGAGGTATCATATCATTATACGACTGCCAAACTATATCATAACTGCCAAACCACTGAGAATCATGGCTTAGCCAAGTTGACACACAACGTTAATGATCACAGTCCATCCCTTGTCAACTTGGCACATGTACACATCTCCTTAAAACATATATAATCTCTGAATAAAGACAATTATAAAGTCATACTTGTGCCTAACATAATACAACTAACACACATACAACCGAAAATGCATTAGCCCTGTTTACATCTTATAAGTGAAAAAAACAAAAATATTTTATGCACACGTACAAGTCAGAAATACTCATAACAATTACAGTCCTCGTTTCTGCAACTGGTCACATGGTGGTAACTGGTATTTAGAACTAATTTCTTCTACCACCCATTCCATATTCCCTTTGCCCTCAGCAAGCACCTCAGCTGGTCATGGTTCTGTACCTGGTGGGGTGACTCAAACCTTCATTTCTGAAGGGTCTGGGCCATTAGTAGTCATGTCATAATTGGTTTGCAGTAGCTTTACGTTGACTTTAATCACAGGGCATGGTAGTACTAAGAGGTGCCCTCAGGGATCTCCTGCATTCCAGACGTACTCTTTTTTACTTCCATTATGTAATATTAATCTGACTTCCTCTTGGTAATCACAATCAATCACGTGAGCCAGTATGGTAACTCCCTTCTTTGCCTGTTGATCCAGAGGCATAAGGGGCCCAAAGTGGCCAGGTGGCATTCTTAGCTTCCAATTCATGGAATCAGTGATGCGTCTCCAGGTGGAAGCATTCATCCCTTTGAAACTAAGACCTCTGTACCTGCAGAGCATAGGGTTGCAGAGAAAGGAAGCAAAAATTTTGAGAGTGGGTCACTAGGGGTAATAGAAGTGATGCCACTCCCATTTTCACCCCTTGATTCCTGGACCCATGAATCTTGGTATGGGAGAGACAGCACCATATATTGGACACTGATTTAGAGCATGTTCAGCCTCTTGGAGAACATTTCCCCAACCCTGCAATCTATTGCCACCTAGCTGGCACTGTAATTGTGTCTTTAGAAGGCCGTTCCATCATTCTATCGAACCAGTCAGGACGATGGGGAACAAGGTTAGACAAGTGAATTCCATAAGCATGGGCCCATTGCTGCACTTCATTTGTTGTGAAGCGAGTTCCTTGATCCGAGGTGATACTGTGTGGGATAGCATGACAGCGGATTAGGCATTCTGTAAATCCATGCACGGACGGTAGTTTTGGCAAAAGCATTGTGCTCAGGAAAGGCAAATCCATATCCAGAGTAAGTGTTTATTCCAGTAAGAACAAAACACTGCCCTTTCCATGATGGAAGTGGTCCCATGTAATCAACTTGCCACCAGGTTGCTGGCTGATCACCTAGAGGAATGGTGCCATATCAAGGACTCAGTGTTGGTCTCTGCTGCTGGCAGATTGAGCACTCACCAGGGCTGTGCCAAACTACATCATAACTACCAAATCACTGAGAATCATGGCCCAGCCAAGTTGCCACACAGCATAACTATCACACATATATAGTCAAAATAATGATTTCCAAAAATTTTTAGGCTAGTTCTTTTCTTTCCCAGCCCTTTCAGGGGGAATATGTTGTCCAACTGCAGTGCAGTTAGGTTCATCTTTCACTCTTTTTATTCCATCTTAAGTACTTCCACATCCTGGTTGATTCAATTTATTTTTGTGGGGAGTGTATTAGTTTCCTAAAGAGCCCTGTTGGCACAGTGGATAAATGCTCAGCTGCTAACCAAAAGTCAGCAGTTCAAACCCACCAGCTGCTCTGTGGGAGAAAGATGTGGCAGTCTGTTCCCATAAAGATTACAGCCTTAGAAACCCTGTGGGACAGTACTGCTCTGTCCTATAGGGTTGCTTTGAGTTGGAATCAACTCGATGGCAAAGGGTTATTAGTTTCCTTGGACTTCCTTACCAAACTACCACAAATTGGGTGGCTTGTAAGAACAGAAATTTATTTTCTCACACTTTTGGAGGCTAGAAGTCTAAATTCAGGGCACTGGCAGAGCCGCGCTCTTTCTAAAGGTTATAGGGAAAGATCCTTTCTTGTCTCTTCCAGCATCTGGTAGCCCTAGGCATTCCTTGACTTGCAGCTGTAGCATGAATCTGTCATTTCATGGCAGTCTTCCATCTGTCTGTGTCTGTCTCGAGACAGCGTCTCCTCTTTTACAAGGACACCAGTAATATAGAATTAGGACTGATCCTAACTAAACTGCTAACATCTTTGAAGAAAATATTTCCAAACAAGGTCATTTTCACAGGTATTGAGGGTTAGGACTTCAACATAGCTTCTTGCAGTACACAGTTCAATCCATAACAAGGGCTTATGTGAAACACTGTCATGTTTTATGTAAAGCATAAAAAATGTTCAGGAGAGATTGGATGAATTATTTAATTGTAAAAAGGAGAGATGCGTGGGAAGGTCCGAATCAGTAGTCACTAGGTGTCAAGTAGGAGAGTAACAGTCCCAGCTTCAGGTGATCCAGGGTAAGAGAGATAGAGAGGGGAAGAGCTAGAAACATAGAGACAGAAAGAGAAAGAAATAAAATTCAACCCCTCTGTGAATTGTAGTAACCTTCTCTCGCCTGAGTGTTGCATTAAACAACCCCATACCAAAAATGCCTGTGGCTCACATAATATGATCACTCACCCGTAAGTTTAAAATGTCATAGTTTTTCCTGCTTTTGACATGTTGTGCAAGTTTTGTCAATGTCAGTTTCCTTTGTGTTTGTCTTCCTTTATGGTTTGAAACTATGATTTGTGTTGATTAATGGCCAAACATTGTTTGAAGATCAAATAAAACATTATGGAAATGCTGATTAACTAGATTATTTTTTGTTTACATAACTCAGAATTGGCTAGTTTTACAGATTGTGTTTTATCTCCTTTGGCTGATTATCTTGACCATCAAGCCAAATGGAAATAGAGCCCACTTTAGGTGGGAGTGGAGCATGAACAAGTGAACTTTGGCCAGGCAGAGTTGGCAATCTTTCAGAGCTAGAAAGGATCTTGTCCAATTCTTCCATTTTGCGAATGTGGAAAGTGAACTTGGAGGTCAACTGACTTGCTAGGGCATACAGTGGGGGGAAAAATAGGAGGCCATATTTCCTTCCCTCAGTTGAGGATAGAATCATTACTATTTGGTAGAGACAGTAAAACAAATTCTGTTCCTTACTTTCTGTACTGGACAAGAGGAGAAGGAATTTTAAAAAATTTAAATCATGTTTTATTGACCTGTTTTTCATATATAATCTCCATTCCTAGAAGTCTAGGGTCTATCTTAAGAGTCAGTGGAGGATTTGAAGAATATAGTGAAGTGATCAGATTTATACTTCAGAAAGTTAATCTAGTGGCAATATCCAGATAACTGTGAATGAAAAAAATGTATTTATTTAAAATATTTCTTGCTGCATTTTTATTAAGTCAAGCTAATCCTATTGGCATGATTATTTTTATTCGTACAAGAAATATATTACCTTTTTATTGCTATTATATTATTTCCACATATCACCATTTTTTTTTTTTTTTGGCTTAGCTCAGATGGTTCAAATTTTACTTGAATTATTTATAGTAGTGTTGACTTGTTTGGTATCATTCATGTTCAATGACATTTTAGAGCTTAATATAATACAGAATAAGACACCTGTCACTTTGTAATCATCAGGGGAGAGTATTTAGAAACCCACTTCAAAGTTGCAGTGTGACATATCCTGTACTCATGTATTCTTTGATTCACTGCTATAGAATGAAACACTGCTATCTCTCATTTCAATTTATATGATATAGGCTGTTCGTTCATTTGTTGGGTGTTTGTGTGTGTGTATGCGTGTGTGTGTAGTGTTACAGGGAAATATAAAATAGTATAAAACTCATCAAAAGTGATCTTCTAATTAAGGAGAATAAGCATAAGTATATGAAAAGTTGAATAAAAATAAAATATGTTACCAAGATGAGGCCTCACAAAATAGTGTTTATTTTGATTAATTTCCAAGTAATACTTTTCGATTATTGAATAGCTGCTACACATACTTCATCTTTAATTCCTGCAAGACAGGCTTTTCATATTCATTTTGTTTATGAGAAAAAAAGAAAAAACCCAGAGAAGTTAATTTTCCCGAAGTCAGACAGAAAGTGAAGGAAGTGCACAAATTCAAACCAACCCTGTTTGAATCCAGCCCCTAATATTTTCCATAAAGCATGTGTACTGAACATTTACAAAAAAAAATTTTTTTTTTTTCCTGGCCACCCAAGTGTCAGAAGCCACTTTCTATGTTTGGGAAATGCTCTACCTTTTGATGCCTTGCCAGACAGTCCCCTTTCCAGCCTCCTTGTAGTTAAGGTACGGGTCTGTTGTTGTTAGGTGCTGTCGAGTCAGTTCCAACTCATAGTGTCGCTGTGTACTACAGAACGAAATACTGCCTGGTCCTGCACCATCCTCACAATCATTGCTATGTTTGAGCCAGTTGTTGCAAACACTGTGTCAATCCATCTTATTGAGGGTCTTCTTCTTTTTTGCTGACCCTCTGCTTTACCAAGCATGATGGCCTCCTCCAGGGGCTGGTCCCTCCTGATAACATGTCCAAAGTATGTGAGATGAAGTCTCACCATCCTTGCTTCTAAGGAGCATTCTGGCTGTACTTCTTTCAGGCCAGAATTGTTCATTCTTCTGGCAGTCCATAGGATAGTCAATATTCTTTGCCAATACTGAAGAAGAATTGATGCATTTGAATTATGGTCTTGGCCAAGGTATGGGTCTAGGCTCTGCCAATCAGATCTACCCACTCTCCAGACTTTGAATCAGTCACTAGTGACACAAAGAAGGAAGGATCATAAGGAATATATTTAGGCACATATGGAGTAGGAGCAGAACCACATCTGGTTCCTAAAGGCAGCAGTGGCAATGGCTCCAGCGGCAGTGCCCAAGGTCTAATTACCTAGGCTGTGGTGTCTGTGCCCAGTAGGGGCTCCAGGATGTCCGTATTTGTTGAATCCTGTGGTTTGATTCTGAGTATTGATTCTGACTGTAAAATTTCTAAGTCTGGTTCTCCAGCCCTCCCAGAGAATATGTGAGCTATCTAGCATCTGTTAAATAGTTTCCTTTTCTGCTTTATTTAGCCGTATTTTTTTTTTTTTTTTTTTTTTTGCATCTAAGAGCCCTGACTGATATTGTAACTGGTCCCCAGAGAGGTTGCAGGCAATATACCTTCAGAAAATTAGGAAGAGTCTGGAATTTATTACTTATCCTGATAGAGGTTAAAGGGGAGAGGAAATCAAGGATGTTAAGGAGCTAGATCATAATTAGAAAACTATTTTTTTTCTAATTTTAATTAATTTATCTAATTTTCAATTAGAAACATATCAAAACATAGTTAATCAAATTATCACCTGTGGTCCCTTCATGTAATGGTTCATTGAAGGCTGGGTTTGGGAGACCAAGTAGTTGCTGCAAGAGGGCAGTTGAAGAGTGTCAGGAATTCAAGGACTGCAAGTATAGCAATGGTCAATTTAATGGCAGTAAAAGACAAACTCAAAAGTCCTTAACTGTCAGCTCAAGGCACAGGCTGAAAACCATCACTTTCGGAGATAGTGCTAAAAGAAATCTTTAATCTCCTTCAGCCACAGAGCTGAGATAGTTAAAACCCACACTCAAAGATTTATTCTCCAAGTTGCTTACTTACATCAATTTATAACCTTCCCTAGTCTTTTATGTGAAAGTTCAAGCTCTGTCTAACATAGGATGTTAGAGCAGAACCTCCAACACAGGATGGAGCTGTGCGGGAGAAGTTGGAGTGCTCAGGATTCTCCAAACGTTAAACGTGACTGTATCCTCTCCCCACCCCCAGGGTAAGCAAAGTCAATCCAAAAGAATTGCAAGATTTTTTAACTTATATTTGCAAAACTCTGGCTGATACGTGTGGGGATGAATTCTTAGGATTGCTGACTGAGGAGAGAAGAATGTGATTTAGATGGAGCAGAATGTATCTATATATGTATATGTATCATATGCAATACTATATTCAACTGGGGGTAATTTTAGTTCCTTTTTGTAGTTGACTGACTAAAATTTGATCTCTACAATGGCCTAGATATTTCTGGTATAACTTTAAAAAAAACCCAAAAATCACTGCCCTTGAGTCAGTAGGGAAGTGGGAGTGAAAGTATTGTATGCTGTCCATTCACCTAACTCCTAACGTTGCCCCAAGGCCACACTGATCCATGCACTGAGAAATTCATTGATGAGGATAGTCCTAGCATTTTAGAAAATCCCTATAGAAGTTGCTCTTTGTAGATCCAGAATGTGGTGAGAGATGATACAGTGGAAATGAGCTCCCTGATTTCACTGGGATACTAGAAGCCTAGAGTGGCGGAAGCTGGCCACTAGCTGGATTTGTGTTGGGGGACGGCATGCAATCAAAATGGTCTGATCCCAAGGGATATTTGGTATTTGCTAATAAATCATGGATATCCTAGAAGTGAACTAGATGTGCAGCCTACCAGGAGAATGTTCGATTAGTAAAACAACATCAACAACCAAACCCCCAAAACATAGAGGCCTAACTTGACCATGACATAAGAAAGTGTTAACCTTTTACCCAATTTCCAAACTTAAATTCCAGACACTACAAGGAAGGCTACTACGTACTCTTGAAAAAGAATTCTGAGATAATATCACAAGTATGTATTTCTTCTATCCTCTGCAAATGGACCTTTAGCTAGGTACCTTGGGAAAGGGAAATATCTAGACTCTTCAGGTGTGACAGCAGCTATTCTGAGCGAACACTAGTTACTGGTGGTCCAAAACACCACCATGTTCTATCAATCAGAGTGAGGGGGGGTCAGGTAATAAATGGAGTTTTGACCTGAATCTACCTTAGTGGATCCTGGGCTTATCTTCTGTTTATTTGCTCAGTTCCTGATTTTATGATAGGGATGAATACACTCAGCAACCACAGAAACCCTCCTGACACATTGAGTAAGCGTTATTATAGTAGGAAGAGCTGAGTGGAAACCCCTGAAGTTCTCCTGCCAAATGGTTTTTAAATAGTATTACTACTTGTTCATTCATTCACTTAAACAATACTTATTGATTGCGTACTATGTACCAGACACTATGCACTAGGGATACATTAGTGAATCAAAGTAACAAAAATTCCAGCATAAATTCCAGAAGAAGTCAAATTAAGGAGAACAATGTTAATTCTGCTTACTAGAGAATATGGCTTGATTGGCCTGAATTATTCACATTAAATTTCTTTCATTTTTGCTATAAAAATTATTTTATTCTATTATAAAATAAACATTTATTACAGAGAAAATAGAAAATTCAACAAAGTGAAAAGGTGTGTATTAGTTTTCTATTCCTACATGAATTTCGCTACAAACTTGGTGGCTTAAAAAAATACACATTTATTATCTCACATTTTCCATGGTTTAGGAGTCCAGGCACAGCTTGGCTAGGTCCTCTGCTCACAATCTCATAGGGCTGCAATCACTGTGTTGGCCAGGGCTGCACTCTCATCTGAGGCTCAGCGTCTGCTCTCAGGCTTATGTGGTTGTTGGCAGAATTCATTTCCTTGTAGCTCTAGAAGTCATGGTGGTTTGCTTCTTCAAGGCCAGCAGGAGAGCATCTCTCCTTTCAGGGAAGGCCTAGGCTTCCTTTCAAAAGGCTCACATGATTAGGTCAGACCCACCTAGAATAATCTCCCTTTTGATTAATTCAAAGTAGCTGAGTAAAGATTTGATTACCTCTGCAAAATTCCTGCAGCCAATTTGCCATATGATGTAATATAACGACAGGAATGATATCATATTCACAGATTATGCTCATTCAAGGTGAAGATATTATACAAGGTCTTTGGGGTCATTTTAGAATTCTGCCTACCACGGGGAAAATATACAAACCATCCATAATAACAATGACCTGAGAATTTTAATGTATTTCTTTTCTATGTTTTTTTCTATATAGAGTGGTCTTAACATAGTTGGTAATTAAATTCTGCATAACATTTTAAAAAAATTTTCTTATGGAAAGTCTCAGATATACACACAAGTAAAGAGAATACTATAATAAACTCCCATGAAGTTATCACCCAACTTCAGCAATAATCATCATAGTGCAGCACATAACATTCTGAAGTCTACTCCTTTAGTTTCTTCAGCTACATCTTGAACTTTACATAAGCAATTGACGGTCTATTCCACTGTCAGCCCCTGGCCTTGTCCTGACTGATGATATTGAACTTCTCTATTGTCTCTTTCCATAAATGTAGTAGATTCGATTCCTGCGTATTCCATCCAGTGAGGTTTATGTGTATAGTCATCACTTATGTTGTTGAAAAAATGTATTACTGATGAATAAGTTGTTGGTCTTGTAGAATTTTATCATGTGATCTCTGCCCTTGTTTCTATCACCAAGGTCGTATGTTTCAACTACTGATCCTTCTTTGTTTCCAACTTTCAAATTCCAATTACCATCCTGATTGCATGTTTGATCAATTTTAGACTGCAGCTGTTCGTAAAAATCTTTAATTTCTTCATCTTTGGGACTACTGGTTGATGCATAAATTTGAATAATAGTTGTATTAACTGGTCTTCCTTGTAGGTGTATGGATATTATCCTATCATTGACAGCATTGTACTTCAGGACAGATCTTGAAATGTTCTTTTTGACAATGAATGCAACGCCATTCCTCCTCAATTTGTCGTTCCTGGCACAGTAAACCATATGATTGTCTGATTCAAAATGAAAGTACAGCCAGAATGCTCCTTAGAAATGAGAATGACTATACTTTAACTAGTTTACTTTGGACATGTGATCAGGAAGGACCAACCCCTAGAGAAGGACATCATCTTGGTAAAGTATAAGGTCAGTGAAAAAGAGGAAGACCCTCAGTGAGATGGATTGACACAGTGGCTGTAACAATGGGCTCAAGCATACCTACTATTGTGAGGATGGCACAAGAGCAGGCAATGTTTCATTCTGTTATACATGGGGTTGTTATGAGTCAGAGCCAACTGGACAGCACCTAACAACAACAACAACGACTCTTTTAGTTATCATTATAGACTAGTAATTTCTTCAATTTATTAAAAAATATTCAATAACACCATTCATTCATTCACTCAAGGAATTAGTATATATTTATTGAGTGCTGCCAATATATTAAGGTACAGTAGTCCACAAGACAGAGAAGGCCCTGCTTTTAAAAAGCTATTGTCAAAAGATGTCTTGCTGGTATTCTATTATTCAAAGGCAATTTCAATATAAGGTAATGTATGTTATTCAGAGTGTGAACTGAGAGTGATAGGAGAGAAATATAAAACTCAGTTTGATGGAATCATGGAAGGTCCCTTAAAGGATGCAATACCTAAACTAAGATCCTTCTAGCTTTCCAGCTCACTCCCTCTTGTGCCCCTTTGGGACCTACAATTTATAATTCCTATCACTTTTTACCAGTGTCCACTCACTTCTTTTACTTGGTTTAACTTCCATGGAACTTCATCACTATTACTCTCTCGCACCTTCAACTCCCTTGCTCCTCACTCTCTCATAATATTTAACTAGCTAAATCCTAAAGCTGCTTAAATCCAACTTTCTACCTCTTCCATTCCTGCACTTACCCAACTAAATGTGGCTAGAGAAATTGTCAACTGGTCACAATTTAAATTCACTACTTACCAGAAAACTCAAGAGGGCCCATGTAGCTGCTATGCAACCTTTCCACATCCCCCCAACCCCACCATTCACCAGGTGACATTCATAGCTTCTCAGATCTCCAATACTTATTCCCACACTAACTCCTTCCTCTTTCTCAGCAGATAACCTTGCTTCACTGAGAAATTGGAAACTTCAGAAGAGAAATTCTCCAAACTTCCAACACCATGGGTACTCATTTACCAGCCTCCGGGCTTATTTATTCTGCCTTTCTCCAGCTCATGTTCCTATCAAAGGCCAACATCTCCTCTCTTACTCTAGATCCCATCTAATTCAAGAACATCACTTTAGAAAGTCCCCCTTTTCCCTCCTGCATCATCAGTTTTTCTCTCTCTACTGGATCAGTCCTTGCAGCAACTGAGCACATAGTAACTTCCCTCGTCTTTAAAAAACTCTCTCTTGATCCCATATCTTCCTCAGGCTCAACACCTAATTTTAGAAAACTCCTTGGAAATTTTGTATAATTTCATTGTCTTCAATTCCTGTTGTCCCATTTTCTCTTGGTATTAGTCATCAGGCTTTTTTTCCACTTGAAGAACAAGGTCAGGAAACTACTCTCATCAAGGCCTTCAATGACTTTTACCTTTCCAGATCTAATGGTCCTTTCTCATTCTTTATTTGATTTAGCACATTCTTCTTTGCTGGCTTCTCCTCACCTCCTTGACATCTACAATGGAGTCCTGGGAGCAGGACTCTGTCCTCAAACCACTTTTCTACACTCCCTCCCTTGGTGATGTCATTCATCCTCATTACTTTCAGTCCCACTGATGATTCCTAGTTTATACCTCCAGTTTGGATCTTTGCCTTGAACTCCAATTTGTGAATCCAACTATCCACTGACATCTCCTCCTGCAAGTCAAATTGACATCTCCTGTTGTTTTCCCAAAATTGAATACTAGTCTTCTCCTCACATACCTGCTCTATCCACAGTCCCTCATTACAATAACTCCATCATCCAGTTGCTCAGGCCATAAATACTAGACTCACCTTGACCCTTTTTCCTCTCTCATACCTGACATCTTCTCCATCAGTAAATCCTTTTGCCTCTACCTTCAAAAATATGTCCAAAATTCACTACTCATCAGCTCCACTGCTAGTATTCTGGTTCCAGTAGAGGCTGATTTACCATGAACCTAATGGGGCTTAAACCTCAGAGCTCTTAATTTGAAGGGACCTCTTACAAGGCTCTGGCAAAGTGTTCCCATGGTCTTGTGTTTTTGCAAAATTTGCAGAAGTAAAATATTTGACCACAGTAGGTTAAGACTCCTATTTTTTTCCACTCTGACTTCTCTGTCACACTCCCACTCATGCTGAGTGGATTGGAGTGGCAAAAGGCATTTATAGTATCAAACAAAGGGAAGTTAAATTGGAGATATATTTGGTTGGGGTTTAGTGGAATTTATTTATGTGGTTCACAGTCACTTCCAATTATAGTTGTTATTGCTAGCTGTTGTAATGTAGGAATAGCTTCCAGGAATATTCCTGCTGTCTACTTTGCTAATTCACCCCAGCACTGGGACAGGGGTTATTGAGCTGATAGACATATCATGAAATGAATATATACTATGGTATCCAGGACTGAAAATATGTTGCTAATAGAAGAAAAACAAGGTTTGAAATGTGTGGATCCAGAAGCTAATTTGTGAAAAATTCTCTAATCATCAGATGTATAAAATTATAAATCTATTTATTTGTTAAATAACTGAGAGAAAGTTCAGATAAAAAATAATGGAATATTCAACAAAAATTATAAAGTGATAAAGTTAATAGAAATTGTTTTGACATGAAGAAACAAATTATTTAATAATTTATATTATATCAAAAGCACTAATTCATTAAGACAGGATAAATTTTCAGTAGAATAATAGGTTAATATTCCACATATAAAATAGATTAAACAGAATAGATTCAAACAATGGTATTGTCTAAATATGAACAATAACGTTGTTGTTGTTGTTAGTTGCTGTCAAATTGATTCTGACTCACAGTGACCCCATGTGTTTCAGAGAAGAACTGAAATCTTACAAAATTACCCTGTAAGGTAGGTACAAGCATTATGAGAGTATAAATGAATGTTCTGACAAAGGGTAAAACCAATGCTTTATTCTGCAGGTTTTCTGTACAGGTCCTTGGAAGTCCAAACGGGACTCTTAAGAGGAAGACTGAAGAAACACCGGTCCATTTGAATTGTGGTGTTGGCGAAGAACATCGAATATACCGTGGACTGCTAGAAGAATGAACAAATGAATCTTAGAAGAAATACAACTGGAATGCTTTTTAGAAGTGAGGATGGCAAGACTTCATCTTGCTTACTTTGGACACGTCATCAGGAAAGACCAAGTAAGTAAAGTAGATAAAAGGTTTACCAAAGTTCTGGTAAAGTAGAGGGTCAGTAAAAATAGGGAAAATCCTCAATGAAATGGATTGACACAGTGGCTGCAACGATGGACTCAGTCAAACCAGCAGTTATGAAGATGGCGCAGGACTGGCCAATGTTTCGTTTCATTATACATAAGGTCACTGTGAGTGAGAGGCAACTCAACAGCAACTAACGATAACAACAACACTGTATTTTGTATGGCAGTTGCTATCAGGATGGATATTTATGAATGGTTATTACTTTCTTTTCTTTTTACATTGCTAATATTTTTAGTACCGTGGTTCCTTGAATCCAGGCAATTTGGGGGTATTCTAGGTTAGGTAGGACTGCAGTGTTATTTGAACTGTATGTGCAGCCATGGCATTTCCAGCCCTTTATTTTAGGGAAAATTCTAATCTTCTTAAAAAAGTTAAAATTCATATTGTAATGCTTTGTTTTGTAATCACTAAAATCTCATCACACAATGGGAATAGAACATCTTGTGGGGATACAGAAAGCAGGCAGACATGAGAAAAGAATTTTATGGTTTCATAAGATATGTGTATAGGCATTTCATTGAAAGTATTTGGATGGAATTTTTTTTTTTTTTATTGTACTTCAGGTGAAGGCTTACAGAACAAATAGCTTCTCATGAAACAGTAGTACAGATATTGTTTTATGACATTGGTTAACAACCCCACAACATGTCAACACTCTCCCTTCTCGACCTTTTTTTTTGGTGAAAATATACATAGCCAAAGATACACCATTTCAAAAATTTCTACATGC
>NW_004443949.1:20544514-20572892 GCF_000243295.1 Trichechus manatus latirostris | reverse complement strand
TACAGCCACCAGGGCGGGTCGGTAATCAGTGCAAGGCAGGTTCCAGCAGGCCATGCCTGTGCTACTTGGTGGTGTGATGTCAAGCGCATGGTGCAGGTAGGTAGGATGTAGCGGGGAGATTGTTATGTGTGGAGCTAAGATGTATATGGGAGAGAGGAGAGAGGAACAGGAGCCAAAAACATACAAACAAAAAAGAATGCTGGGGAGCTTGCCGTTGGAGTGGAGAGATGAGAGACTATGAAATGGAGAAGAACAAAAAGGGAAAGAGGAAGAAAAAAACAGAAAAGAATGAATAAATAAAAATTGGAAAGGGATAAGAACAGCAAAGTTCCCAGCTATCCCATTGGTGCGGCTATGATGTCTGGGGAAGTTTTCCTCAGGTGTTGCAGCACAGCCTGGCTAGAAGGCATAGAGGTGTACAATGCCAGGTGTTCAGGGAACAGAAAGAGAAGGAAGATATAGAGAGATGAGAAACTGAGTAATGAAGAAAGACAAAAAGGGAAAAAGAGGGAAAAGAAAACCAAACAAATTTAAAAATAAAAAAAGAACAAGAAAATCCCCCCAAAAAAACCAATGAGAAAAGAAACGCCCTCAGGGATCCCTCTGCACGTCTGTGCAAGCCGAGGAGGTAGGTTCCAAGCCACACAGCATCGCCTGGCCAGAACGGGCTTCCAACTCAAGAAAAGGAAAAGAAAACTAACAAACAATTCAAAACAAACAAATGAACAAAAGCTCCGGGATCCACCAGCACAGCAGCCCAGACTGGGAAGCAGCTCCACACTTGAGCAGAGCTCCGCAGCCCCTCAGGAAGAAGCAAAGATGGCGCACAGAGAAAGGTATTTGAGCGAAAGGAGGGGGAGGTGGTGAGAGGTAAGGAAGAAATCAAAAGATGCAGAAAAAAGTAACACCAGCAGCCAATAAATGGCACTCAGAGAGCCAGGTAGTGCGGGCTGGTGGAATCCAAGCAGCCAGTGCTTCCCAGACAAGGGATTGTGTCCGCGGGAAGCAGAGGAGGCCGAGTGTGGGTGAAGGAGGGTGGGGGGGTGGGAAAGCGTATATCACAAATTATCAGAGCTCCGCAGCCCCTCAGGAAGAAGCAAAGATGGTGCACGGAGCCAGGTATTTGAATAAAAGGAGGGGGAGATGGTGAGAGGTAAGGAAGAAATCAAAAGAAGTGGAAAAAAGCAACACCAGCAGCCAACAAATGGCATTCAGAGAGCTGGCCCATTCAGGCGGGTGGAATCCAAGCAGCCAGTGCTTCCCGGACAAGAGATTGTGGCTGCAGGAAGCAGAGGAGGCCAAGTGGGGGTGAAGAAGGGTGGGTGGTGGGAAAGCATATATCACAAATTACTGGTTGTTTTGTCTCCCGCTGGAAGCTCCGTGAAGCTGCTTTCTCGTACCCCTGTTTGCTGGTCTCCGATAGGAGTCCAAGATGGCGGATCTGCACTGCATTAGCTGATAGGGGACCTCTGCATGAATCTCTCCTCGCTCTCTGTTCTCTGTCAGTTTTCTCACTCCATTTGGTCCTTGGCTGAGTGCTTTATCTCTTCATTTTATGTTTTAGGGTTTCAGGATTGTTGTTTTCTCTGTTCGGCTTAGTTTTTTGGATCTTTGCTGTGGAGGGACGGCGTGGTGCTTCTGCCTAGAGTGCCATTTTGCTGGAAGTCATTTGGATGGAATTTTTACTTTTACAGATATAATCTCATATTTGAATGGGGAGATACCATTAGCATTTATTTATTCATTCTACATACATTTATTGAGTGCCTGGAGTATGGCAGAACACAGACCAGAGAAGAAACACACTACGGCTGGAAGACACTGAGCAAGGACATTTGATTTTAGGATGTTTGATTATTTAATTAGAAGTCATAAAATGAGAATTTAGTGATGGTTTTATGACCATAAATTTTTATGTTTGTTTTAAGGACTATTACTAAGGTGTCTGCCAAAAATATATCAGCTTTTTAGAAGATCATAGAAATTCATGACCCTGGCCTGGCTTCGTATACTACCTAACTTTATTTTAGTTTTCTACTCTACCTTTTTATTGCCTTTACATTTCAATAGCCACAACATACACACACAGACTCAGAAACACACACCCCCACACACTCACATGCAGTTTTGATTTACCCAACCCTTCCAATGCCTTTTTATCCTCTCCACTGAGGCAAAAAGTATTTCATCCACTCTCACTCAAGTTGTATATTAAGCAGACATATCCCTACCTTCTTTGATATCCCAGCTTATGTCTTATTTTGTCAGGAAGTTTTCATGATTTATTACCAACATTTTTGAGTTTATTAAGTTTGTTTTAATGCCAATCTGCATTTTGCTCTTGATACTATAAATATATTTTATATGTCTACCTTATCTGCCCTATTGAATCATAAATCTTTAAGAGATCTAATCTCTTTTAGCATCTACAAATACTGTATTTAGAAAGTATCAAAAATGAGTCATTATTTTATTTAGTGATCTCTCATTTACAAGGAACAGATGCACTTGAGCTATCTATCCTATGTAAGGACATAATCACAGCTTTCATGGGAGTCTGAGGAAAGAAACAAAAGTGTATCTGGGAACTAGATGCCTCTTGTGGTATCCATGTCTCACGATCTTTCTCTGTTTCACTTAGTCTCTGAGTCTTCCTCTCTGGAGACGTTTCTGCTTCTCTTTGCGTGTGTGTAGTCTTTTATTATCTTCTCTATGTCTATACACTAAGCTGTCTTTATGTGAAATCAAATTTGGTAGCACAGCCACATGGCTGGGTGTCATTATTGTCCTCCTACTACCTTACAAGTTTCTAATTCCTTTTGCCTCAGTATTTTCATAAGCAAAATAGTGGCGGAACTTGTTAATAGTGGTAATTATTCACAGGATAAATGAATAAAGAAAGTGATTCACATAATAAGTACTATATAAATGGTGACTCTTATTATTAGTACATATGATTTTCATTTCCTCATAACTTCAGCTTGCCCATGGACCATTATCATGGTTGCCGTGATACTTTCTACAAGATGGCTCTGTCTCTGCTTTTAACTCAGTCCCACAGGCTCAAGAGAAAATCTCTTAGGCTCAGTTTATCTTTCTAAGCTGGACCACACTGGTAGCTCTGTCTGTCAGGCCGGTAGATTGGCTGCCCTTTAGGTTAGTGCCTGCCTCTGGTCCAATCTGCCATGGATGGGGCTAGGGGTAGAATATCACAGTATGTCTGCTGCCTCTCACAGGTGTGACCAGTCAGTTTCCCAGTTTCCGAAAGGAGAGAGGATGGACAGCAGGCACCATAAAACATATCCATTATACGTGCATATATTGAAAAAAGATGTGAGCGAATATACTATGTTTATGGAAATAGTGATTTTGTAGCAAGTTTTTATAAATGAAATCACGACTTTCTTTGAATTTACTTTATAACTTCAAAGATATAATCCATGGACCCCTTCTTACTATTACTACCATGGACATTTTAAGTCTGGCGAAGACATGGCACCACAGTGTATGTGGAGAGCACAGAGTTTGGAGCTAGGCATTCTGGATGAGTTCTGGCCCCTCCGCTCACCCCTGGGTTAATCCTGGGCAAGGACTGAGACCTCTCTGAGAGTCACTTTCCTCATCGGAAAACAGAGACAAAAAAATCCATCTCACAGAATGTAAAAGATTAGTTACTGTTGTAAATATTCTCCTTTACAATGAGCAGCTTCCCTGGAGAGTTTTTACTGAAAAGCTCAGCACCAGAACTCAGAAACAGAATATGTCATGATTACAATAGATAAAATGCCTCTTTTTCATGTCTATATTTGCCAGATTCAAAAGACTAGCAGTACAGAGGAAAAAAAATCAATGGTAGAGTAGAGACAACAATGAATTATAAGTGATATTTAAGAGCAGCAGTTCAATACTAAGCTGGAAATAATAAAATTCCAGTGGTTCCTTTAGAACAAGGATTTGGGCCTTATAAAAGAGAAAAAGGGATCCATTTTGAAAATCTGAATATGCTGGGCTCAGGTATAGCAGGGCTTACTCTTACTAACCTCATTTTTAAAAATCACAAATTAACTTATTTTTTAGTATTATTTTGTATATTAATAATCATAGCTAGGCATAGGATGCATGTTGAGAACTAGCATGTAGTAAATCATGGAATGTATACAGTGTGACTTGAAGGCTATAGAAGGCCACCGTTCAAATCACTCTTCCATTAGCCTCGTCAATTCTATGTTATTGATTCTTCTTGAGAAGACACATTTTAGCTAGGCTAAGTCACTGTGCTTTGTGGGAGATGTGATTATCTGATAAATAATACCAACCATTTTTGTTTAGCAAATATCACTGAATGTATTTGTAGAATAGACTCATTTTGAGCCAGACTGCATGCATTTAAATTCCAGATCCACAATTTACTAACACTTTGTTTTATGCTCCTCACTTTTAAAATGGAGATAGTAAGGGGACTTCATAGTCACACACTTCATAGTGTTGAGTGACTTAGCATGTATACAGACTATGTATGTATCAGTTCCTATTATGTTAATGAGATAAGAGGAAAGCTCTGGAAAGTAGAATAATGTCTTAGTGGGATGTGTGTGTGCGTCTGTGTACACATATGTGTTTGTAGGGGGCAGCCAAAGCATATCATAAAGACATCAAGGCCAAGAACAGTTGCAAGAACTAGAAAACACAATGAGGAGGCCACCCAGAAGGTTACTGGGCATCAGTCATTAATGTTGCCTTTGTCAAAATTTAACAGAGAATCATCCCAGCCTCTGATTAATATATCTACCTTACCACTGTGGCTATCAGAGAAAGATTAGTTTAAACATTTCTCTTGTCTTATGGTCCACCTACTCTTTTATTTGTCTGTGAGAGAAAGAATTTTATGGTTCCTAGTTAGTTAGTTATTTTTTCCCCTTCAGTTCCATTCACTTAACTATATATATATATATTTTACTAAGCAATAGGAGTACGTTGTTGTTGTTAGGTGCCATCGAGTTGGCTGTGCTCATAGCCACCCTATGTACAACAGAACGAAACACTGCCCGGTCCTGTGCCATCCTCACAGCCCTTGTTATACTTGAGCCCACTGTTGCAGCCACTGTGTCGGTCCACTTCGTTGAGGGTCTTCCCCTTTACCCAGACCCTCTACTTTACCAAGCAAGATGTTCTTGTCCGGGGACTGGTCCCTTTTGATAACATGTCCAAAGTAAGTGAAACAAAGTCTCACCATCCTTGCTTCTAAAGAGCATTCTGGCTGTACTTCTTCCAAGACACATTTGTTTGTTCTTCTGGCAGTCCATGGTATATTCAGTATTCTTCACTAACACCATAATTCAAAGGTATCAATTCTTCTTCGGTCTTCCTTATTCATTGCCCAGCTTTCACATGCATATGAGGCAATTGAAAATACTATAGCTTGGGTCAGGCACACCTTAGTCCTCAAAGTGACATCTTTGCTTTTCAACACTTTAAAGAGGTCTTTTACAGTAGATTTGCCTGATGCAATTAGTTGTTTGATTTCTTGACTGCTGCTTCCATGAACGTTGATTGTGGATCCAAGTAAAATGAAATCCTTGACAACTTCAACCTTTTCTCCGTTTATCATAATACTGCTTATTGGTCCAGTTGTGAAGATTTTTGTTTTCTTTATGTTGAGGTGTAATCCATACTGAAGGCTGTGGTCTTTGATCTTCATCAGTGTTTCAAATCCTCTTCACTTTCAGCAAGCAAGGTTGTGTTATCTGCATAACACAAGTCGTTAACAAGTCTTCCTCCAATCCCGATGCTGTATTCTTCTTCATATAGTTCAGCTTCTCGGATTATTTGCTGAGTATACAGATTGAATAGGTATGGTGATAGGATACAACCCTGACACACACCTTTCCTGACTTAACACCACGCAGTATCCCATTGTTCTGTTGGAATGACTGTCTCTTGGTCTATATACAGATTCCTCATGAGCACAGTTAAGTGTTCTGGGATTCCAGTTCTTCACAATGTTATCCATAATTTGTTATGATCCACACAGTTGAATGCCTTTGCATAGTCAATAAAACACAAGTAAACATCTTTATTGTATTCTCTGCTTTCAGCCAGGATCCACCTGACATCAGCAGTGATATCCCTGGTTCCACGTCCTCTTCTGAACTCTGCTTGAATTTCTGGCAGTTCCCTGTTGAGGTACTGCTGTAACTGCTTTTGAATGATCTTCAGCAAAATTTTACTTGGGTGTGATATTAATGTTATTGTTCGATAATTTCCACGTTCTCTTGGAGCACTTTTCTTTGGGATGGGCACAAATAATGAATCTCTTCCAGCTGGTTGCCCAGGTAGCTATTTTCCAAATTTCTTGGCATAGATGAATGAGCACCTCTAGCTCTGCATCCGTTTGTTGGAACATTCCAATTGATATTCGTCTGTCACCACCTGTCTGTCAGTTTGTCATACTGTGGTGGCTTGTGTGTTGCTGTGATGCTGGAAGCTATGCCACCTATATGCCACCAATAGGAGTATAAAAGTTGCTAAATGCCTATCTTATGTCTATATAAGAACATTTGGTGATAGCGAAGATCTCTCAAAAAAACAGTGATGGAAGTAAATCTTCATTCTGGGTACATTAATGTCATTGTTCATTCTGTGTGTTGTACTAAACAGAGGGTGAAATGGCTAACAGTGCTGATCTGAGAACTGATTTCCCACAGTTTCATTCTCAGTTCTATCACTTTGTATACTGTGACCACTTAGCATTAGTCTGTGAAACAACTGAAATATTACTTTTGTGTGTGTGTGTGTGTGTGAGACTTTTGAAAAGAGAAAGGCTCAGTGCAATACATAGGATTGGGTTTGGTTTCAGCTATCAATAAAACTCAAATAATGGTGGTTTAATCAAGGAAGAAGTTTGTTTCTCTCCCCCATTAAATCCAGGCTATTGTAATGGGATCAAAACCATCTCTGCTTCTTAAAGTGCTCGAAAACCCAGGCTTCTATCTTGATACTCCACCATTCATGGTCTCCATTCCCCAAGTCAAGTCATTCTGTCTCCACAGGGGTGGGTTATCCAATAGGCAAGGCAAGCACAGTGCTTACCTTGCTTACCAGGTCATCTGTAGGGAATAACTTCACAACGGTTTTGATCAAAGATATGGTGAAACCCTTGTGAAATTATTCATTACAGATTAGTAAGTAAGCACAAATAAGCCCGTGCTTACCTTGCCTACTGGGTCATCTGTCCCTGTCAGGGATTATAAATTTGAAGAGGCTTTGATTCTGTAAGAAGATGCTGTGGGGTTAGGAGAGAGACAGATGCCAGCCATACCTAGAAGCAGAATCCTTGATGTGGTGAAAAAAATGTGAAATTGTTCACTACAGATGAGCTAGTGAGCAAAGTAAGCATTGTGCTTACCTTGCCTGTTGGATAGTCTGCCCCTGTACAGTCTCCATGTCAGACATTAGGAAGGAGGAGAGGGAGAAGGGCTTGTTGTCATCATTTAAGGAGACTTCTGGTGCTTCACACAGCACTCTCCTCACTTCCCACTGGCCAGAACTTAGTTACATGGCTATGCCTATCTGTCAGGGAAACTGAGAACTGTAGTCTTTATTCTGCACAGCCATGTGCCCAGGAAGAAGGGAGACAGCAGCCTTTTCAAATTGGGTCTAGAGTGGCCATGAGTCAACCTATAAAATTAGATGAATATGCAATATGCACTTACGTGTTCATACAAATGTTTCTAAGCCATATGAAATTAATCCATTTCTTAAAATGTAACACTTAATTATCATAAAAGGAGCTCATTTATTTCGATCAGTAAATTAAAAGTTCAAGAAAAAAAGGATGAAATTACAGTAATCTGTTTGGCTTCCTAAATGGATATTTATTAAATTCCCAAGGGAGTTCCCCTAAAGGGTCAACTCCACCCCTGACTGAAGGATTAATTCCATCTGAGCTAGAAGAAATTTAAAGAAGTCTAGGTCTATAGCTTGGAGCCCTGGTGATGCAGTAGTTAAGAGCTACGGTGAGCTACGGCTGCTAACCAAAAGGTTGGCAGTTGGAATCCACCAACCGCTCCTTAGACACTCTATGGGGACAGTTCTACTATGTCCTATAGGGTTGCTATGAGTTGCAATCGACTCGGTGGCAATGTGTTTGGTTTTTGGGTTCTTTTTTGTTTGTTTGTTTAGGTCTATAGCTTGGAGACCCAATGTCAGGTCAGCATGCTAAGAAGTTTCCTTAGACCTTTTACTTGATAGTAAACTTTGGCTTTTTTTTTTTTTTTTTAAACAAGCCCTTGCCTTGAACATCAGTAAATGGGTCCTCCAGGATCAAAGTTTTCATCATTTCTCTGAGGGACAAGTACCCTAACTCTTTCTCTGAGGTACTACCACCATCTGTGCCTGATACCAACCATTTCCAGCTTTAGGTTCACCTGATTCCCCTGATACTATGTTGCTGATGCTGCTTCTTGAGACACCCATTTGCTATCTGTTGCTCAACCATTATGTCTATGTGGCTTCTGTACACACCTTGGAGCTTTCTGCATTGCTTTTACTACTTAGGTGGCTTTATCCTCTGGATTTCAACCTCCCTATTCTCGCCTTCCATGAAAAAGACCCAGATTCGATTCCTGGCCAATGTACCTCGTGAGTAGCCACAAACCATCTGTCAGTGTTGGCTTGTGTGTTGCTATGATGGTGAACAGGTTTTATTGAAGCTTACAGACTAAGATGGGCTAGGAAGAAAGGCCTGGAAATCTATTTCTAAAAATCAGCCAATGAAAACCCTATGGATCACAACAGTCCGATCTGCAACCGATCATGAGGATGTCTCAGGACCAGGCGGCATTTCATCCCATTGTGCATGGGGTTGCCATGATTCAGATGAAAGGCCAGAGGTTCAGTGACTCGTTCTAAGTCTTATTTGCATGATGCAAAAAACAAAATCTATGTACTCGTCATTGTTTAGGCAGCCCAAGATGAAGTAGTTGGCAGCAGGCAAATACTCCTCATGGTAGCTGCAACTACAGATTAAATTTGGGGCTGATAGATGCACAGTGCAGAAGGATTCCCCCGCAGGAACATACATGCATGCCATCAGAATTCATCAACTTGTAAATCAAAGCCAGGAATACTTAAGATTATTGTCGATCCAGTCCACGATAGGTGGCATCACTGGCCAGAGCAAGCCAGAAATGTGTTTTTGGCTTGAAAATAGTTCTTTGACTTTGCTGTTTACAAATATTCAAATGAAAATGTGCTCTTTCTTTTCAGAAAAGAAACTACCAAGGCACAATGGCTAAAAGCTCAGACTTTGGATTCAGGCAGACCTCAGGGTACCCTGGTCCCTTAACTAAACTGCTATGGTACCTTGGGAAAGCTGCGTCATCTCCTTAAACATCGGTTTTCTTATCTTTGTTGTTGTTGTTGTTAGGTGCCATCGAGTCAGTTCTGACTCATAGCAACCCTACGTACAACAGAATGAAACACTGCCTGGTCCTGCGCCATCCTAAAAAGCATTGTTATTCTTGAGCCTATTGTTGTAGCCACTGTGTCAATCCATCTTGTTGAGGATCTTCCTCTTTTTCCCTGGCCCTCTACTTTACCAAGCATGATGTCCTTCTCCAGGGACTGATCCCTCCTGATAACATGTACAAAGTATGTGTCATAGATTGAATTATGTCCCCCCAAAATGTGTGTATCAATTTGGCTAGGTCACGATTCCCAGTGTTGTATGGTTGTGTACCATTTTGTAATCTGATGTGATTTCCTTATGTGTTGTAAACTCTATTTCTGTGATGTAATAAGATGGATTAATGGCATCTATGCTGATGAGGTCTACAAGATTAGATAGTGTCTTAAGCCAATCTCTTTTGAGATATAAAAGAGAGAAGCGAGCAGAGACACATGGGAACCTCATACCATCAAGAAAGCAGTGCTGGGAGCAGAGTGTGTACTTTGGACCTGAGGTCCTGTGCAGAGAAGCTCCCAGACCAAGGGAAGATTGATGACATGGACCTTTCTTCATAGCCAACAGAGAAAGCATTCCCCTGGAGCTGACGACCTGAATTTGGACTTGTAGCCTACTGGACTATGAGAGAATAAACTTCCCTTTGTTAAAGCCATCCAGTAGTGATATTTCTGTTATAGCAGGACTAGATGACTAAGACAGAATTTGGTACCAGGAGTGGTGTGCTGCTCTAACAGATACCTAAGATGTGGAAGCAGTTTTGAAATCGTGAATGGATAGAGGGGCAGTAGCAGCAGAGGACCAACAGCAGCAGAGAATCGACAGCAGCAGAGAAGTGGCAGCGGCAGAGAACCAGCAGCAACAGAACCAGCAGACCAGTGCCAGATGGCACTGGAGCTGACCCACAGAGCGAGAGAGCTGAGTGCCTGTGTGCAGGAGGCTTTCTGGTGGAGTAGGGTACCTCCGGGCACTGATCAGTAGAGTTACCGAGCTTTGGAACACTTGCCCCAGCAGGGCAGATGTGGGCGTGAGGCCCGAGGGCCAAGAGGCCACAGGAAGCAGAAGCTGAAGAGACAAGGAACACAAGAAACCAAACGGCCTCAGTCTCAAAAGGTATGGCATGACCTCTGGCATTTCTAAGGGTGGAGCCATGGCCTCTGTGTTTCTAAGGGTGGACTAGGAGAATGGTGCGCCTAAAGCTGAGGGAGCAGAGTTGTCGTCCCAGTGGGCCTGGAAGGTGGAGCCAAGGGGCTTCCACTCAGAACCCGGAAACTGTGGCCAATACCTAAAGTCTGGAGGGCAGGGCTATTGTGTGAATGGTCTCAGAGAGCAGAGGATTATTTTCAAGCCTCGAGGGCTAGTGTAATGTGTTCTGCTGACTTACTTGGTGCCTGTTATGCCTTCTTTCCCTCCAGTTTCTCCCATTTGTAATGGTAATGTCTAGCTTCTGCCTGGCTGTTGCACCATTGTACTTTGGAAGCAGATAACTTTGTATTCTGGATTTCACAGATGAAGAGGAATTTTTGGATTTTGAACTTGGAGTTGACTTAAGACTTTTGCTATGATATGATCAAATGAATATATTTTGCATGTTACAAGGATGTGATTTTTGGGGTGCCAAAGGGTGAAATGTCATGGATTGAATTATGTCTCCCCAAAAAAGTGTGTATCAATTTGGCTGGGTCATGATTCCCAGTGTTGTATGATTGTGTACCATTTTGTAACCTGATGTGATTTCCTTATGTGTTGTAAACTCTGTCTCTATGATGTAGTAAGATGGATTAGTGGTAGTTATACTGACGAGGTCTACAAGATTAGATAGTGTCTTAAGCCAATCTCTTTTGAGATATAAAAGAGAGAATGGAGCAGAGACACATGGGAACCTCATATCACCAAGAAAGCAGTGCCGGGAGCAGAGCGTGTCCTTTGGACCTGAGGTTCCTGTGCAGAGAAGCTCCCAGACCAAGGGAAGATTGATGACATGGACCTTTATCCAGAGCTGATGGAGAAAGCGTTCCCCTGGAGCTGACGACCTGAATTGGGACTTGTAGCCTACTGGACTGTGAGAGAATAAACTTCTCTTTGTTAAAGCCATCCAGTTGTGGTATTTCTGTTATGGCAGCACTAGATGACTAAGACAGTATGTGAGATGTAGCCTCACCATCCTTCCTTCTAAGGAGCATTCTGGTTGTATTTCTTCCAAGACAGATTTGTTCCTTCTTCTGGCAGTCCATGGTATATTCAATATTCTTCACCAACACCACAATTCAAAAGCATCAATTCTTCTTTGGTCTTCCTCATTCATCACCAGTTTTCTCATGCATAGGAGGCAATTGAAAACACCATGGCTTGGGTCAGGCACACCTTGTCTTCAAGATGACATCTTTGCTTTTCAGCACTTTAAAGAGGTCTTCTGCAGCAGATTTGCCTGATACCATGTGTCATTTGATTTCTTAACTGCTGCTTCCATGGGTGTTGATTGTAGATCCAAGTAAAATGAAATCCTCAACAACTTCAATCTTTTCTCCGTTTATCATGATGTTGCTTATCAGTCCAGTTGTGAGGATTTTTGTTTTCTTTATGTTGAGGCATAATCCATACTGAAGGCTGTGGTCTTTGATCTTCATCAGTAAGTGCTTCAAGTCCTCTTCACTTTCAGCAAGCAAGGTTGTGTCATCTGCATATTGCAGGTTGCTAATGAGTCTTCCTCCAATCCATTCTTCTTCATACAGTTCAGCTTCTTGGATTATTTTCTCAGCATACAGATTGAATAGGTATGGTGAAAGGATACAACCCTGATGCACAGCTTTCCTGACTTTAAGCTACGATATCCCTTTGTTCTGTTCGAATGACTGCCTTTTGATCTAAGTACAGGTTCCTTATGTGCACACTTAAGTGTTCTGGAATTACTATTCTTTGCAATGTTATCCATAATTTGTTATCATCTACATAGTCAAATGCCTTTGCATAGTCAATAAAACACAGGTAAACGTCTTTATCGTATTCTCTGCTTTCAGCCAGGAGCTATCTGACATCAGCAATGATATCCCTGGTTTCATCTTCTGAATCCAGCTTGAATTTCTAGCAGTTCCCTGTCGAGGTACTGCTGCCGCTGCTTTTGAATGATCTTCAGCAAAATTCTACTTGCATGTGATATTAATGATACTGTTCAACAATCTCTGCATTCGGTTGGATCACCTTTCTTGATGGGCATAAATATGGATCTCTTCTAGTCAGTTGGCCAGGTAGATGTCTTCCGAATTTCTTGGCATAGATGAGTGAGCACTTCCATTGCTGCATCCGTTTGTTGAAACATCTCAGTTGGTATTCTGTCAATTCCGGGAGCCTTGTTTTTTTGCCATTGCCTTCAGTACAACTTGGACTTCTTCCTTCAGTACCATTGGTTTCTGATCATATGTTACCTCCTGAAATGGTTCAACGTCAACCAATTCTTTTTGGTATAGTGACTGTGTGTATTCCTTCCATCTTCTTTTGATGCTTCCCGCTTCATTTAATATTTTCCCCATAGAATCCTTCAATATTGCAACTCGAGGCCTGATTTTTTCTTCAGTTCTTTCAGCTTGAGAAATGCTGAGCAAGTACTTCTCTTTTGGGTGTCTACCTCCAGGTCATTGCACATGTCATGATTATACTTTATTTTGCCTTCTAGATTTACCCTTTGAAATCTTCTGTTCAGCGCTCTTACTTCATCATTTCTTCCTTTCACTTTAGCTACCCGACATTCAAAAACAAGTTTCAGAGTCTCTTCTGACATCCATTTTAGTCTTTTCTTTCTTTCCTGTCTTTTTAACGACCTCTTGCTTTCTTCGTGTATGATGTCCTTGATATCATTCCACAATTAGTCTGGTCTTTGGTCATTAATGTTCAGTGCATCACATACATTCTTGAGATGGTCTCTAAATTCAGGTGAGATATACTCAAGGTCGTACTTTGGCTCTTGTGGACTTTTTCTAATCTTCTTCAGTTTCAGCTTGAACTTGCATATGAGCAACTGATAGTCTGTTCCACAGTCGGCCCCTAGCCTTGTTCTGACTGATGCTATTGAGCTTTTCCTTCATGTCTTTCCACAGATATAGTTGATTTGATTTCTGTGTATTCCACTGGGCAAGGTCCATGTGTATAGTTGCCATTTCTGTTGGTGAAAAAAGGTATTTGCAATGAAGAAGTTGTTAGTCTTGCAGAATTCTATCATGCGATCTCCATCATAGTTTCTATCACCAAGATCATATTTTCCAACTACCAGTCCTTCTTCTTTGTCTCCAACTTTTGCATTCCAATCACCAGTAATTATCAATGCATCCTGATTGCATATTTGATCGGTTTTAGATTGCTGAAGTTGGTAGAAATCTTCAATTTCTTCATCTTTGGCCTTAGTGGTTGGTGTATACATTTGAATGATAGTCTTATTAACTGCTCTTCCTCGTACAAAAAAACTAAACCTGTTGCCATTGAGTCAATTCCAGCTCATAGTGGTCTTCGTTGTAGGCTTATGGATATTATCCTATTACTGACAGCATTGTACTTCAGGATAGATCTTGAAGTGTTGTTTTTGATGATAAATGTGATGCCATTCCGCTTCAATTTGACATTCCTGGCATAGCAGACCATATGACTGTCTAATTCAAAATGGCCAATACCAGTCTATTTCAGCTCACTAATGCCTAGGATATTGATGTTTATGCACTCCATTTCATTTTGACGATTTCCAATTTTCCTAGATTCATATTTGTACACTCCATGTTCCCATTATTAATGGATGTTTGCAGCTGTTTCTTCTCATTTTGAGTTGTGCCACATCAGCAGATGAAGGTCCCAAGAGCTCTACTCCATTCATGTCATTAAGGTCGCGTCTACTTTGAGGAGGCAGCTCTTCCCCAGTCATCGCTTGAGTGCCTTCCAGCCTGAGGGGCTCATCTTCTGGCACTATATCAGACAATGTTTTACTGCTATTCATAAGTTTTTCACTGGATAATTCTTTTCAGAAATAGACCACCGGGTCCTTCTTCCTAGTCTGTCTTAGTCTGGAAGCTCAGCTGAACCCTGTCTGCCATGGTGACCCTGCTGTTGTTATTTGAATACCGGTGGCAATAGCTTCCAACATCACAGCAACTTGCAAGCCCCCACGGTACAACAAACCGACAGACACATGGGGATAATGTCAATACTTAAAATGGGAATAGTATCAATACTTATCTCATCAGGTTATTGTGGAGAGTAAAAGAAATAATTCATTCAAATACTTAGCGTACTACCTGACACACTGTATCCCCTTAATAAATATCAGTTTAAAAAACAATGTAGCTACAATTTCATTGTGGTTTATAAAATGAAGCAGGCAGGGAATCAAATATCAGTTAGAAAAACATACTATTGTCCTCCACAGTATTCTAAAATGAAACAGAAAAATCCCGATTCTTAGCAAGTTCTGCCACTATACTGTAATAAACTCCATTACTCTGCTGTTTATATTCTAGTTTTGTGGATAGTGAGAAGTTGGGAGAATAAGCTGGGTTCAGTAAGGAAACCAAAAGAGAGCTGTGCTGGAATGTTTGCATAATTAGTACTCCACCTAAACCCCGATTCTAATCTCTACAATCTCATTTGAGAGTTGTGATTGATTTGATTTCTGGTACAACTGGCTATTACTGTATCTACTTCAAGCTGTAAAGCCTGCAAAGGTCTTTCTTCACTTGACAAAGCAGAGAGAAGCAGTTCTCACCTGGTATTTCAAACAGGTATCAGGTAAAGCTTTGCCACTCACAGAGGGGATCCGTGGACCAGTAGATTATTATCACGTAGGCTGGTTTTTCAGAAGTAGATCTTCAGGCCTTTTTTTTCTGAGGAGATTCTGGGTGGATTCAAGCCTCCATCCTTTTCGTTAATACCTGAGTACTTAACTGTTTGTATGACCCAGAGACTCCTATTTTCCTACTAGTGAACTTAAAAAAAAAGAAGCTAAAGTCAGAAATGGGTTGCCTCACGTTCTTAATAGTGAAAAATGCACTCCTGCATGTCATTAGGATGTTGTTTCCTAAAAAGAATTTAAATAGCCTTGAATAACAGTCTTGGAAAACTTAAGCTCTTTCTCAAATCTGACTTCCTGCTTCACTTATTTTTTTCTGACTACCAGAGATAAGGATCTACTTAGGTTTCAGCTGCAAATTTGTTCCTGGGGAGTGGGATTGAAGTATTGTGAAATAAAATTCAAATTGGTATTCTTTGAAACCAGACTACCATTTAAAAAAATTTTTCTCCTGAAAGTAACAGAGCAATACATAAAGAAATTGAAATAGTAGTGTTCTTTTGACAGCTCTAGACTTGATGATAATTTTTCTTACTTTGTTTCCCTCTAGTGCTCCAAAGTGAAAAGTGCATGGATATTTTATATGGAGATATGGCCAAATTAATAAATCTGTTCATTAAAAAGGAATTGGTAAGATTAACACTTTTTGTCCAGTCTGTGACATGTGCTTATGTTTAGACCATATTGCTACACATTCCCACCCACCCCATGCCACCACCACGACCACATCCTTGTTACCACCAAACACATTTCAACCTAGTAGTACTCAGGTTCTAAAGAGCCAAGCAAGTGATCACGTTTGTTTCCATGTTTTCTGCTTGGTCCTTGGTTTAACACAGTCAAATATTCACTTTATTATATTATAGCACATAGTAATTTTTTTAATTGTGAAAATAGATTAATATTTGGATTGCAGGTGTTGAGCACTCCATTTTTGACTCAGAGATGCCATCCTTGCTCTTTTTCTGGTCATTCTTGGGCATCTGTGGCAATAGGTGTCTGTCTTTCCCCCATCTTAAAGAGGGATCATTCAGGGCTTGGTATGATCACAGAAGCCATGACTTTCTGGGAGAATTACTACTTTGTTGATACTTTAAATGAAGCCGAATGTGCTGCGGGCAGGTGCTCTGGAACTGTGAGTCAAAGCCACTTAAAATTCCTTTTCGAGGGAAGCAGGGTATATATAACCAAATGATATTTTCATGGTTTTTTCCAAGGTTTAATGATCTCAGTTTATATTGGACAACTTCCCACAATAACAGGCCCATTAACCAGAGAATCTAGATGTGAAGACCCATCAGTGTTGCTTTTGTTCTCTTCTCAAAGAAGAAGATGCTGGAATAGCAGAGAAACACATGAATTCCTTGAAGCTTGTCCATTTCTGGTCTTTTGTGTTCTCAAATGTTGGGCCAGATGCCTCATCTTCTCCCTCTTTTCCTAACTTCTGTTAGTTGCCGCCAAGTTGGCTTCAATTCATGGCCACCCTATGCACAATGTAATGAAATGTTGCCTGGTTCTGTGCCATCTTCATGATCATTGGTATGCTTGAGTCCATTGCTGTGGCTACTGTGTATTTTGAGTGTCTTCCAAAGTAGGGGGCTCATCTTCCAGCTCTATACTGGACAATACTCTGTTGTGACTCATAAGATTTTCACTGGCTAATTTTTTGAAGTAGATTGCCAGGCCTTTTGTCTATCTTAGTCTGGAAGCTATGCTGAAAACTTCCACCATGGGTGACCCTGTTAGTATTTGAAATACTGGTGGTAAAGCTTCCAGCATTACAGCAGCATGCAAGCCACCACAGTATGACAAACTGACAGATGGGTGGTGGTTGCCTGTTCTCTGCCAGATAGTTATTAGGTGACACAATAAAAGAGCATCACTCTGATTTTAGTCAGTCACTTTCCTAATGTCTTTTTAAAGCTCCAGATAGAGTTGTTGTGCTGCAGCTACCATCCTGGATATTTAGAATTGGAACAGGCAAGGTTAGGATGTTTTCTTTGGCATTATTTTAAAGACTCTTTGCACTAGTTTTCAAAGGAGGCTGTGTGTTTATTTTTTTTGGCATGACTTTTGTTTTACTCATTCTGAAGTTCCACCTTTTATTTAGAGCCATATTTTTTCCATTGCGCTTGGCAGCCAGGCTGAGGCTGCCCATCGTACCAAGTTATCTGGTCAACTTGGGGGGAAAAATAAGTACTTTGAATTTTTGGCCTCAGGCATAAAAATAATGCCCAAATTATTGATTTTCAGTTCAGAATATTGGTTGTTAGCTTACAACCACCATAGAGCAATCAGACCTCTCCAAAATGTTGGTAACTCACTTACATTGAACTGAAGAAAGTGAACTTTTCATAAGATAAAATATGTATGAACGTTTTACTTTTCTTAAAAAAAATTATTCCAGTTCTCTTACTACTTATCATCAACTTCATTTTTTAATGGAAATAACACATTAAAGATATCAATTTAGGATCTTTAGTTATCACTTCACTGTAGACCGCAAACTTAGGATGGAAATGTTTGAGAAGATTTAAGTCTTAATTTTAAAATATAGTGACAAGTGTGTGGGTTTTGGATGTAGACAACCTTGGGGTTGAAAACATTCTCCACTACTTACTAGCAATGAGAACTCTCTGAAGCCAAAGGCTCCATGAACATATGGGTTTTCTCTTTCCTTTACGCCATTCTGCCTGCAAGGTCAAGCACATTGCCTGGTACATAGTAAAAGTTCAAATACAGTTGGTGACTACAGGAGTACTAAGGGTTTTTTATGTGAGTGAAATTCTTTTTGAGTTAGTACTTGAAAAGATGAAACGTGACTCAGATATCTGACGTCCGCCCTTGCTTCCTACTTCCTTTAGGCTGGCCATGGTTGAACATACCACTTAAATTGTTGCTCAATCCATTTCCTTATTGGTTGGCTAAATGAGGTCAGTAATATACCTAATATTAAATGTTTTGTAACATTTAATACATAAAGGAACCCTCAGCATTCAGTGCCTAAAAAAGGAAGAGTCATAGAGGCTAAGGATAAAGGATCATATTTTGCTGCTAAAACCTTCAGTTGCATCAAACCCAAAACCAAACCCGTTGCTGTCGAGTTGATTTCAACTCATAGTGACCCTATAGGACAGAGAAGAACTGCCCAAAGGGTCTCCAAGGAGTGGCTGGTGGATTTGAACTGCTGACCTTTTGGTTAGCAGCAAAGCTTTTAACCACTGCACCACCAGGATGTATACTCTCCTTTATATTTTATGACCCATAGTCTTCAATGAAGCACTCATCAACACCAAAATTAAACTTGAGTCTTATAACCAATGAAGTCAGTTCTCATAGTGTTTCCATACATTAAGGGCAATCGGGTAGAATGTCAAGTATACTTATCTTGTATAGCTCAAATGGAAAGGGCTGCCTTTCAGTTCCCTTAATTTCAAGAGCCTTACTATGTGACTGGCCCTAAACTAGGCACTGGGGGACTCAAAGGCAGACACAGCTATTTCATTTCCCAAAACTGTATAGTATAGTTTAGGAGACTAACATAAATACAAACAAAACATAATGTCATATAGGTAATACTGGAATATGTATAAAAATAATAGTGAACGTCACACACTGGAAGGTGTTGCAGAGCTTGGTTAAAGATGATTCCAAACCAAATTAAACCTGTTGTCATTGAGTCGATTCCAACTCATAGTGACCCTATAAAACAGAGTAGAACTTCCCCGTAGTAGAGTGTGCAAGGCTGTAATCTTTACAGGAGCAGACTGCCATATCTTTCTCCTGAGGTGAGTTTGAATCACTGACCTTTCAGTTAACAGCTGAGTGCTTTAACCACTGTACCACCAGGACTCCTCTAAAGATAATTATTACAGCATATTAATTTTTCCCTCTTTCTTAGAATATAACCCCAATTTTATACAAGATGGCAAAATGCCCTGCTGAAAAAACTGTTTTTCATCCTCCGTTGCAGCTTGATGAGACCTTGTGATTAAGTTCTGGTAAATGAGATGCAAGTGGAAGTTTTGGGGTTGTACTTCTGAGAAGTCTCCTTAACACAGGGGCAGAAGGGTGGGACTTGCCGGCTGGAATGCAGATGTGATCGACTTTAGGTCCAGGAGAAATTCTGAAGCATGATGTGACCTCAAGGACAGAAGCCAGGTATGAAAGATGGCAGGGAAGAAAGACAGAAGGAACGTAGACACTGATGACCCCACAGAACCCTGGACTGCTTCTTCCTTAATTTGGCAGCAGAGATACACTTCTATCTTGTTTTAAAAATGAAAAACCAGTTGCCGTAGAGTCAATTCTGACTCATGGTGACCCTGTGTGTGTCAAAATAGAACTGTGCTCCATAGGGTTTTCAATGGCTGATTTTCAGAAGTAGATCTTCATGCCTTTCTTCCAAGGCACCTCTGGGAGGACTTGAATCTCCACCTTTTCAATTAGCAGCTGAGCACATTAACTGTTGGCGCCACCCAGAGACCGTCTGTGTCTTGTTTTAGTTATTGCCATTTCCATTCTCTGTCACTAGAATTTGAATGCAATCCATGTGATATGAAGGGAGTGGTTCTTTTTGAAAGGAAAGTGTTGGAGAAGATATAGAGAAAGTAATGCTTCAGCAGGATATTTTGAAGGATGAACAGCAGGAGGCATTGCCCAGGCGATGGAAGGTGAGGAATCCAGTGGAAGGATATTTGTTGCCCTTCGTTGAGATACTGTTTTCTTTGATTTTTAAACATTTTTTGGAAATAATTTCAAACTTTCAAAAAAAACTGTAAGAATAAGAATACAAAGAACACTTCATATACGCTTTATTCAGATTCATCTATTGTTAACATTTACCCCACTTGCTTTATCATTTGCTGTCTTGCTCTCTCTCTCTATATATGTACCATTATATTGCCAATATTAAATTATATGGATCATGGACCTTCACCCCTGTACCCTTTTTTCTCTAAGTATTTCAGTGTATATTTCCTAAGAATAGCGATATCTTCTTACATAACCATGGTTTAGTCAACTTCAGTAATTTTAACATTGGTAAAATAGTGTTATCCAACTATCACACTTACTAAAATGCCTTTTATAACATTTCCCCTTCAATTTCGAATCCAATTTCAAGTTAGATATTACGTTTAGTTGTCTTGTGTCTTTAACCTCTTTTAATCTGGAACATTTCCATAGCTTTTCCTTGTCTTTCATGCCAATAACATATTTGAAGACTATAATCTTCTCCCTTTTTAAAAAATAGAACATTCTTAACCAGTTTGATATTTCATCATGATTAGAGTCAAGTTATACATTCTCACCCAGAACACTTTATACGTGATGCTATGTCCTTTTCAAGGTGTCACATCAGGAGGCACACAATGGCCATCTGCTTTTTTCCAGTGATGCTAATTCTGATCATCTGGTCAGGGTGTCGCTTAGTTTCTCCCTGTATAATTACTTTTTTTTTTTCCGCTTGAAACTAATTAGCAGTTTGTGGTAAGACATTTCAGGTCCATGCTCTTCAGCACAATATCCCCCTAGATTTAGAATCCATTGATGATTATTGCCTGATCTGATCTTTACTATGATGTTGCACCCCCTCCACATTTACTAATCAGCACTCAGCATTTTACCTTAAGCAAGAGCTCTCCCTTCTCGCCATTTGTTTGTTTATTATCAGTATGCACTCATTAGTCCATATTTTGTCAATGGTTTATAATTCATTATTGTGCTTAATATCTTGGTGTTCAAAATGACCCTGATTTGGCTGGTAAAGGCCTCTTCAGGATGGTTCCTTATCCTTGTTGCAAGCCCCCATCACTTTTTTAAACACTTTCTTTCAGACGTCATAGTATGTTCCAGACTCATTTTGTAGCGTAGAGAATATAGCTCATTGTGGGTGATTAGTAAATGCCACACTATATCTTTGAATCCTCAGCCTAATTGATACTGCAAATCTTTGCACAGATAATGTTGATATACATTTAAAAGTATTTAGCAGCTCAGCATGTCTCCATGGAGTGGAACCCTGGTTCCTTTTAGTGGGGAATGGTATTAAAGACCAAACTTGGGGCATTTGGTGTGCTCATGATTACTGGGGTATCTTTGCTTCTCGGCCCTTTGAACACGGATGAGGAAGTAAACACGTGCACGCGTAAACACACCCATGTGTATGCTGTTGTGGTTGTTGTTGGCTGCCATCAAGTCAGCCCCTGACTCACGGCGACCCCATGGACAATGGAATAAAACACTTCCTGGTCCTCTGCTGTGCCCGTGATCAGTTTTGAATCGGACCATTGTGATCCATAGAGTTTTCTTTGGCTGATTTCTGGAAGCAGATTGCTAGGCCTTTCTTCCTAGTCTGCCTTAGTCTGGAAGCTCTGCTGAAACCTGTTCAGCATCGTAGTAACACACAAGCCTCCATGGACAGACAGGTCGTGGCTGTGCATGAGGGTGCATTGGCCGTGAATTGAACCTGGGTCTCCGGCGTGGAAGGCAAGAATTCTACCACTGAACCACCAATTCTCTGGTAGGTATATGTTGTGGTTGTTATTAAGTGCAAATGAGTTGGTTTTGACTCATCTCGACCCATGTGACAAGGTAACACTGCCCCATAGGATTTTCTAGGCTGTAATGTTCGTGGGAGCAGATTGCCAGGTCTCCCTCCTGCAGAGCCACTGGGTGGGTTTGAACAGCCACTCTCTTGGTTAACAGCTGAGTGCTTAACTATTGCACTACCAGGGCTCCCTATATATATATATAATATATAACAATATGACATGTATTATGTACAAACATATGATGTGTATGCACATATAAGTGCACATACCCTGGAAAATATATATACCAACATGTTTTAAAAATTATGAGGCCATATCAGGACCTCCAATTCTACTACATTCCCATGAGGTTCTTTCTTGCCATCCCTCATTATGTATTCGTATGTCTCTTCTTTTCCATGAGACATCTCAACAACATAAACACATTTACTCACTGTTCAATCCTATAATACATCTAATATTGTTTCAGAATCACTTTGCTCACACCACTACAATAAGTAAAACTACCAAAAAAGACCTTAGGATTTGTTTGCAATTCTACACCTCTCCGTGCACCCCACAAATACTATTTTAATTGGGGGCACATTGTGGGACTTCCATCTACTATTGATCTAAGACCACCAATTTAAGGTGAGAATTACTGGGAATTGTGTTTACACCAAACTTCAGTGGTTTCTGTACTTGACACATTCATATTGTTGACTGCAAATCCTGAATATATGTGTGTGTGTGTATAAGTACTGGTAAAGCATTAAGAGTATTTCTTTTAAAACTGTGTTCTCATTATCTTTTTCTCGGTTTTTACCACTCCCTAAAGAAAAATGCCGAGTTGCACCTTAGCTGCGTATTAACCAAAAAACCGAAACCAAACCCGTTGCTGTCAAGTTGGTTCCAACTCATAGTACCCTAAAGGACAGAGTAGAACTGCTCCAGAAGGTTTCCAAGGAGCAATTGGTGATTCGAACTGCTGACCTTTTGGTTAGCAGCCATAGCTCTTAACCACTTCACCACCAGGAGATATTACTAAGTAAAAAAAAAAAAATTCGAAAAATTTACATACTGTATGAACCCTGCTATATGACATCCTGGAAAAGGCAAAACTAGAGAGACAGAAATAGTGGTTCCCACGGGCATGGGAAAAGGCAGAGAGGGATGGATAGGTGGAGCACAGGAGATGTTTAGATACTATAATGATGGATACATGACATTATGCATTTGATAAAACCCATAGAACATTACAACACACAGTGTGAATACTAATTTAAATTATGGACTTTAGTTAATAGTAATGTGTCGATATTGGCTCATCAATTGTAACAAATCTACCACACTAATGCAAAACGTTAGTAATAGGGGAAATTGTGGGTAGGGTGAGGGGGAGTATTTGGGAACTCTGTACTTCCTGCTCAATTTTTTTATAAACCTAAAACTGCTTTTAAAAATAAAGTCTATTAATTAAAAAAAAAATTAGCAAGTTGCAAATCCAGAAAAACTCAACCTGAGAGACAGAGAGTCTGTATAGTACTGTGAGCATTTAAAACACACCCAGCAAAGTCACTAATTTATCATCTAAAAAGCTGACCTAAATATTGGCAGAGGTTTTTAATTGTTATTGTTTTATTGATTGCTTTTTATGAGGTATAACAGATTTAGAGATTTTTGAAGGTGGAAAACAAATCCATTTTATTTATTTTTTCAATGAATCATCTTTAAGCCTGCTGTAAAATACATTCCCATAGATTTGTCAAGGCAGATCCTATTGGAAGTATCCAGTCTCTTTCTGCATCGTGCATCCCTCTGAGAGCTACAGTGCTGAGAAAACTGTCTGCACTGTGTTTAGGAACCAACCCACTGAATCTGAGTTCGCTTGCAAACTCTTAAGTTGTACTTGAATGGTAGTAGCTGCTTTTTCTTAAATGACCTGGTTCTCTCCCTGTGGAGTAGCAGCCTGCTCCCAGGCCTGATCCCTGGGAAGACACAGAGTCTTATTAACCTTACCTGGCCATGGAAAGCACTGCTCAAGGAACAAACTCACATGACTGACAGGTGGGTCATGTTTTGTATCATAGTCAATTACTGATTGACTTGTAATTAAAACTAGTTGCCATCAAGTCAGCTCTAGCTCATGGCCACCCTGTGTGTGTCAGGGTAGAACTGTGCTCCACAGAGTTTTCAACGGCTGATTTTGGGGAATTAGATTGCCAGGCCTTTCTTCTGAGGCACACTTGGGTAGACTCACACCTCCAACATTTTGGTTAGAGGCAGTGCACTGCACTACCCAGGGTCTCCCCTAGTAATTAGTAAGGACAAAGAATTCTCTGTCTCTGCAACATCATTCAGTACAGTGATCTTGGTCAACTACTCTAAAAAGAAGTCCATTTCCTCTAACATTCTCAGCAAAATTCTTGCGCAGGTTCCTTTTTCACTTGGGGAATGGCTTCTCTCACCCTGAGGCAGCCGTGCAGCTGTGCTCTGGGTCTGTGTATCCTTGCAGTTTAGCTGCCTCTGTGTTCTGCACTGTTTGCTCCCCTTGGCTTTGACCGGAAGAGAGAATAGCAGCCTAGAGGCGGCTGACTTTGACGGGAAGTATGGTTTTCAGGTTGATTCCACCCTCTCACCTAGCCTTGCTGTCTGTGTTTTTGGCTTAATAACCATTGATAGTCACAGCAGTGGGACCTTTCCATGCTGGCCATTTTAAAGATTTCACAAGCACTAAAGAATATTATTTAGCTATTAATAATGACAGGCGTGTTGGTTAGTGTCGATAAAATATATGCTAATATACAACAATTACTAAAATAGAGCAAAACACAAAGATTGATGCACACGTGTGCTGTAATTATGTGAAATTTAATTTTATAATCGTAAGATCAGAAGAGAATTTGGTGAGAGAGTTTAAAATCTAATGATGTTTATTAGTTTCCTTTTTTCTGTAAGGATTCCTATCAAGAAGACATTCTGTAGAAGGTTCTGGTTTGTTTCAGGTCCGCTGCACTCACATAAATTAGGAAATATCAAGGAGCGGCTGTTAGAAATTCTGGCTTAGAGATTCTCTGAGGCTTGTTTTTCAAATAACCGTGAAAAACAGCGATCACCCCGAGACCCGGTCCATACTTCCTGGGCTCACTACCTATTTCTGCTTGTTGAGGTAGATCTGTGACACAGGGAATATTTCTCAACCCTTTCATCTCCCACATCCAAATTCATCACTGGGTCCTGTGGATTTTATCTCCTTTAAACAGCAACTAACAACAGCAACAACATTTTTCAAATCATTTCAAATTCTTTCTCTCCTCAGCCATCGCCCTAGTTAAGGCTAATGTTATTTCTTGCCTAAACCACTGCCCCATCCTCTTAAATACTCTTGCCATATTAACACTCACCCCTGACCTGCAACCAGATTGATCTTTTCAAAAAATTGTTTTAATTGATGTGTAACATAAACACAGTAAAGTGCACCAATCTTAATTGTAAAACTCAATTAAATTTTACATACATACCTATAGTCCCTGGGTGGAGCAAATGGTTAATGTGTTCGGCTTCTAACTGAAAAGTTGGAGGTTTGAGTCTCCCCAGAAGCACCTTAGAAGAAAGTCCTGGTGATCTACTTCCAAAAAATCAGCCATTGAAAACCCTATGGAACACAGTTCTACTCTGACACACATGGGGTCTCCATGAGTCAGAATCAACTCCATGTCAACTAGTTTTTTATACACTTATACCCACCACTTACACAGAGATATAGAAAGTTTCCAGCAACCCAGAAGGCTTCCTGTGTGGTCCAAGTTAGGCTGTTGCAATATCCTGGTTCTAACCAGTAGGAAGGGTAAAGAACATGACAGAACACATGGGCGATGACTGATGCCCCAGGTCCAGCATTATCTTGATTTACATTATGCAGGAGACAAGTTAATTACATGGCCACACCGAACTAAAAGAGGCTGAGAAATGTAGTTCAACTTGGTAGCCATGTGCCCAACCACAGCTCTATTACTAAAGGAATAAGGGGAAAAATTGATTTCAATGGATAACCATCAATCATGTCACAATGTTATTATAATACTGATTTTTCCAGTCCATAAATATCTTATATAACTCCATATATTTAGGACTTCTTTAATTTATCCCAATAAAGTAAAATAATTTTCTCCGTAGATTTCTTATGTGTCTTCCATTACATTCATTTATTCCTAGGTGATTCAAGTTTTTGATGTTACTATAAACAACATTTTTATTTCATTTTCTATTGTGACTCATATATAGAAAGGCTATTTATTTTTGTATGTTCATGTTGCATCAAAAAATCTTGCTTAACACTTTTTAATTCAGTCTTTTGGGTTTTCAATATGTATAATCATATATCATCTATAAGTAATGATAGTTTTGTTTCTTCCTTTCCAATCCTTATGCTTTTTTTATTTTAATAGTATACTAGCTAAGACTGCTAGTAAAATGTTGACTGGAAGAGGCAATAGTTGGCATCCTTGTCTTGTTCCCAATCTCAAAGGGAAAGGCATGAACTTTAAGTGATAGCTGTGGGATTTTATAGATATTCTTAATCAGATTAAGAGATGTTCTTTCTATTCCTAGTTTGTTCACAGTTTTCATTATGAAAGCTGTTGAAATTCATCCAGTGAGTTTCCACATGCATATAAATAGACACTTAATTTTTTTCCTTTACTTAGTTTGTTAATGTGGTGAATCACTGGAAGAGCTATATGCCGTACTGAAAAGAAAAGCTTTCCAGGGTGGAAAAAGTTGTAACTGCAGGAGTACTCTGGAGGTCCTGGCCAGCAGAGATGGTGCAGCAACTTCAAAATGGGGCTAAGGAACCAGATTCATGAAAACAGGGGGAGCAGATCTGGAACTTTCTGGGTGATAGAGGAAGATGCTGGAGCGTGGAGATAGGTTGCGGCAGTGGTTGTCCCAGAGCAGGCTGGTTGATTACAATAGCAAAAGTATGAATTCTTGAGGACTTAGAGAGGAGGAGCCTGCGGCTTCCTCCCATTTGATCATTGATGAACACACTTAACCAAACAGCTGAAACAGACCACCCCGGCTCTCTGTAGCATGTCTGTAGCAGGCTAGATTTTCAAAAAGGATGCTATTATTATTAATATGTGCTGTATTTAAAGAAGCCCTAGTGGCTCAATGGTTAAGCTCTTGGCTGCTAACTGAAAAGTTGGCAGTTTGAACCCACCCAGCAGCTCTGTGGGAGAAAGACCTGGTGATCTGCTCTCATAAAGATTATAGCCTAGAAAAACATATGGGGCAGTTCTACTCGGTCACATGGAGTCACTAAGAGTTGAAATCATCTTGACAACATATAACAACAACAACATGCTGCATTTAAAAGTTGTGAATCCTCCAGAATAGACCACCTATTAGGCCACAAAAGCAATCCTTAACAGAATCCAAAACACTGAAATATTACAAAGCATCTTTTCTGACCATAAAGCCATAAAAGTAGAAATCAATAATGGAAAAAGCAAGGAAAAAAGACATCAAATACATAGAAACTGAACAACACCTTGCTCAAAAACTACTGGGTTATAGAAGAAACCAAGGACAGAATAAAGAAATTCATAGAGTCAAATGAGAATGAAAACACATCTTAACAGAACCTTTGGGACAGAAAAATCAGTGCTCAGAGGTCAATTTAGAGCAATAAATGCACACATTCAAAAAGAAGAAGGGACCAAAATCAAAATATTAACCCTACAACTTGAACAAATAAAAAGAGAGCAGCAAAAGAAGTCCTTGGGCACCACAAGAAAGGAAATAATAAAAATTAGAGCAGAAATAAATGAAACAGAGACTAGAAAAACAGTTGAAAGAGTCAACAAGACCAAAAGCTGGTTCTTTGAAAAGATCAACGAAATTAATAAACCATTGGCCAAACTGACAAAAGAAAAACAGAGGAGAAGCAAATAACCCAAATAAGAAATGAGATGGATGACATCACCACAGATCAACTGAAATTAAAAGAATCATAATAGAATACTATGAAAAATTGTACTCCAATAAATTTGAAAACCTAGAGGAAATGGACAAATTTCTAGAAACACCCTACCTACCTAAACTAACACAAACCGAGGGAGAAAAATGAAGTAAACCTATAACAAAAGAAGAGATTGAAGAGGTAATTTAAAAACTCCCAACAACAAAAAAAGCCTTAGCCCTGATGGCTTCACTGGAGAATTCTATCAAACTTTCAGAGAAGAGTTAACACCACTACTACTAAAGGTATTTCAGAGCATAGAAAAGATAAAATACTTCCGAACTCATTCTGTGAAGCCAGCATAACCCCAACACCAAAACCAGGTAAAGATACCACAAAAAAAGAAAATTACTGACCAATAGCTCTTATGAATATAGACGCAAAAATCCTCAACAAACTTCTAGCCAATAGGATTCAACAACATATCAAAAAAAAAAATTCACCATGATCAAGTGGGATTTATACCAGGTATGCAGGGATGGTTCAACATTAGAAAAACAATCAATGTAATCCATCACATAAATAAAACAAAAGAT